>NW_012100320.1:2415940-2423382 GCF_000951045.1 Mandrillus leucophaeus | reverse complement strand
GGGAGGCTGAGGCAGAAGAATTGCTTGAACCTGGGAGGCGGAGGTTGCAGTGAGCCGAGATTGTACCATTGCACTCCAGCCTAGGCAAAAAGAGCAAACTCCGTCTCAAAAATAAAAAATAAAAAAAATATTAAAAAAAGGAAGTCCTTCACTATTTTTGTCAGGTGTGTTTCAAGCATAAAGGCATACAAAATAATTAGAAAATAAGTAGAGTTCCTATATAACCTTCACATAGCTTACTTTAATGTTACTGTCTTATCTTACAAAACCATAGTATAATTATCAAAACTAAGAAATTAACATTGGTATAACACTATGAACAAACTATTTGGATTTTAACATTTTTTTTCCATTAATGTTATTTTTCTGTTCTAGGATCCAATACTGGATGTATACTGCAATTAGTCGTCACATATATCCTTAGTCTAATCTGTGACGTTTCTTCAATCTTGTCTTCCATGACATTGTAAATCTCTTGTTCTTAAAACTTTCACACAATAATTTCAGTCCATTGGTGGATCGTGCTTGTGGCAGTTACTACTGCAGTGTTCTAATTGTGATTTTCTGGTATTTTCATTTCTTGCACTTTATTAACTGGAATTCTTTTATAATAAGCATTGTCCTTTCTCCATTTGATTAACTTATTCAGTTATTTATACAAGTATGGTTGCAAGAATATTAATTTTATTCTTTAGATTATAATGTAATACTAATATTTATTTTGCTGTTTAATGTTATGTAGTCTTAATAATTTTTCTAAAAAATAGATGCTTATAGAATGAGTGAATAGGCCAGGCACAGTGGGTCACACCTGTAATCCCAATGCTTTGGGAGGCCGAGGCAGGCGGATCACTTGAGGTAATGAGTTCAAGACCAGCCTGGCCAACATGGCAAAACCCCATCGCTACTAAAAAAATGTAAATACTGGCTGGGCGCAGTGGCTTATGCCTGTAATCTCAGCACTTTGGGAGGCCAAGGTGGGCAGACGACGAGGTCGGGACATCAAGACCATCCTGGCTAACATGGTGAAACCTCGTCTCTACTAAAAATACAAAAAATTAGCCAGGTGTGGTGGCATGCGCCTGTAGTCCCAGCTACTTGGGAGGCTAAGGCTGGAGAATCAGTTGAACCCAGGAGGCAGAGGTTGCAGTGAGCTGAGATCAGTGCCACTGCACTGCAGCCTGAGCAACAGGGGGAGACTCCATCTAAAAAAAAAAAAAAAAAAGTAAATATTAGCCACACGTGATGGCACACACCTGCAATCTCAGCTACTCGGAAGTTTGAGACAGGAGAATCACTTGAATCCAGGAGGCGGAGGTTGCAGAGAGCCGAGATCGCGCACTGCACTCCAGCCTGGGTGATAAGAGTGAGACTCCATCTCAAAAAAACAAAAACAAAAACAAAAACAAAAACAAAAACAGAGAATGAGTGAATAAACTGCATGTTGCACTCCAGAATACAGAAAAGGGAAACAACCACAGACACAACAAGACACCCATCACCCGAGTCATCCAGTTAGAAGATTGCTGTCTACCTGACATGAGTTTCTTTAGCAGTTTCTGGCTCTTGTTTGAGTCACGCTGTAAAATATCTTGTTCCTCATGAGTACACACCTGTAAAATAATAAGAGTAAGACATGTGATCCAATAGTTACATTATATTGTTTTCCTGATATATCTAAAAGTAACCTGAAATTACACATTACATGGGGTAAAATTATGAGACTACTGGTGTTTTTTAATCCAAACACATCAAAATATAAAAATGCAAATGAGTTTTTCTCCAGATCTCTTTCCATTTCTTTTTTATGAACCAAACAAAAAACTTATATATCACTGCACATCTCCCTGAATGACTTAATGGTTTAGGAAAAAAAAAGGCTGGGCACAGTGGCTCATGACTGTAATCCCAGCACTTTGGGAGGCTGAGGCAGATTGCTTGAGTGCAGGAATTCGAGACCAGCCTGGGCAACACGGCCAAATCCCATCTCAACAAAAAAATACAAAAATTAGCCTGGCATGGTGGTGTGTGCCTGTAGTCCCAGCTACTCAGGAGCTGGGACTTCTTTGTAGATACAGGGTTTTGCCATGTTGCCCAGGCTGGTCCTGAATTCCTGGGCTCAAGTAGTCTTCCCTCCTCAGCCTCTGAAAGCAATGGGATTATAGGCATCAGCCACCATACCTGGCTTTTGGTTCTTTTTAATAAGACATCTTCTTATAATTAACTTCTCTTGTCAGATTTGGACTTCATGATTAGAACTGGGTTACTTTTTATGGTAAAATATCATGTGTTTTATCCAGTATTCTCAACAGTGGGAAATATTTATCCTTTGAAAGTAAGTTATTTTTTCTTCTTTTTTTCTTTTTGAGTCAGGGTGTGGCTTTGTCATCCAGATGGGAGTGCAGTGGCACCATCTCTGCTCACTGCAACCTCCACCTCCCAGGCTCAAGTCATCCTTCCAACTCAGCCTCCCAAAGTGCTGGGATTACAGACATAAGCCATCATGCCTGGCCTGAGACTGTCTAAAAAACAAACAAGGGACAGGTGCAGTGGTTCACGCTTGTAATCCCAGCACTTTGGGAGGCCAAGACAGGTGGATCACCTGAGGTCACGAGTTCAAGATCAGCCTGGTCAATATGGAGAAACCCTGTCTCTACTAAAAATACAAAAATTAGCTGGGCGTGGTAGTGGGCACCTGTAATCCCAGCTACTCGAGAGGCTGAGGCAGGAGAATCGCTTGAAGCTGGGAGGCGGAAGTTGCAGTGAGCCACTGCACTCCAGGCTGGGCAAGAGAACGAGACTCCATCTCAAAAACAAACAAACAAACAAATAGACTTCAAGGCCAATCTGTTTTACATTGTTTCTTGAACTAAAAGATTCAAGGACCTAGGAGAAAACACTGTACAATACTTCCTAGTAGTTGCCTCAATGACACACAGAATTCCTGCCAGCAGCTATAGGAGCTTGCTCTAAAGAGAAAGCTCCATATGGGAGGAGATTTACTGCCATTTAATGGACATTTTTATTAGTAGACACTACATTTTTCAGGTCATCCATTGTCTATCAGCTTATTCTGAGCATATGAAAAAATTAAGAGTTTCACTAGGCACGGTGGCTCACACCTGTAATCCCAGCACTTTGGGAGGCTGAGGAGGGTGGATCACCTGAGGTCAGGAGTTCCAAGACCAGCTTGACCAATATGGTGAAACCCTGTCTCTACTAAAAATACAAAAAATTAGCCGGGCATGGTGGTGTGCACCCGTTGTCCCAGCTACTAGGGAGGCTGAGACAAGAGAACTGCTTAAACCCAGGAGGCGGAGGTTACAGTGAGCTGAGATTACGCCACTGCACTCCAGCCTGGGCGACAGAGTGAGACTCCGTCTCAAAAAAAAAAAAAAAAAGAAAAGAAAAGAAAAAATTAAGGGCCCCATCAGAAAAGAGGAGAAAATGAAGTAATATAAAATGGATGCCTTTACCAACACCAAATGTCACTGCTTCTGCCAGCCAGCTCAACTTGGTAAAATTAGCTTTCTAGATAGCTCATTAAGGGTTTTTGTGAGTCATTATCACTACATTCTTGAGGTCATTCTCTCAGACAAACCAGAGCTATGACAAGGTGGTATCCTGGAAATAGAAGCTATAATGACCTGAGGATTCTGTCACAGTGTCTCTGTTCTCCTAGGGCTAGGAGCCACACCAGAACTGAAGACTTAGACAAAAAATTTTGACATTTCAGGCCCTATAGTTTTCTTAAAGTTAATCTGACACAAGAAGATTTGGATCTCTCAACAATGCATGTTCTCAAAACCCTTCTCATTAATGGCCTGAGTAGTAGGATATAACCTGGGGTTTCTTTCTTTCTTCTGAGACAAGGACTCGCTCTCTCACTGCAGCCTGGACGTCCTGGGATCACGTGAAGCTCCCACTTTAGCCCCTCATGTAACTGCTACCACAGGTGCGCACCACCACACCAGCCCAACTAATTAAAAAAATATATTTTTTTTGTAGAGACAGGGTCTTCCTATATTGCCCAGGCTGGTCTGAAACTCCTGGGCTCAAGGGATCCTCCCACCTCAGCCTCCCAAAACCCGCCTTGGCCTCCCAAAGTGTTGGGACTTTAGGCGTGCGCCACCTTGCCTGGCCTAACCTTGGGTTTCTAACTAATCATATCCCTGCTACTCGAGTTCACTGGATATTTTAGGGAAGAAATTTACTAAGAAAAAGAGAAGGCCAGGCACGGTGGCTCATGCCTGTAATCCCAGAACTTTGGGAGGCCGAGGTGGGTGGATCACGAGGTCAGGAGATTGAGACCATCCTGGCTAACACTGTAAAACTCCATCTCTACTAAAAGTACAAAAAATTAGCCAGGCATGGTGGCAGGCGCCTGTAGTCCCAGCTACTCAGAAGGCTGAGGCAGGAGAATAGCATGAACCCGGGAGGCAGAGCTTGCAGTGAGCCGAGATCGCGCCACTGCACTCCAGCCTGGGCAACAGAGTGAGACTCTGTCTCAACAAAAGAAAAAAAAAAGAAAAAGAGAAATTATTTGATATCTGAATGGCCCTGCATATTAACACAAAGCACAGTAAAATAAAATAGAAAAGAAATACTTTACCAGAGTGCCACAGAATAAGCAAGGGCCAGAGCCTTCTTGTTCACAGACAATGCGCCCACAGATCAGACAGTTATTGATGAGCTTGTGCTTCTGGCCCAGGCAATCACAAGGGTGGCGACCAGGGAGCAGGACTGCAAGCCTGTCCTGTCCTTCTCTTGTGTATAAATTGACAAACTTTGTCTTCTTCTTTACGGAGTTGCTGTTCTCTTGTGCCTAATTGTACAAAGACATCAGAATAACATCAAATAATTAACGACAATGTAAAAAGTCAAGGGAGAAAATGCTCAGTTCTGTTCAATAACAACTTATATACTATCCAAGAACAAAGAAAGAAGGCAGGGAAAGGAAGAAATACAAATTAGTTATAATCAAGTTTCTAAGGAAAGGTTATACTCTAGAAAAACTAGCTGGTAATTACCTTGTCTTTTCTGCTAGTAGCTTTCAGCCCATTACTATGGCTAGTGGAAGGTAAATGTAGCAGTTAGATCTGTTTATATGACATCTTTAAAAACAGCTAAATTGGAGATCATAAGAAACAACAATGCCTCTAAAAGCAGATGATATTCACAGATTTGGAAATATGGGCAATCAATAAAATAAGAAAAATAAATATAAAGTTGACTCAATCAGAAACCAGTAAGAAAAGGACAGATAATACAATAGAAAAACAGGCAAACAGAAGGTGGAGGTTGCAGTTAGTTGAGTTCGCGCCACTGGGCAACAGAGTGAGATCCTATCTCAAAAAAAAAAAAAAAAGGGAAAAAAAAAACCTAAATAAGAACTTCGTAACAAAAGATATCCTAATGACTAACAGGCATATGAAAAAGTTCTCAATTTCTCGTAAAAATAATGCAAAAACGAAAACAAAATGCAATACCACTAAATACCAATCAGAATGGCTAAACTGAAAAAGAGAAAATATGAAGTGTTAGCAAAGATACAAAAGAATTAGACCTCTCATACACTGCTGGCAGGACTGCAAACTCATATCAATTAAAGTTGAACATATGCATGTTCTATGACACAGCAATTCAACTCCTAGATACATACTAAACAGAAATGTGTAAATATGTTCACCAAAAACACATACAAGAATGTTCACTGTTGCATTGGAATTGGTAACTATTCAAATATTAGAATGGATAAATTGTGATGTATTCACTTAATAAAATTCTGTGTAGCAATGAGAATGAGAAAGTATAGCTGTCCAGAATAGAGATGAATCTCATAAATTGAAAGAAGCTAGACACTGGCTGGGCACGGTGGCTCACGCCTGTAATCCCAGCACTTTGAGAGGCCAAGGCAGGCAAATTGCTTGAGGTCAGGAGTTCAAGACAGCTTGGCCAACATGGTGAAATCCCATCTCTACTAAAAATACAAAAATTAGCTGGGTGTGGTAGTGTGCGCGCCTGTAATCCCAGCTACTTGGGAGGCTGAGGCCGGCCAATCACTTGAACCCCGAAGGCAGAGGTTGCAGTGGGTCAAGATTGTACCACTGCACTCCAGCCTGGGTGACAGAGCAAGACTCCATCTCAAAAAACAAACAAACAAACAAACAAAAACAGCTAGATACAAGAGTACACACTATTTAGCTCCATTTATTTAAAGTTCAAAAACGGGGCCAGGTGCGGTGGCTCACGCCTATAATCCCAGCACTTTGGGAGGCCAATGTGGGTGGATTGCCTGAGCTCAGGAGTTCGAGACCAGCTTGGGCAACTTGGTGAAACCCCGTCTCTACTAAAATATGAAAAATTAGCTGGGCGTGGCAGTGTGGGCATGTAGTACCAGCTACTCGGGAGGCTGAAGCAAGAGAATCGCTTGAACCCAGGAGGCAGAGGTTGTGGTGAGCTAAGATTGAGCCACTGCATTCCAGCCTGAGCGACAGAGCGAGACTGTCTCAAAAAAAAAAAAAAAAAAAATTATCTGGGTATGGTGGCGCGTGCCTGTAGTCCCAGCTATTCGGGAGACTAGGCAGGAGAATCGCTTGAACCCAGGAGGTGTTGCCACTACACTCCAGCCTGGCAACAGAGCGAGACTCCGTCTCAAAAAAAAAAACTCATGAAGCGTTCCATACTTTAAAAAAAAAAAAAAGCACCAGCCGCATGGGACACACTTCATTAAATATTTTTCAACTTATATTTATCTGCCTGAATCTCATCTCAAAGCAAAGATGTCAATTAGCCGGGCATAGTGACGAGCGCCCAGCTACTCGGGAGGCTGAGGCAGGAGAACTGCTTGAATTCAGGAGGTGGAAGTTGCAGTGAGCCAAGATGGTGCCACTGCACTCCAGTCTCGGCGATGGAGCAAGACTCCTTCTTGGCGGGGGGGAAAAAAAAAGCAAAGATGCCTTTATAATACTAATCAGGTTGCCAAAGAAAAAATCTACCATAGAGAAAGGAGTACATATAATTTTTCCTCCTAAAATTCATGCATTTGTTGAAAAATTGCCATTCTAGACCAATTTGTACACTTTGCTCTCTGAAATGTATTAGTCACTTCCTCTTCTCCAATAGCCAGAAAAAGCTTCAATCTATAAGCACTCACCTTAGCCAAATCAAAAGGTGTTTTAACTTCTGCAGTCGTGTCAGGTTCAGTAAATGCAGGAACTTCCTGTCTGTTTCTCCCTTTCTTCCTACCCCGCTTTAGATGGTCTCCTGATTTCTGCCCATCTAAAATTTCTTTGAAGATAGAAAAAAAAAATACACACACACAGATTGATAAGAGGATTCCTGGTGAACTTCTATAGCTAATAAACTAAGGTGATGCTTAATATTTAGAGTCAAGATATCATCGGGAAGATTTTTTTTTTTTTTTTTTTTTTTTTTGAGAC
>NW_012100320.1:2409263-2415647 GCF_000951045.1 Mandrillus leucophaeus | reverse complement strand
ATCGGGAAGATTTTTAATTATCTTTTCGTGCCAAACCAGAATAAAATTTAAATCATCATTTTTAAGAGTGCAGTCAATGAAAAAGAACTCAAACAAGTGGCTGGTTTTAAGTTAAATTAAAATCTGATATTCTAAAATCAGGCTCAGTGGCTCACATGTATAATCCTAGCACTTTGAGAGGCCAAGGCAGGTGGATCGTTTGAACCAAGGAGTTTGAGAGCAGTCTGGACAACAGAGTGAGACCCTATCCCTAGAAAAAAATAAAAAAATTAGCCAGGTGTGGTAACACACTCCTGAAGTCCCAGCTACTCAGGAAGCTGAGGTGGGAGAATCATCTGAGCCCAGGAAACAGAGGCTGCAGTGAGCTGTGATCAAGCCACACCACTCCAGCCTGGGCAATGAAAGTGAGACCATGTTTCAAAACAAACAAAATTCTGATATTGTAGATTGCATAATAACTTATTTAGTTTGGTGCTCGTCTTTTGTACTGTTTAAGTAGTTATCTCTAAATGCTATTCATACTATAGTCAATCAACACTTTACTTACACCCAGGTATGCACATGACTGAAAAATGTTTCTTTATGTATAAATTTTTCAAATTATTCTGAAGCCACATTTGTGTCTGTAAACAGGCATTTTTTGGTGATATTTTCTAAGTTAAAAAAGAACTAGAGCAATATTCATTATGGATTGAGTAGAACCGAACTAAAAATATGTATACATACGATTCTGTTTAAGTTAGTTGTGAAGAAATACAAGATGGAAAAAAAAAAATTAAATTCTTTAAGCCTGCCCACTTACCAATATTTCAACATTTGCTTAATTACATTAACTTACCATCTTTTTTGAAGCACTGCTGCAAAGGATCAGAAATCGACTCCTGATCATTCTTTTGCCATTTGATTATAAGTTCTTCTATGAATTGACCTTTTTTGCCTTCATTTCCCTGGAGGAGATCAGTAACATATTCTCGTATCTCTTCAGCACTCTCAATTGACAAAACATACCTCAGGAGGCAAAGATATAAGTTATTGAAACAAGACTAACTTACACTGTTTCTCAGTAATCTTAACAGAGATCTAGGTAGTAAAAACCATTCATTAATCTATTAGAGTGTTTACTTTGAGCCAAGTACTATGCTAGATGCTAGAAATACGATATGATCCTAACTGGTATGAAGGTATACATACATACACTTATGTGTAGGAAAAAAAGTTATACACCAAAATGATTACTAGTGAGTGATGGGATTAAAGGTAGTTTTATTTTTATTTTCTTTTTTCTTACTTTTTTTTTTTTTTTTGAGACAAAGTCTCACCCTGTCGCCCAGGCTGGAGTACAGTGGTGCCATGTCAGCTCACTGCAAGCTCTGCCTCCCGGGTTCACGCCATTCTCTTGCCTCAGCCTCATGAGTAGCTGGGACTACAGGTGCCCACCACCACGCCCAGCTAATTTTTTGTATTTTTTAGTACAGATGGGGTTTCAACGTGTTAGCCAGGATGGTCTCGATCTTCTGACCTCGTGATCCACCCGCCTTAGCCTCCCAAAGTGCTAGGATTACAGGCGTGAGCCACTGCTCCCAGCCAATAAATATGTTTTTAAAAGTATTACATTATTATATATACTGGAAAAAACAGAAAGAAACAGTGCTTATTTCTGGGTTGTAGTATTACGGTAATTTTGGTTTACTCTTTTATCCTTTTCTGATTTTTTTAGTTTTCTACAGTGAACATCTCATCATTACAGGAGAAAGAAGTGATAAAAATTACTTACAAATTAACATATAAGACACTGAAGACAGTACAAAACCTGAAGAAACTGTAATTCAGACACAATGATATGGAACGCAAGAAAATTATCATCGTGCTATATCCTTTAAATTTGTAAAAATTATGAAATTGTCCCATGATTGGTAGCATATGTACTGCATTCTTTTCATAGTGTAGTGGTGGAACTGCAGAATTATGCTCTAGAGGTAAACAAATCTGTGCCTTTGGGCCTCATTAAGAGAATCTTCTGACTGGGTGCGGGAGCCCATGCCTGTAATCCCAACAATTTGGGAGGCTGAGGCTGGAGGATCACTTGGGCCCAGGAGTTTCAGACTAGCCTGGGCAACATAGGGAGACCTTGTCTCTAGAAGAAAAATTAAAATTAGCCAGGCATAGAGGCACGTGCCTGTAGTCCTAGCTACTTGGGAGGTTGAGGTGGAAGGATTCTTTGAGTCTCAGAGGTGAAGGCTGCAGAGCCATGATTGCATCACTACATTCCAGCCTGAGCAACAGAATGAGACTCTGTCTCAAACAAACGAAAATGGCGGGGCATGGTAGCTCCCAGCACTTTGGGAGGCTGAAGTGGGTGGATCACCTGAGGTCAGGTGTTAGAGACCAGCCTGGCCAACATGGTGAAACCCCATCTCTACTAAAAATACAAACATTAGCTGGGCATAGTGTCACGAGCCTGTAGTCCCAGCTACTGGGAAGGCTGAGGCAGGAGAATTGTTTGAACTGGGAGGTAGAGGTTGCAGTGAGCCAAGATCCTGTCACTGCACTCTAGCCTGGGTGACAGAGTGAGATTCCATCTCAAAAAAGAAAAAAAAAAAAGTTAATAGCTCTGTGCTATTTTAAAAATTCAGGTCACTCATATAAAATTGTTCAAGTTAGTACATTACTGTAGTATGTACACCTGGGTAATTCTCAATTAAATGCCAGGCAAGGCACAGCAAATGCTTTCATCATGGCATAACAGCCTGTTGTGCATACTAGTGAATACCTAACAAATGATTCAAATAGTATCTTAGCATAATACATGCCGATGGGCACTGACCTTCTTCCCAGGGGGAATACAATTTTTTTTTTTTGAGATGGAGTCTTGCTCTGTTGCCCAGACTGGAGTGCAGTGGTGAGATCTCGACTCACTGCAATCTTTCCCTCCTGGGTTCAAGTGATTCTCCTGCCTCAGTCTCCTGAGTAGCTGGGATTACAGGTGCCCGCCACCACACCTGGCTAATTTTTTTTTGTATTTTTAGTAGAGATGGGGTTTCACCATGTTGGCCAGGCTGGTCTTGAACTCCTGACCTCCTGATCTGCCTGCCTTGGCCTCCTAAAGTGCTAGGATTACAGGCATGAGCCACCACACCTGGCCTGAGAAACCATGTTCTTGATACTGTGTAATCCAAACAAAATACAACTGGATTCTAGACTGAGAAGACTACATCTATCATTCTTACCCTGTTTCAAACTGTTAATTTATCAAAAATAGCCTCAATCTTTCGTTTTTCCTTTTTTTTTTTTTTTTTTTTTTTGAGACGAGGTCTCACTTTGTCACCCAGGATGGAGTGCAGTGGTGCGATATCAGCTCACTGCAACCTCTGCCCCCAGGTTCAAGGGATTCTCCTGCCTCAGCCTTCCAAGTAGCTGAGACGACTTGCACTCTCCAACACACCCAGCTAAGTTTTGTATTTTTAGTAGAGTGGGGGTTTCACTATGTTGGCCAGGCTAGTCTGAAATTCCTGACCTCAAGTGATCTGCCTGCCTTGACTTCCCAAAGTGCTTAGATTACAGGCAGGAACCACTGCGCCTGGCCACCTCAATCTTTTTTTTTTTAAATACTGGGTAACTTTATAATAAATATGTGAAAATTGGGCCAGGCACGGCGGCTCACGCCTGTAACCCCAGCACTTTGGGCAGCCAAGGCAGGTGGATCTGAGGTCAGGAGTTCGAGACCACTCTGGTCAATATGATGAAACCCCATCTCTACTAAAAATACAAAAATTAGCCAGGCATGGCGGTGCACACCTGTAATCCCAGCTGCTTGGCAGGCCGAGGCAGGAGAATCGCTTGAACCCGGGAGGCGGAGGTTGCAGTGAGCTGAGATCACACCACTGCACTCCAGCCTGGGCAACAGAGCAAGACTCCGTCTCAAAAAAAAAAAAAAAGTGAAAAGTTTGAACTTATATTCGTAAAAAACACTTTACTGTTTTATATATTGCAAAGTTGCATTATTTCATATGATAGCATTCCACTGCTTTAAAAAATGTTTGAAAACTACTAAATACTTAATTTGACTGCCTTCAAGCAAGGGTAAAGCCAAACCATAAGATTTTGCTGTTGTTTTGTTGTCTATTCTACTCTTCAAAAAAATCCCTTATCTTGTTGTTTACTTTTTTTATTTCTGTACAGACAGGGTCTCGCTATGTTGCCCAGACTGCTCTCCAACTCCCAGTCTCAAGCGATCCTCCCACCTCCACCTCCCAAAGTGCTGGGAATAAGGGCTTGAGCCATCTCCTAGGGCCTCAAAGAAATCCATTAAAATAGCCTACTTTAACTCTTTCCTTGCCAAAAGTCTATTTTCTCCCAAACTCAGAAACTCATCTTACTTCCTACAAAAGCCCTAGAACTGCAATTTAGGTTTCAGCATTAGTGACCAAGGAATCAAATTAAGGAACACTTTCAGTTCTTTGATCAAGTCCCATTTTTGCAGCTTTCTCCCCTGCCTGAACACTTTGGACCTCCACCTCTGTCTATTCCTTAAGTTCTCAGGTGAAAGTCATCCTTTCCAGTAAACCTTCCGAGTTTTTCAAATCTTAATAAGGATCATTTATTTTGTGCTCCAACAAGCCCCTTCACTTCCCCAATCTCAGCAGTCATCAACGAAGGGGAACCCAACTGTCTTGTCTTTGTTACCCCAATATCTGGCACGTAACAGTGCAACAAATGTTCTTTAATCAGTTGAAAGCAGATATTAAATCATGTTTACCATCTCCATTTCATAAGAGTCATAAAGCATGCCTACTAATGATTCATCTTATAGATGAAGAAACCAGGGTACAGAGAGAAAAATTAAGTTGTCTTGGGTTCTAAAACAGGTAAACGACAACAGAATACAGAACCTGCAACTCCAGAGTCGGAAGCTATTTGTACTCTTCCACGCTGCTTCCACTTAAATTCTAGGTCCTATTGACACAGCTGACCCTATTGGCCGTACTGACACAACTCAGACTGGGCCCACTAAAATGTTCAGAGTATGTCTGGGTGCGGTGGCTCACGCCTGTAATCCCAGCACTTTGGGAGGTCGAGGCGGGCGGATCACTTGAGGTCAGGAGTTGGAGACTAGCCTGGACAACATGGTGAAACCCCGACTGTACTAAAAATTTTAAAAAATTAGCCGAGTGTGGTGGTGCGTGCCTGTAATCCCAGCTACTTGGGAGGCTGAGGCAAGTGAATCGCCTGAACCCGGGAGGCGGAGGTTGCAGTGAGCCAAGATCGCGCCACTGTACTCCAGCCTGGGCGACAGAGACTCGGTCTCAATAATAACAACAATAAATAAATAAATAAATAAATAAATAAATAAGGAGTTAAGAGTTAGGAAACACAATTTGACCTGCCCCTTCTCTCTAGAAAGGAAACTGGCTCCTGGGACAGTCATGCAGTACTAATTATTACAGACTGGGCGTCTTCCCAGGAAAAAAAGCCTGAACGGCAGATTGCGGAGCCGGACACCCTATTCCAGAAACTAAACTACAAAGGCGGAGGCCAGAATTCGACGCCTACAGACTACAGACTGCAGCCCCTTTATCACATTCCTCTCTTAACTTTTCAGTCCTCCCCGCTTTCCTGTTCGCTCAGGCAGTGCACATCCCAGAGCTCCTTCCCCGCTTGGACCCCAACTGTTCTCACTGAATGATCTCCTCGCTGACATCCAGGCCGAAAGTTTTCCGCAACTGCTGGGTGCACCAGTGCACCAGCGGCTCCCCGGACACCGCCCCAGCCACCGCCATCTTCCCCAGCCGGAACCAGCTGGGCTGCAAAAGCCCCACGTCCTGCACCGGACTAGTTCCCTTCGCAACACCAACCTCACTCACGCGGGTTCCGCCAGCTTGCACCGCCCCGCAAGGTCGCACCGCCTCCAGTGCAGATCCCGCCCACCTGTGCGCCTCTTGTTTCTTCCTGCTTCCTTGTCTACTTCCTTGTACTCACCCGAGTCGAGCTCTGTCAGTGCGTGATTCTTGCTATCGCTAAACGTAGGACTCGAGGAAGGCCATTGGCACTTCTGCTGAGAAGACAGTGCAAGTGCCTATAAAAACGACAGTTTAGGGGGGAAACAAACCAATACCCGGAAAACTGAGAGACCAGCTTTTTAATCGTCATGGTTTTATGTAAAATAAAACAGCACGTGGAAGGTATTGTAAGCGCTGTAAGTTTTTGCTCTGGTGATGGTTTAATTTTTTTTTTATTTTTATTTATTTATTTATTTTTGAGACGGAGTCTCGCACTGTCGCCCAGGCTTGAGTACAGTGGCATGATCTTGGCTCACTGCAAGCTCCGCCTCCCGGGTTCACGCCATTCTCCTGCCTCAGCCTCCCAAGTAGCTGAGACTACAGGCAC
>NW_012100320.1:2405435-2407768 GCF_000951045.1 Mandrillus leucophaeus | reverse complement strand
TGCACATGTACCCTAGAACTTAAAGTATAATTAAAAAAAAAAAAAGAAAAAGACAAAATACTCTGTGAATGTTTATTAATTGTGGGTAGAACTTTTGTTTCTTTGTAAAACTTCACTACATTTAATAATAATTATAAGGTATCAAAGTTATTTACCTGTTTATTTATTCAGTCCCTTTGTCAGGGTTCTCCAGAGAGACAGAACCAATAGGATAGATAACAGATAGTTATAGATACAGATCAGGGAATTGGCTCAGAAAATTATAGAGACTGAAAAGTCCCATGACAGGCCATCTGCAAGCCGGAGACCCTGGAATGCTGGTAGCTGGTTCAGTCTAAGTTGTGAAATCTTCAAGTCTCAAGGCGGAGGGCCTGGAGTTCTGATGTCTGAGAGCAGAAGGAGAAGAGTGTCTCAGCTCTAGAAGGAAAGAAATATTTTTTCTCACCTTTTTTGTTCTGGGTCCTCGGTCAATTGGATAGTGCCCACTCACACTGAGAGCAAATCTGCCCCGCTCAGTCCACTGACTCACATGCCAGTCTCCTTTGGAAACACCCTCAAAGGCACCCAGAAGTAATGCTTTACAAGTTATCTAGGTATTTCTTTTTCTTTTTCTTTTTTTCTTTTTTTTTTTTTTGAGACTGAGTTTCCTCTTGTTGCCCAGGCTGGAGTGCAATGGTGCAATCTTAGCTCACCACAACCTCTGCCTCCCGGGTTCAAGCGATTTTCCTGCCTTAGCTTCTCGAGTAGCTGGGATTATAGCCATGCGTCACCACACCAGGGTAATTTTGTATTTTTAGTAGAGATGGTTTTTCTCCATGTTGGTCAGGCTGGTCTTAAACTCTCGACCTTAGGTGATCCTCTCACCTCAGCCTCCCAAAGTGCTGGGATTACAGACCCTCTAGGTATTTCTTAATCTGGTCAAGTTGACACCTAAAATTAACCATAACAGTCTCCATAACTAAAACATTAAGTGCTTGAAGGCAGAGACTATGACTTAAGTTTTTTTCGTATAATAGAAATTTAGTATGTCATACATGTTATGATGAGTATGTCCTCCAGAATAACATAGGTGGCTGGGTACCGTGGCCCACACCTGTAATCTCAGCATTTTGGGAGGCCGAGGTGGGAAGATTGGTTGAGCTCAGAAGTTCAAGACCAGCCTGGGCAACATCGGGAGACCCTGTCTCTACAAAAAAATCTAAAAATTAGCTAGGTGTGGTGGCAATGTCTACTTCCTTGTACTCACCCGAGTCGAGCTCTGTCAGTGCGTGATTCTTGCTATCGCTAAACGTAGGACTCGAGGAAGGCCATTGGCACTTCTGCTGAGAAGACAGTGCAAGTGCCTATAAAAACGACAGTTTAGGGGGGAAACAAACCAATACCCGGAAAACTGAGAGACCAGCTTTTTAATCGTCATGGTTTTATGTAAAATAAAACAGCACGTGGAAGGTATTGTAAGCGCTGTAAGTTTTTGCTCTGGTGATGGTTTAATTTTTTTTTTATTTTTATTTATTTATTTATTTTTGAGACGGAGTCTCGCACTGTCGCCCAGGCTTGAGTACAGTGGCATGATCTTGGCTCACTGCAAGCTCCGCCTCCCGGGTTCACGCCATTCTCCTGCCTCAGCCTCCCAAGTAGCTGAGACTACAGGCACCCTCCACCACGCCCAGCTAATTTTTTTGTATTTTTAGTAGAGACAGGGTTTCACCGTGTTAGCCAGGATGGAGTGTTTATTTTTAATACCCCCTATAGTCGACTACTAGATTCACACCGCTAAAACTTCTATTTTATTTTTTGAGCCATGTATTTTCCATGGCTCGAGGGGATAAAACAGTAAAACAGGAGTTGGAATTTGGCTTTGAGGACTTTCCACACGAGTTCTCAACCCAGAATTACCATATTTAAGTGCCGTCTGCAATTCCCTAACCTGTTAAGACAATGGACTGGGGAAAATTTAGCCAAACTTTTCTGGACAGGTCTTCCCATTCGTTTCTGGCTTTTTGTTGCATTTACAGGTTAAAAGTTCTTCATTTCTACTAGCCTGTTTAGACTAAGTGGTCACATTAAATTGGCAGCTGTTTTACCTTTTTGCTAGTGTTTTCATTCGCGTAAATATTATAATTAAAATCGTAAGTGTATTGGCCGGGCGCAGTGTCTCATGCCTGTAATCCCAGCGCTTTGGGAGGCCGAGGCAGGAGGATCACTCAAGCGCACGCAGAGACACACACACACACACGCACACTGGGCGCAGTGGCTCACGCCTGTAATGTCAGCACTTTGGGAATCAGAGGCAAGAGGATCACTTGAGCCCAGGAGTTCCGGACCATTCTGGG
>NW_012100320.1:2401609-2404325 GCF_000951045.1 Mandrillus leucophaeus | reverse complement strand
TGTTGCCCAGGCTGGAGTGCAATGGTGCAATCTTAGCTCACCACAACCTCTGCCTCCCGGGTTCAAGCGATTTTCCTGCCTTAGCTTCTCGAGTAGCTGGGATTATAGCCATGCGTCACCACACCAGGGTAATTTTGTATTTTTAGTAGAGATGGTTTTTCTCCATGTTGGTCAGGCTGGTCTTAAACTCTCGACCTTAGGTGATCCTCTCACCTCAGCCTCCCAAAGTGCTGGGATTACAGACCCTCTAGGTATTTCTTAATCTGGTCAAGTTGACACCTAAAATTAACCATAACAGTCTCCATAACTAAAACATTAAGTGCTTGAAGGCAGAGACTATGACTTAAGTTTTTTTCGTATAATAGAAATTTAGTATGTCATACATGTTATGATGAGTATGTCCTCCAGAATAACATAGGTGGCTGGGTACCGTGGCCCACACCTGTAATCTCAGCATTTTGGGAGGCCGAGGTGGGAAGATTGGTTGAGCTCAGAAGTTCAAGACCAGCCTGGGCAACATCGGGAGACCCTGTCTCTACAAAAAAATCTAAAAATTAGCTAGGTGTGGTGGCAAGCACCTGTGTTCCCAGCTACTTGGGAGTGGATCACCTGAGCTCAGGAGGCGAGGCTGCGGTAAACTGTGATCACACCACTGCACTCTAGCCTGCGTGACAGAGTGAGACCTTGTCTCCAAAAAAAGAAAAAAAAAAGGCATTCTTTTCTCATAAGTCATATGTTTTAATGTAATTTACTATTGCATATTATAATGCAATTTACTATTACTATCATTTGTTAAATTACATTTCTGCCTGAGCAATGCAAGCACACCCATTTAGCATGACTTAAAGATTTCTTTTCTTTTCTTCCTTTTTTTTTTTGAGACAGAGTCTTGCTCAGTCACCCAGGCTGGGGTACAATGGCATGATCTGGGATCACTGCGACCTCCACCTCCCAGGTTCAAGCAATTCTCCTGCCTCAGCCTCCCAAGTAGCTGGGATTGCAGGCACCTGCCATCATGCCTGGCTAATTTTTGTATTTTTGTACAGATGGGTTTTCACCATTTTGGCCAGGCTGGTCTTGAACTCCTGACCTCAGTTGATCCGCTTGCCTTAGCCTCCAAAAGTGCTGGGATTATAGGCATGAGCCACCGCGCCAGCCAAGATTTTCTTTGGTATAAATGTAGGCATGCCAGTTGCAGTGGCTCACACCTGTAATCCCAGCACTTTGGGAGGCCAAGGTGGGCAGATCACCTGAGGTCAGGAGTTTGAAACCAGCCTGGCCACCATGGTGAAACCCTGTCTCTACTAAAAATACAAAAATTAGCTGGATGTGGTGGCACATACCTGTAATCCCAGCTACGTGGGCAGCTGAGGCATGAGAATTGCTTGAACCGGGAGACAGAGGTTGCAGTGAGCTGAGATCGTGCCACCGCATTCCAGCCTGGATGACAGAGTAAAATTTATTTATTCTGTCTCAAAATAAATAAATAAAATAAATAAATTTAGGCAGAAATTGTATTCATACATACTGTAACTTTTCTTAATGCCCTAGACCTTTGAAATTTTTAGGTTGACTCCACACCACTCTCTGTGTTTTATTTCCTTATAAAAATTGTGTTTAATTGCTTCTGCAAAGTACACATTCCAGTGAAGAACTTTTACTAGGCATCAGTACTTTTTTCTTTTTTCTCTAACATGCATTCTTCGTTATCATCATTGGTATTAAAAAGACAAACATGCAAACAAAAACAAACACACAACTATAGTAATATGTAGACTGCCCCTGGGTGGAAATGTATATTTGATACTCTTTCTGGCAACTTACTTGGCAAGTGGGCAAGGAGAAAAGACTATCAGATTCTTTCTGCAGGAATCTGGAATATGAGTTCAAATTAACTAATTCAGACCTATGTAGAAGCCACTTAAACTGAAAAGGAAATAATAGCATTTAAGAACCACTGTGCTGGCTGGGTGTGGTGGCTTATATCTGTAATCCCAGCACTTTGGGAGACCGAGGCAGGCGGATCACTTGAGGTCAGGAATTCAAGACCAGCCTGGCCAACATGGTGAAACCCTGTCTCTACTGAAAATGCAAAAATCAGCCGAGTGTGCTGGGACATGCCTGTAATCCCAGCTATGTGGGAGGCTGAGGCGGGAGAATTGCTTGAACCCAGGAGGCGGAGATTGCAGTGAGCCGAGAATGCACCACTGCATTCCAACTTGGGCAAAGAAGCGAGACTCCATCTCAAAAAAACAAACAAACAACAACAACAACAAAAAACCACTGTGCAATGAGATAGGGCATGAGGACAAAAAACAAAGGAATGCCCTGGGTCTTGTGGATTTTTCCGATTGATTTGGCTGTAACCTTAGACTCCAAGGTTAAGACAAAGCTACAGGTAATTGCCAATACATTTTCTATTATTGTGTTAATTTAACCTGTTGCCTAGATTCTTTAAATCTGTGTAATAGAATGCAGTTGTTGATTCTGTTAAAGTACTGAGTAGCCTAATTTTGTTTTAAATTCAAGCAATTCATTGGAGAGAATTAATGCTGTGATTTCACTTCTAGGGTAGCCTTTCTTTTTTTTTTTTTGAGTTGGAGTCTCGCTATGTCCCCCAGGCTGGAGTGCAGTAGCCGGATCTCAGCTAACTGCAAGCTCCGCCTCTCAGGTTTACCATTCTCCTGCCTCAGGCACCGGAGTAGCTGGGACTACA
>NW_012100320.1:2390862-2400735 GCF_000951045.1 Mandrillus leucophaeus | reverse complement strand
CCTCTTCTCTTTGAGACAGGATCTCACTCTGTCGCCCAGGCTGGAGTATAGTGGTGCGATTATGACTCACTGCAACCTCTGCCTCCTAGGCACTAGCAATCTCCCATCTCCTGGACTCAAGCCATCCTCCCACCTCAGCCTCCCGAGTAGCTGGGATTACAGGAACATGCCACTGCACCCGGCTAATTTTTGTATATTTTTTTGTAGAGACGGGTTTCACCATGTTGGCCAGGCTGGTCTCGAACTCCTGGGGTCAAGCGATCTGCCTGCCTCGGCCTCCCAAAGTGCTGGGATTACAGCCATGAGTACCCGCGCCCGGCAGATTTGGCAGATTATTTAGGAGCTCTGAGACCATTCAGTTCTCAGGAAGACGTTTTGTTAGTTTCTTTTTATGTGTGTATGTACATACAGTCCCCCTAGTTTTTGTTTAGTCTCACATCATCCTAAAGACATTTTTAAAAACCCTTGTAAATAAGCTGCATTAGCTTCCTTTTCCCCATTCCATAGAATTGTTTTAGTACGGATGCTGTACAAAGAGTTCATGCCTGGGGTACTAAAGGAAAGTTCTCAAGTTCTTTTTATTTTGATTTGCATCAAGAAGTCCGCTTAATTTCAGGTTTCACATTCTGGAGTCAATCATTATGGACTTAAGGCTATAGTAACTTCTGAAGATAGTTTGTAATTCGCTGTCTTTGCTGAGTTTTCTTTTCTAAGTAGGCTCATTTCTCTAGTTCAGAAACTTAGCACCCACTTATCGGGTACCCCTGGAGTCCTGGTACCTCCCACCTGGGGCGCCTACGAATCCTAGGACTTTGCGTGTTGATGGACGGATCCGCGCTGCAAGAAGCCTCGCCGCTGTCACCATTGGGCATTGGCAATTGGTTCTGGGGGAACGGCGCGGAACCAATGGGAGCCGTGGCTCCGGAGAGTCCTTGGAGCGCGCGGGAAAGAGACCAATATAAACTGTGGCGGGAGATTAGTTTTCGCGTCCTTGTCCAGTGAAACACCGTCGGTCGGCTGGGAAGTCAGTTGGTTCTCTCATCTTCTCTCGTCTTGTTTGAACATGGTGCGGACTAAAGCAGACAGTGTTCCAGGCACTTACAGAAAAGGTGAGGCAATCGAGTGTGGTACTGGAGGGCGGGGGTCCTCCCGGCAGCCCGGCCGCGGGCGACAGACGCCAGAGGTCCCCCTGGGCCCTGTGCGCCAAACTCATCTAGCTAGCCAGGGAGCAGCCGGCCGGCCCCTTTACCTTGAAGATGAAGTCGCAGGGGCAGGGTAAGGTTATCCTGCTGTTCTGGATCGCCAGGCTCTCCTCTCCAAGCCGCTGGGTCCAGGACTCGGTATCCAAACCCTCTTGCCCCTTCTGAATACCCTCTTTTGCCTCTCTTCACAGTGGTGGCTGCTCGAGCCCCTAGGAAGGTGCTTGGTTCTTCCACCTCTGCCACTAATTCGACACCAGTTTCATCGAGGAAAGGTAAGAAGAGCCCTCCTAAAATTAGGGGATCAGGCCTGGCACCTGCAAGCCCCTGGCTTGCCATGAATTACTTTTTCTTGAGGTACTCACACCCGAATTTCTTCCTCGCCCTGTGATATAATGAGAGAGGCTGGGCCTTTTGGCCGGCTAGGGTAGAGGTGAGGGGGATCTCATGGAAGAGAATCTCGAGCCTTGGAGTTAAGGACCAGCACAACTTATCATCAAGCCTATTTTTCTTTTCTTTTATTTTTTTAGGCAGGATCTCACTTTGTCGCTCAGGTTGGAGTGCAGTGGTGCAATCACTACTCACTGCAGCCTCCATTTATGGGGCTTAAGCAATCCTCCCACCTCAGCCTCCCAAGTAGCTGGGACTACAGGTGCATGCCAACACGCCAGGCTTTTTTTTTTTTTTTCTATTTTTTTGTAGAGACGGGGGTCTCACTATGTTGCCTAAGCTGGTCTCAAACTCCTGGGCTCAAACAATCCTCCTACTGGGATTACAGGTGTGAGCCACCGTGGCCATCCTATCAATTTTTCTTTTTTGGTTTAGTATTTTTCTTTTTCTTTTTTATTTTTTTTGAGACAGTCTTGCACTGTTGCCCAGGCTTGAGTGTAATGTGTGAACTTGGTTCACTGCAACCTCTGCCTCTCGGGTTCACACACTTCTCCTGCCTCAGCCTCCCGAGTGGCTGGGATTACAGGTGCACACCACCACACCTGGCTAATTTTTTTGTAGTTTTAGTAGATATGGGGTTTCACTATGTTAGCCAGACTGATCTCAAACTCCTGACCTCATGATCTGCCTGCCTCAGCTTCCCAAAGTGCTGGGACCACAGACATAAGTCACCACTCCCGGCTATTATTTTTCTTAATATTGACAGAGGTTATTTAAATACTGTCAGAGGCTATTTAAAAGCCTCCTTATTAGATTAAGGGTTTGGACAATCATTGACAGTGCTGAGTGCTCATTGCAATGTCTACTAAACTTTAATAAAAATGTTTTTGTTTGCTTATTTTTCCTTTCTTCCTTACTCTTTTTTTTTTTTTTAAATGTAATGTCTGTGGGTTTTCTCCAACTTTGCAGCTCCTAATACTGTCTTTGGGAGAGTAGGAGTGAAACCCGGCAAGGGAAATTGTTTCACGCTGGTCCTTCTGTGCATGGAAGATGAGAAAATGCCCTGCCATCTGGTGCCTTATTCCTTTCAGTAGGAAGTTTGGCAGACAGGGAGATTAACGCCACAAGATTTAGTTAAGAACGTAAAGGGGAACACTGTTTAGGACTTCATGGGTTTTTAAGTCAATTCAAATTTCTCCCTATTCGAAACATTTCATTAGAAAACATTTACTACTTTGATCTCTTCAGATAAAAGGAAATAAAAGTTGATGAATTGTTTGAGAGTAACTTATACCCTGTACCACTAGACTAAGTTTCTTTTTCTTTTTTCTTTTTTTTTTTTTTTTTGAGACAGGGTCTCACTCCATTGCCCAGGCTTGAGTGCAGTGGTGCAATCACACCATACTGCAGCTTTGACCCCAGGGCTCAAATGATCCTCCCACTTCAGGCTCCTCCCAAGTAGCTGGACTGCAGGCACATGCCACCACACGCCCGCCTAATTTTTGTGTTTTTTGTAGAGACGGGGTTTCATCATGTTGCCCAGGCTTGTCTCGAACTCCTGGGCTGAAGCAATCCTCCCGCCTCAGCCTACCAAAGTGCTGGGATCACAGGCATGAGCCACCATGCCTGGCCTGACGAAATTTCATTAGAGTCACATCCCATTGTCTGGTCCACTACTGAATCACCAGAGCCGACTGAATAGGCCCTTACTGAATATATGTTGAATAAATGCATCCTTTAAGGCATTAAAAAAAATCTCTATTTTTAATCCCAATAATTGAATGTATGAAATGGGTAATATACTTATTTTAAAGATAAGGAAATTTAATCTCGGTTTATATAACTTGATAAAGGTCACACAACTAAATCAGTGGAGTTGGGTTTGAATCTGTTGCTGCTGTACTTTTTTTTTGTTTTTGTTTTTTGAGACAGTCTCGCTGTGTCACCAAGGCAGTGCAGTGGTGTGATCTCGGCTCATTGCAACCTCCGCCTCCCAGGTTCAAGCAATTCTTCTGCCTCAGCCTCCTGAGTAGCTGGAATTACAGGCATGCACCACCACACCTGGCTAATTTTTGTATCTTTAGTGGAGACAGGGTTTCACCTTGTTGACCAGGCTGCTCTCTAGTGCCTGACCTCATGATCCGACTGCCTCGGCCTCACAAAGTGCTGGGAGTACAGGCGTGAGCCATCGCGTCCAGCTGCTGCTATATGTTTTCTAGTAGTAAAAGCATTCCTGTAAGCATCCTTTGGGAAAATTGTGAACCAAAAGATCGCTGTCTTTTATATACCATTCCTTCTTTTGGAGGCCAAGGCAGGAGGGTTGCCTCAGCCAGGAGTTTCAGACCAACCTGGGCAACATGGCAAAATCCCATTGCTATTTTTATAAATGTAAATAAATAAGTAAGTACAAACACTATAACTTCAGAGTCCATACGGAAACAACTTTTGTAAGTGTTCTTTAACAACTAGAGTTGTTAAAGCAAATGTTTTAGCTTAAAGCAAAAGATTTGTAGTAACTGAATAATTTGTTCCTGGTCATTACTTTATAAAAAGGCAAAAATTTTCCCTTAATTTCTCCTTATATTACTGTTTAAAAATAACCAGGAATTGGCTGGGCGGGGTGGCTCATGCTTGTAATCCCAGCACTTTGGGAGGCCAAGGTGGGCGGATCACGAGGTCAGGAGATCAAGACCATCCTGGCTAGAACGGTGAAACCCTGTCTCTACTAAAAATAAAAAAATTAGCCAGGCATAGTGGCATGCGCCTGTAGTCCCAACTGCTAGGAAGGCTGAGGCAGGAGAATGTCGTGAAGCCGGGAGGCGGAGCTTGCAGTGAGCTGAGATCATGCCACTGCACTCCAGCCTGGGCAACAGAGCGAGACTCCATCTCCCCAAAAAAAAAAAATTAGCTGGGCGTGGTGGCGGGTGCCTGTAATCCCAGCTACTCGGGACGCTGAGGCAGGAGAATCGCTTGAACTCGGGAGGCAGAGGTTACAGTAAGCTGAGATTGTGCCACTGCACTCCAGCCTAGGCAACAGAGCTAGACTCCGTAATAAAAAAAAAAAGAAACAAAAAAAGAAAACCACCAGGAATTGGATTTCTCTTATGAATTGAAAAGGAGCCAGGTGCTTTGAAAAATGGAATCTACTTTTGTGGAGACTTTCACAATGCCTCTTATACGTGCTTTAACTAAATGACCTTAGAAAGTAAAATGTTAGCACTTTATACTACATGGTCCTATCTTAGGAAAAAGTGTGTCAAACTTCAGTATGTCAGTACATTTAAGAATATATATATATATATATATATATATTTTGAGATAGAGTCTCGCTCTGTTGCCAGACTGGGGTATGCAGTGGTGTGGTCTTGGCTTACTGTAATCTCCGACTCCCTGGTTCAAGTGACTCTCCTGCCTCAGCCTTCCGAGTAGCTGGGAATACAGGCACGTGCCACCACACCCAGCTAATTTTTGTATTTTTAGTAGAGATGGGGTTTCACCATGTTGACCAGGTTGGTCTCGAACTCCTGACTTTGTGATCCACCCTCCTCAGCCTCCCAAAGTGCTGGGATTACAGGCATGAGCCCCTGAGCCTGGCAAGAGTATTTGAATAGCTCTGCTTGTGGACAAAATATAAAAATATTTTTCAGTTGTAAAAATTCTATTACTACTGTTTTTGCTAAGATAACCATCACAGAGTTTATTGGTTGAATACAGCTTTATTGTGTCACATTTTCTAATTCTTTCAGTTGTATATCTTAAATAAAGATTATTTGATACCTTTGAGAATTTGATCTTAAAGAAGGAATTAAGTTGTTTAAGGAATGGCGATTGTATTCTTAGCACTTATCTAGTTCCATCTGTTTATATTTTACAGCTGAAAATAAATATGCAGGAGGGAATCCCGTTTGCGTGCGCCCAACTCCCAAGTGGCAAAAAGGAATTGGAGAATTCTTTAGGTTGTCCTCTAAAGATTCTGAAAAAGAGAATCAGATTCCTGAAGAGGCAGGAAGCAGTGGCTTAGGAAAAGCAAAGAGAAAGTAAGTTGTTATATTCTGGAATATAAAGAAAATATTTATCTCACGCCTGTAATCCCAGCACTTTGGGAGGCCGAGGCGGAAGGATCACTTGAGGCCAGGAGTTTGAGACCAGCCTGGCCAACATGGGGAAACCCTGTCTCTACTAAAAGTACAAAATTAGCTGGGTGTGATGGTGCACACCTCTGGTCCCAGCTACTCAGGAGGCTGAAACAAAAGAATTGCTTGGAGCAGCAAACCACCATGCACACATAAACCTACGTAACAAAACTGCATGTTCTGCACATGTATCTCATTTTCGCGCCACTGCACTCCAGCCTGGGGTACAGAGTGAGACTCTGTCTCAAAAAAATAAATAAATAAAAATAAATAAATAAATAAATAAAATATTTATCTTCTTGAAAGTAAAGGACATATAGGATATTGAGTCAATTTTCTCTTCAAGCTGATAAGAAAATGCAAAAAAAGTTCTTTAAAACTTCTACTAATTTCTTATTATAACTCACTCCCAAATTTCTTTTTTTTTTTTTTCTGAGACTGTCTTGCTCTGTTGCCCAGGCTGGAGGGCAGTGGTGCTATCTCAGCTCACTGCAACCTCCGTCTCCCGGGTTCAAGCAATTTTCCTGCCTCAGCCTCCCAAGTAGCTGGGATTACAGGCATGTGCCACCATGCCCAGCTAATTTTCGTATTTTTAGTAGAGACGGGGTTTCACCTTGTTGGCCAGGCTGGTCTTGAACTCTTGACTTTGTGATCTACCCACCTTAGCCTCCCAAATTACAGGATTACAGGCGTGAACCACTGCACCCAGCCACCAAATTTCAAACATTAGTAAAAAGTATTCTTTTTACTCTTCCCAATCTCTCAAAGAGGATCATTTCCCATTCACATAAGTGCTATGTCATTAACCATGAACTTAGTGTATTGAGTCTTTAAGTTTTACTGTCTTTTTCCTTTAGGCTTTTCTTACAAGGCAATTTCCATGTTGGCTTATCTAGCTTGAATTCCATTAATCCTGCCCTTTAAAAAACTACCAGTTCAACTTCCACAAGAAATATATAACCAGGCTGGGTGCGGTGGCTCATGCCTGTAATCCTAGCACTTTGGGAGGCTACAGTGGGCAGATTGCTTGAGCTCAGGAGTTCCAGACCAGCCTGGGCAACATGGTGAGACCCCTTCTCTACCAAGAGGGTGGTGGCGCCGCCTATAATCCCAGCCACTCGGGAGGCTGAGGTGGGAGAATCGCTTGACCCTGGGAGATGAAGTTTGCGGTGAACCGAGCTCCCACCACCGTACTCCATCATGGGTGACAAAGTGACACCCTGTGTCAAAAATAAAAACAGAAATAGGCCGGGCGCGGTGGCTCACCCCTGTAATCCTAGCACTTTGAGAGTCCGAGGCGGGCAGATCACGAGATCAGGAGGTCAAGACCATCTTGCAACATGGTGAAACCCCGTCTCTACTAAAAATACAAAAAATTAGCCGGGCGTGCTTGTAATCTCAGCTACTCAGGAGGCTGAGGCAGGAGAATTGCTTGAACCTGAGAGGTGTTGGTTGCAGTGAGCTGAGATTGTGCCACTGTACTCCAGCCTAGGGTACAGAGTGAGACTCCATCTCAAAAAAAAATCAAGTAAAATAAAAATAAAAAATATCACCAATATGGAAAAGTTGGAAAATATAGAAATCCCCATCACCTGGAACCAACCAAGACTAATACCATGGTGTATTGTCTTTACAACTTCTCTGTAAGTACATAAGAATAGTGAAAAACAAAAAGTAGGGATAAAACTATACACACCAAACTTGGTGTGCAACCTTTAAAAAAAAGTTTCCAAGTTTCATTCATCCATTATATTTCATGAATATCTCATTCCTTTCTTTCTTTCTTCCTTTTTTTTTTTTTCCTGATATGAGGGTCTCACTCTGTCACCCAGGAGATAATGCAGTGGCCCAATCTTCGCTCACTTCAACCTCCACCTCCTGGGTTCGATTGATTCTCCCACCTCAGCCTTCCAAGTAGCTGGAATTACAGGCATGTGCCATGGAGTTCAGCTAATTTTTTGTATTTTTGGTAGAGATGAGGTTTCACCAGATTGCCTAGGCTGGTCTTGAACTCCTGAGCTCAGGTAATCTGCTTGCCTTGGCCTCCCACTATGCTGGGATTACAGGCATAAACTGCCACACCTGGCCAGTGTACAAACTTTTTTTATTTTTTATTTTTTTTGAGACAGAGTTTTGCTCTATTGCCCAGGCTGGAGTGCAGTGTGCAATCTCGGCTCACTGCAACCTCTGCTTCCCAGGTTCACACCAGTCTCCTCCCTCAGCCTCCTGAGTAGCTGGGACTACAGGTGCCCGCCACCACACACAGCTAATTTTGTTGTATTTTTAGTAGAGACGGGGTTTCACTGTGTCAGCCAGGATTGTCTCAATCTCCTGACCTCATGATCTGCCCGCCTCAGCCTCCCAAAGTGCTGGGATTACAGGCATGAGCCACCATGCCCAGCCACAGACTTTTTAAGAAGCTAATTAAACCATACCTTTTACATTTTTAATGACAGGAAAATGCTCCGATAATTGTTAACCCAAAATTCTGGATACAAAAGTACAATCTTTACTGTGTAAATACATGTATATGTACTATATGAAAATATACCACATATCAATAATGCTTATCTCTGGGTAAAAACCTGTTCTCATATTGTATGCTAACAACTTTTAACAACAAATATGCATCACTTTTAAGAATCAAGAAAAATTTCTGAAGGTCATATGAGACAGAAAAAAAATACAAGGGAAAAATCATACTACTTGGGAAAAAAGATTCGAAGCCTGCCTTTTTATAGATTTGTAATTAATAAGGTCCAGACTTTCTTTTTTTTGTTTTGTTTTTTGAGATGGAGTCTCGCTCTGTCACCCAGGCTGGAGTGCAGTGGCACGATCTCGACTCACTGCAAGCTCCACCTCCCAGGTTCATGCCATTCTCCTGCCTCAGCCTCCCGAGTAGCTGGGACTACAGGCACCCACCACCACGCCTGGCTAATTTTTTGTATTTTCAGTAGAGGTGGGATTTTACTGTGTTAGCCAGGATGGTCTCGATCTCCTGACCTTGTGATCCGCCCACCTTGGCCTCCCAAAGTGCTGGGATTACAGGCGTGAGCCACCGCGCCTGGCCAGGTCCAGGCTTTCTAAACAACTTAAATGTTTTGTTTCAAAACAAAGTATTTGCCTGGATGTAGGAGGAAAGAGAGTAATGTCACTGCCATTATGATGCCCCTTGAATATAAAACCCTACTTGCTATCTCCCCTGCACCAGCCAGGAGCCACCCATCCTCCAGCACACTAAGCAGCAAGCTGGACACGTGGCACACTGATCCAAATGGGTAAGGGGATGGTGGCCATGCTTAGTCTGGGTCTACTGCTTCTGGCGCTGCTCCTACCCGTTCTGGTTTCTTCATTTGTTCGTTTAACCAGCACGCCGGAAGCTACTGCAGCCGAGACCACAAAGCCCTCCAACAGCGCCCTACAGCCTACAGCCAGTCTCCTTGTGGTCTTGCTTGCCCTTCTACATCTCTACCATTAAGAGACAGGTCAAGAAACAGCTACAGTTCTCCAACTCATACTCTAAAACCGAATCCAAATGGTGCCTAGAAGTTCAGTGTGGCAAGGAAAAAAACCAGGTCTTCATCAAATCTACTAATTTCACTCCTTATTTTATTAACAGAGAAACGCTTGAGAGTCTCAAACTGGACTGGTTTAAAGAGCATCTGAAGGATTGGACTAGATGATAAATGCCAATATTAAATCTGTTGGAGTTTCATGTATAAGACAGAGGAGAAAGACAACATCAAAAATTAGTTAAAGAGATTATTAAGCGTGGCTTAAGAAATATGGACACTTAAAACTCTATCTTGAAAAAAAACCTCTTTTTTGATAATAATAATTTCACTTTCATCTAGAGAAGAAGGATGAACTATGGAATGGAGATTCAGTTTTCATTTTAGTTTGTTAAATCTGCAAGGCTGTAAAATGATTAGGTAATATAAAAAGCTTCCATGATTCTATTTATTATATATGTACATTGGAAGAAACTACCAGATGTTACTATAAATATTCTCTGTATTGTTTCAGCCATCCTAATTTAATGCTGATATGCTCTAGATTTACATTGCTAAGTTTTCACTCCTCTTGGGCACTTAACTCTGTTTCTTTTGTTTGTTTGTTTTGAGATGGAGTCTCTTTTTTTTTTTTTTTTT
>NW_012100320.1:2388645-2390521 GCF_000951045.1 Mandrillus leucophaeus | reverse complement strand
GCGAGATGGAGTCTCACTCTGTCGCCCAGGCTGGAGTACAGTGGTGCCATCTTGGCTCACTGCAACCTCTGCCTCCTGGGTTCAAGCGTTTTTCGTGCCTTTCTTGAGTAACTGGGATTACAGGTGCACGCCACCACACCTAGCTAATTTTTGTATTTTTAGTGGAGACGGGATTTCACCATGTTGGCCAGGATGGTCTCGATCTCCTGACCTCATGATCCGCCCACTTTGGCCTCCCAAAGTGCTGGGATTACAGGCGTGAGCCACCGCTCCCAGCCAAGGGCAATTAACTCTTTAGTCTAGGGCTTTGGATTTGCCATTGCATTTGACTTTCTATGTGGTAATTGAAATGTGCCAGAACAATGATAGACTGGAATCTACTCCAAATCCAAGCATGACTAATTCTTGCATATACACTTAAAAGTGAAATAGTAGGCATTTCCTATCACCCATTCCAATTCAACAAGAATGCCAGATTTTTTAGTTACCATACTTAACTGGATTCCAAAAATTAGAAGTACATTGACTTCAACTAATTTTAAAATAATGCCTTTTTTATCTTTGTATATGTCAAATAATTTTCACAACTTAACTGATTTTTTTTTTGGTGTAGGAGGTGAGTTAAAATTTGATCTCTTTTGAAGGCATATTTGATTAATCTTGAAATTAAGAGGTGACTTTGTACATGTTGAATAATTTTTACAACTTAAAAATTGATCATCTTTTGTGCAGAAGGTGGGTTAAAAAAGTTGATCCGGCCAGGCGCGGTGGCTCACGCCTGTAATCCCAGCACTTTGGGAGGCTGAGGCGGGCAGATCACGAGGTCAGGAGATAGAGACCATCCTGGCGAACACGGTGAAACCCCGTCTCTACTAAAAATACAAAAAAAATTAGCCAGGCGTGGTGGCGGGTGCCTATAGTCCCAGCTATTCGGGAGGCTGAGGCAGGAGAATGGCGTGAACCCGGGAGGTGGAGCTTGTAGTGAGCCGAGATCGCGCCACTGCACTCCAGCCTGGGCGACAGAGCGAGACTCCGTCTCAAAAAAAACAAAAACAACAAAAAAAACCACGTTGATCTGGGCCAGGCACAGTGGCTAATGCCTGTAATCCCAGCACTTTGGGAGGCCAAGGTGGGTGGATCACTTGAAACCAGGAATTCAAGACCATCCTGGCGAACATGATGAAACTCGGTCTCTACTACAAATACAAAAATTAGCTGGATGTGGTGGCACACACCTGTAATCCCAGCTACTCAGGAGGCTGAGGCACAAGAATCACATGAACCCGGAGGTGGAGTGAGCCAAGATTGCACCACTGCACTCCAGCCTGGATGACACAGCGAGACTCTGTCTAAAAAAAAAATTGATCTGTTTTGAAGGCATATTTGATTAATCTTTAAATTAAGTTGTGGGCTGGGCACAGTGGCTCACGCCTGTAGTCCCAGTACTTTGGGAGGCCGAGGCGGGCGGATAACCTGAGGTCAGGAGTTTGAGACCAACCTGGCCAACATGGTGAAACCCCATTTCTACTAAAAATACAAATATTAACTGGGCACGGTGGTGAGTGCCTGTAATCCCAGTTACTCAGGTGGCTGAAGCAGGAGAATCACTTGAACTCAGGAGGCAGAGGTTGCAGTAAGCCAAGATCGTGCTACTACACTCCAGCCTAGCCTGGGCAACAGAGACTTCATCTCAAAAAAAAAAAAAAGACTGGGCACGGTGGCTCACACCTGTAATTCCAGCACTTTGGAAGGCCGAGGCAGGCGGATCATGAAGTCAGGAGATCAAGACCGGGCCGGGCGCAGTGGCTCACGCCTGTAATCCCAGCACTTTGGGAGGCCGAGGCGGGCGGATCACAAGGTCAGGAGATCGAGACCA
>NW_012100320.1:2383517-2386950 GCF_000951045.1 Mandrillus leucophaeus | reverse complement strand
AAAATAACAAATCTGGTTCTGTATTTGCAAAGTGAAGACCAGAAATTTGTCTGCATTAAATTCACAATGCTTTTGTGCTTTCTGCAAATAGTTTTAAAAAAAAATTAGTCTGATTAGCTACATTGGGGACACTTTCTATAATAGTCAATATTTTTAGATAGAGCCTGGGCCTAAGCATAAGTGGACTTGATTCCTGTAAGTAAAACTTTTACAACTGTCTTGATGTATAGAAGCCTTTTTAGGAATAGACACTCCATTCTGGGCGTGGTGGCTCATGCCTGTAATCCCAACATTTTGAGAGTCCAAGGCAGTTGCATCACCTGAGGTCAGGAGTTTGAGACCAGCCTGGCCAACGTGGTGAAACCCCGTCTCTACTTAAAATACAAAAATTAGCTGGGCTTGGTGGCAGGTGCCCATAATCCTGGCTACTTCGGAGGCTGAGGCAGGAGAATTGCTTGAACTCGGGAGGTGGAGGTTGCAGTGAGCCGAGATCATGCCATTGCACTCCAGCCTGGGCAACAGAGCGAGAATCTGTCTCAAGAAAAAAAAAGAAATCCATACTCCATGAGGCCAGGCATGCCTAGCACTTTGGGAGGCTGAAGGGGGAGGATTGCTTGAGCCCAGCAGTTCGAGACCAGCTTGGGCAACATAATGAGACCATGTCTCTACAGGAAAAAAAAAATTAGCTGGGTATGGTGGCACACACATGTAGTCCTGACTACTCTGGAGGCTAAGGTGGGAGGATTGCTTGAGCCCAGGCATTCAAGGCTGCAGTGAGTTGTGATTGTGCCACTGAACTCCAGCCTGGGTGACAGAACCAGACTGTGTTTCTATCAAAAAAAAAAAAAAAAAAAACACTCCATGAAATCTTTGGTTCACATGGTCACACACTGATGCTTAGTTGTTCCTGTATCCCATATGGCCATAGTAGCTTTAATAAGTCTTAAGGCAGTGTTTGCCATCTTTAGAAACCTCCAAGGGAACAAACAGATCCAACAGATCTTGACCTATGGTATGTGTGACTGAACAGTCCCTTTTACTTCTTATTTGTACGTTCTATATCTGTTACATCTGTTTTGGATTGTACATTGTGTTTGGAATGGATTTGCCTTGAATACAAACTAGATAAAAATAGATGGCTGAACGAGTAACTAAAACAAAGTATTTGACATATGAAAGCATATAAAATATTAAGAATTATTCATTACAAAAGTTAGCTGAGTATGGTGGCACGTGCCTCTGATCTTAGCTACTGGGGAGGCTGAGATAGGAGAATCACTTGAACCTGGGAGGCAGAGGTTGCAGTGAGCCATCACTGCACTCCAGCCTGGGCAACAAAGCAAGACTCCATCTCAAAAAAAAGAAATTATTCATTGCTGTTCATAAGCTCATTTGGTAAATGGTAATTGAGTGCCTATGATCCATGTTGTGAGTTATTTACAGTAACTAAATCTTAGGCTTTGTTGTTATATCACTATCATGATTTCTGGTTTCCATAAAAATCAACAACCAAAAGGATACCTTTTTTTTTTTTTTTTTTTTTTTTTAGAGACAGGATTTTGCTGTTACCCAGCCTGGAGTGCAGTGGTGGGATCATAGCTCGCTGCAGCCTTGACTTCTTGTACTCAAGCAATCTTCCCACTTCAGCCTCCTGAGCAGCTGGGACTATAGATGCATGCCATTGCTCCTGGCTAATTTTAAATTTTTAGTGGAGACCACGCCTTGCTATGTTGCCTACACTGGACTTGAACTCCTGGGCTCAAGCAATCCTACCACCTCAGCCTCCCAAAGTGTTGGGATTACGCTGAGCCATGATGCCTGGCCCCAAAGGGATACATTTTGGATAAAGCTTTTTAATAAGCTTGCTTTCCTGATCCTATAAATTTCTTCTAGTTCTCTCTCAATGTCTGGTACCATTCTTCCTCGTTCTTTTTTCCAGTAGGAACAAGCTAATAGTCAAGACTAGCTTTAGAATATATTTCAGACTTCTTGAATTACTTGTGACTTACATTAAGTAAATAAAATATTTAGCAACATAGCCAAATGTGACTATAACACTGGTCATCACAGGAATAAAACCTATATTGTAGCCTTTCCACCCTATGAAAAGAGATTACACATATATTCTCATAAAGCACTTTAATCCATGGTATTATAAAATCTGTGACATAAACCTAGGTAATAGAGGTTTATATTATTTCTTTAGGTCCTGTTCTTAGATTTGCCATTGTTTAGGAGCATTGTAATTACCCCTTTATTGAAATAATAAATGAGTTTATTAGAAAGGATTTATGATATAAACTCTCTATGGAATATGGTTATTCCCATGGCCTTATTTTTTCCCCAAAGGCAGGGTAAACTCCCAGTAGTTGTGTGGGGTAAGAGTCAGAATCAAGAAAGACTATCTACTTAAACCTTTAACAGAGTTATGATGCTTAAAGTAAATCAGGCCCTTGCACAAAGGAAGTCTGGGTTATGATAATGTTCATTTGTTAATTTGATTTAATTTCCAGGAAAATACAATGAAGATATCTTTGTTATCTAACAACGAGTTAATGATAATCTTTTTTTGTTTTTGTTTTTGTTTTGAGACGAAGTTTTTGCCCAGGCTGGAGTCTGCCTCCTGGGTTCAAGTGATTCTCCTGCCTCAGCCTCCTGAGTAGCTGGAATTACAGGCATGTGCCACCATGCCCAGCTAATTTTTTTGTATTTTTAGTAGAGACAGGGTTTCATTATGTTGGCCAGGCTGGTCTCGGACTCCTGACCTCAGGTGATCCACCTGCCTTGCTTGGCCTTCAAAAGTGCTAGGATTACAGGCATGAGCCACCGCCCCCAGCCATTAACGATAACCTTTTTTTTTTTTTTTTTTTTTGAGATGGAATCCCGCTCTGTCACCCAGGCTGGAGTGCAGTGGCGAGATCTGGGCTCACTGCAAGCTCCACCTCTCGGGTTCACACCATTCTGCCTCAGCTTCCCTAGTAGCTGGGACTACAGGCACCCACCACCACGCCCGGCTAATTTTTTTGTATTTTTTTTTTAGGAGAGATAGGGTTTCACTGTGTTAGCCAGGATGGTCTTGATCGCCTGACCTTGTGATCTGCCCGCGTCGGCCTCCCAAAGTGCTGGGATTACAGGTGTGAGCCACTGTGCCTGGCTAATGATAATCGTAAAACAAATCTGAGTGCCTTCATTTTTACTTCCTTCTTTCACTACCTAGTTCTATGACTATCAAGGATTACTGGATCTGATTTGAAAACCAAGAATTTTAGAGCAGATCTCACAAATCTTTGTCAACTCTAATAAACCAAAAAAAAGTAGTTTTTGATTAAGTTTTGAATGGACTTTTCCTCCATAAAAAGTGTAATGAGGCTGGGCATGGTGGCTCATGCCTGTAATGCCAGCACTTAGGGAGGCCAAGGCAGGCGGATCATGA
>NW_012100320.1:2379265-2382469 GCF_000951045.1 Mandrillus leucophaeus | reverse complement strand
CCTCCTCCTCCTCCTCCTCCTCCTTTTCTTCTTTTCTTCTTTCTTTTTTTTGACACAGAATCCTGCTCTGTTTCCCAGGCTGGAGTGCAGTGGCACAATCAATCATGGCTCACTGCAACCTTGAAGTAATCCTCCTGCCTCAGCCTCCTGAGTAGCTGGAACTATAAGCATATGCCACCACGACCAGCTAATTTTTTTTAGACAGGGTCTCTGTCCTCAAGGCTGGAGTGCAATGGCACGGTCTCAGCTCACTTCAACCTCCACCCACCACGCTCAAGCGATTCTCCTGGCTTAGCCTCCCAAGTAGCTGGGATTACAGGCACACACCACCACTGCCCGGCTATTTTTGTATTTTTAGTAGAGATGGGGTTTCACCATGTTGGCTAGGCTGGTCTCGAACTCCTGACCTCAGATGTTCCACCCACCTTGGCCTCCCAAAGTGCTGGGATTACAGGCATTAGCCACCGACCCTGGCCTGATATTTTATTTTTTGTAGAGATGGGGTGTCACTAAGTTTCCCAGGTTGGTCTCAAACTCTTGGGCTCAAGCAATCCTCCTCAGGTTGGTCTCAAACTCTTGGGCTCAAGCAATCCTCCTGCCTCATCCTCCCAAAGTGCTGGGATTATAGGTGTAGTCACTGTGCCTGGCCAATCTGGGGTTTTTCCTAATTAGTTAATGTAATCATATGGTTCAAAAGAGTATATATAGTCAAATGACAACTTGCTATATGTTTTCTCTGCTAAAGTGGATTGGTTAATTTTTTTACTTTTTGTTATCACAAAGTTCTTGCTGAAGGATTATATTGTTTATCAATCCATTTAATATGTTGAAATAATATTCTATATAAATAGATTCCCTTTTTAAATAAAAACGACAACGTAGTCTAAAGGAGAAACACTGATTCTGAAAATTAACAGGCAAATAAATTGTTAAAAATTTTGTTGCATTAATACTTGAAATTTGTAGGTGTTTGTTAATTAATGAAGTTTAATTTTCTTTCACTTCTAGTCATTTAACCAGATCTACTGCACTATTAATTAGTGTTCCTGATTTGTATAGGTTTGTAACTATTTTTTTCAAACAGTTGATACTTGGATGGCTACTGATGTTCTCTCTTCTTTCCACAGAGAGTGTCCTTTGCAGCCTGATCACACAAATGATGAAAAAGAATAGAACTTTCTCATTCATCTTTAAATAACGTCTCCTTGTTTACCCTGGTATTCTAGAATGTAAATTTACATAAATGTGTTTGTTCCAATTAGCTTTGTTGAACAGGCGTTTAATTAAGAAATTTAGGCTTAAATTTAGATGTTCAAAAGTAGTTGTGAAATTTGAGAATTTGTAAGACTAATTATGGTAACTTAGCTTAGTATTCAGTATAATGCATTGTTTGGTTTCTTTTACCAAATTAAGTGTCTTGTTCTTGCTAAAATCTAGTCATTGCATTGTGTTCTAATTACAAGTGTGCTGTATTTGAGATTTGCTTAAATTGTTGTACTGCTGCCATTTTTATTGGTGTTTGATTATTGGAATGGTGCCATATTGTCACTCCTTCTATTTGCTTTAAAAAGCAGAGTTAGACTTTTGCACATTAAAAAAATTCAGTGTTAATTAAACCTTACTTACTCTACCCTTTTTTTGTCAAGGAGGCCAAAGACGCATTGTCGAAAAACCTTGGGTGGATATCTTCTCTTTAAAAAAATTTAAAGATAATTTAGTCTTGAGGGTTTAAACGGTTGAAAATGCCTCTACACAGCAATAACAAAAAAGATAAAATACTAGGATAGAATCATGGTGGGCACAGTGGCTTCTCAGGAGGCTGAGGAGGGAGGTTTGCTTGAGTCCAGGAGTTGGAGACCAACCCAAGCAACATAGAGAAACCCTATCTCTAAAAAAATTTTAAAACAGACCGGGCACAGTGGCTCACACCTGTAATCCCAGCACTTTGGGAGGCCAAGGTAGGTGGATCACCTGAGATAGGAGTTCAAGACCAGCCTAGCCAACATGGTGAAACTCTGTCTCTACTAAAAATGAAAAAATGAGCCAGGCATGGTGGCACATGCCTGTAATCCCAGCTATTCAGGAGGCCGAGGCAGGAGAATCGCTTGAACATGGGAGGCGGAGGTTGCAGTGAGCCAAGATAGTGCCACTGCACTCCAGCCTGAGCAACAGAGTGAGACAATGTCTTAAAAAAAAAAAAGAAAAAGAAAAAAATATAAACAATAATAAAAAAAATTAGCCTGGCATGGTGGCATGCACAGTGGAACCAGATCCCCTCTCTTAAAAAAAAGAATTTTTCCTAGGATATGCATTTGATTCGCTATCATAAAATACAATTTTAAAGTTGGAAGTCAATATAACATGAAAGGCAAATCATTCCATAAACCCATAGGCTTGGCAAAACCCCTCAGAGCTACTATGACATTTTTCAACATAACCAGAGGTATAATTGAAGAAGTAGGTATAATATTCCTCATCACACTTTTTGCAGCAGCCTGTAGTCAAAATTAATCATTTTAGTAGGCATATTTTTCTGAAATATGTTTGTAATAAGTGTATACTTGTTTTTACAATATACTATCCATTTGTGTGCTTCCTAAAGTTATATCCTATTTTATTCTTTCCAAATACAAATCAGAGCATTGACCTGCTTTTAACACCTTCCAAACTGTTTGAGTCCTGATGATCGTAGATTATATTTTTTGCTTTGTCTTTTAGAGGTGGATATTATTAAACAGAATGTTACTGAATTGGGAGCTGAGTTTCTAAAACCCCAAGTATTTATTCGATAATTAGGTTTATTTTTAAGGAGTAGTTTAAAAAAATCTATTAAAGTCAAGTTTTAATGGGTCTGACAGTTGATTTGCTATTTTTCTTTTCTTTTCTTCTTCTTTTTTTTTTTTCAGATGGAGTCTCACTCTGTCACCCCACAGGCCAGAGTGCAGTGGCATGATCTCGGCTCACAACAACTTCCGCCTCCCAGGTTCAAGCAGTTCTCCTACCTCAGACTCTGGAGTAGCTGGGACTACAGGCACTGGCCACCACGCCCTGCTAATTTTTGCATTTTTAGTAGAGGCGGGGTTTCACCATGTTGGCCAGGTTGGTCTCTAACTCCCAACTCCTGACCTCAGGTGATCCGCCTGACTGGGCTTCCCAAAGTGCTGGGATTTTTTTTTTTTTGAGACAGAGTCTCGCTCTGTTGCC
>NW_012100320.1:2377321-2378585 GCF_000951045.1 Mandrillus leucophaeus | reverse complement strand
GGGGAGGCTGAGGCAGGAGGATCACTTGAACCTGGGAGGCGGAGGTTACAGTGAGCCCAGATTGCGCCACTGCACTCCAGGGTGGGTGACAGAGTGAGACTCCATCTTAAATAAATAAATAAATAAATAATAAAAATGCAAAAATTAGCTGGGCATGGTGGTTGGTGCCTCCCAATTACTTGGGAGGCCGAGGCAGGAGAATTACTTGAACCTGGGAGGTAGAGGTTGTAGTGAGTTGAGATCATGTCACTGCACTCCAGCCTGGGCCACAGAGCAGGACTCCCTCTGAAAAAAAAAAAAAATGAATCTTTTCAAGTATGTGTTTGATAATGTCTCACTTTGATTAGGCAAATTTATACACAATGTTTCCTTTTCAAAGCATTTTCAAAATGTACCATGGCAACTTAGCTTTTCTAAACAGAAGGGAAGTATAGACCCCTTCTTTTCATTGAAACTGAATTAAAAAGTAAAATCTGGCCAGGCACGGTGGCTCACGCCTGTAATCCCAGCACTTTGGGAGGCCAAGGCGGGCAGATCACGAGGTCAGGAGATTGAGACCATCCTGGCTAACATGGTGAAACCCCGTCTCTACTAAAAATACAAAAACTTCGCCGGTCGTGGTGGTGGGCACCTGTAGTCCCAGCTACTCGGGAGGCTGAGGCAGGAGAATGGCGTGAACCCGGGAGGCGGAGCTTGCGTGAGTCGAGATGGTGCCACTGTACTCCAGCCTGGGCGACCGAGCGAGACTCTGCCTTGGGGCGGGGGAGAAAAGTAAAATCTACCCATTAAGAAGATAGTTAAACTAAGATAGATAGATTGATTTTGAGGCAGGGTGAGGCAGGGTCTTACTCTATTGCCCAGGCCAGAGTGCAGTGGTGTGATCTCAGCTCACTGCAGCCTCAACCTCCCTTGCTCAAATAATCCTCCTGCGTCAGCCTCCTGAGTAGCTGGGACTAAGGCATGCGCCACTACGCCCAGCTAATTTTTAATTTTTTTTTAGATATGCGGTCTTGCTCTGTCACAAACTGGTCTTGAACCCCGGGGCTCAAGCGATCCTTCCGCCTCAGCCTCTGAAACTGCTGGGGTTAAAGGTGTGAGCCACCACGCCCAGCCAAAACCAAGGTTTTAATTTGTACTCTTCACAAAGTTAATCGGTTTTTTTTTTTTTTTTTTTTTTTTGAGATGGAGTTTCGCTCTTGTTGCCCAGGCTGGAGTGCAATAGCACAATCTTGACTCACTGCAACCTCTGCCTCCCGGGTTCAAG
>NW_012100320.1:2371071-2371986 GCF_000951045.1 Mandrillus leucophaeus | reverse complement strand
AAAAAAAAAAAAGAAGAAAAAAAAAAAGAGAATATGGATTCCTCACAAAAATCACAAAAGTGTAGTTAAACTCACATACCTAATTTTAGGTGGGGTTTGTACTATCCATCTTTAGAGACCTCAAAGCAACGAGTATGTTGAAATAATAGAATAGAGGACACGTTACGAATTAGGAGTCAAGCCAGTTATTCATATACCTATACAAAAGTGCCAGTTTTAAAAAAGCTGTAGGTCACGAGGTCAAGAGATTGAGACAACGGTGAAACCCCATCTCTACTAAAAAAATACAAAATATTAGCCAGGTGCAGTGGCGGGTGCTTGTAGTCCCAGCTGCTCGGGAGGCTGAGGCAGGAGAATGGCGTGAACTGGGGAGGTGGAGCTTGCAGTGAGCCGAGATCGTGCCACCGTACTCCAGCCTGGGCAACAGAGCCAGACTCCATCTCAAAAAAAAAAAAAAAAAAGCTGTAGGAAGAGAGGATGTAAACAAATGCTGCTTATAAATCATTTTTCTTCAGGCAGTGGGTAAAATGAGTGATGCATAGGAATTTGAATTTCTACCCTGGCTTACACTATCACATTTAATCATAACTATTGATTTTCTCAATAAAACATTTCTTTCTATAGAACACATTTATTATTTACCATAATCATGTTTTAATTTTTTGAAACATCCTAGTCTATCATAGTTTTAGATATGTTATTATTCTTGGAGCTCATTTACTATTTCAAGGTTTTTTGATATTTAAACCTGTTTGGCAATTGAAATACCAAGCTCTGTTTTGTCAGGGTAACATGTTTACCACTTTTCACTTTCAGCCAGATTTTTTTTTTTTTTTTTTCTTGGAGATGGAGTCTTGCTGTGTCCCAGGCTGGAGTCCAGGGGCGTGATCTCAGCTCGCTGCAACCTCCGCCTCC
>NW_012100320.1:2365982-2368074 GCF_000951045.1 Mandrillus leucophaeus | reverse complement strand
AGCTGGGACTACAGGCGCCGCCACCGCGCCCGGCTCATTTTTTTTTTTGTATTTTTAGTAGAGACAGGGTTTCACCGTGGTCTCGATCTTCTGACCTTGTGATCCTCCCACCTCGACCTCCCAAAGTGCTGGGATCACAGGCGTGAGCCACCACGCCCGGCCGACTTAGTTAAAAGATGTCAAATGCTTATTATTTTTTCTCGCTCAGCTCTCCAATGAGATTCTATAAAAAGTAGAATTTTGCCTGAGTGCAGTGACTCACACCTGTACTCCCAGCACTTTTGGAGGCTGAGGTGGGAGGATCACTTGAGCTCAGGAGTTTGAGACCAGCCTGGGCATCATAAGCCTCATTTCTACAAATAATAAAAAAAAGCCAGGCATGGTGGCACACATCTCTGGTCCCAGCTACTTTGTAGGCTGAGGTGGGAGAATTGCTTGAGTCCAGGAGGTTGAGGCTGCAGTGAGTCATGATCACATCACTGCACTCTAACCTGCGCTATAGAGGGAGACCCTGTCTCAACAGACAAAAACGTGGAATATAAAGCCTAAACTAAATGCACTTTTCTCATGTGTATACTACTTACAAATTCTACTGTACTTAGAATCTTCAGGCTAACTCACTTTCAGAAAAAAATGTTCAACTGAGCCTTGGTTCAACCATCATTGTTATGATGGTTTCTTTTACCTTTGAGAATAGCATATGGAAGTGGGAGAGAGACTACAGGTGTGAGCCTCTGTGCCCGGCCACAACCTTCAATTATTAGGTAGTTGTTATATCTTTAGCCTTCCTAAGGATGTTATGTCTTCAAGCTTTCTAAGCCTTGACATTCAATGGTTTATGTCATATGTATCCTAAGTGACTTTTTCTGAGTCCCTTGTGTAAGAGACTATGTCTTTTATATTGTATATTGCTTAGGCACATAAATGGTAAGTTTGGCTAAATTTCTTCTTATTGACTCCAAACATTCATTAATTGTTAGACTCTAGTTTTGATATTTTTTTTTTTTTTTTATTGTTTGAGACAGAGTCTGGCTCTGTCACCCAGGCTGGAGTTCAGTGGTGTGATCTTGGCTCACTGCAACCTCCACCTCCCAGGTTCTCCTGCCTCAGCCTCCCAAGTAACTGGGATTACAGGCACCCACCACCACAGCCGGCTAATTTTTTGTATTCTTTTTTTTTTCTAGTAGAGACAGGCTGGTCTGAAACTCCTGACCTTAAGTGATCCACTCACCTTGGCCTCCCAAAGTGTTGGGATTACAGGCATGAGCCACCATGCCTGGCCTAGTTCTGGTATTTTTATGTTTGAAGATACCAATGTAACTCTAACAATACTTAAATATTAATAATTGAGTCACAGCATATTGGGTTTCCCCAATATACATTAGATATGTTAAGTTTTAAAATGATTACAAAGGGCAATAAAAAAATGAAGATAGCTCAAGAGAGTGGGAGAAAAGTTTGGAAGTCCGATATTGATCTGTAGGATGAAGGTACTGTACTGACTTAATGAGGGCTATTTGAGATCTAGCCCAGATCTGAGAGCACTGTCTTATAGTTCATATTAAGAATATGGATTCATGGCCGGGTGTGGTAGTTCACACCTGTAATCCCAGCACTTGGAAAAACTGAGGCCTTAGGAGTTCAAGACCAGCCTGGGCAACAGAGTGAGACCCCCATCCCTACAAAAAATACAAAAATTAGCCAGGTGTGGGAGTTCACACCTATAATCCCAGCACTTTGGGAGGCTGAGGCAAGTGGATTGCTTGAGGTCAGGAGTTCAAGACCAGCCTGGGCAACATAGTGAGATCCCATCTCTACAAAAAAATACAAAAATTAGCCGAGTGTGGTGGCGCTCTGCACGCCTGTAGTCCCAGCTATTTGGGAGGGTGAGGTAGAAGGATCGCTTGAGCCAACGAGGTGGAGGCTGCAGTGAGCCAAGATCGTGCCACTCCACTCCAGCCTGGATGACAGAATGAGACCTTGTCTAAAAAGAAGAAAAAGCCGGGCGCGGTGGCTCAAGCCTGTAATCCCAGCACTTTGGGAGGCTGAGACGGGCGGATCACGAGGTCAGGAGATCGAGACCATCCTGGCT
>NW_012100320.1:2345861-2364827 GCF_000951045.1 Mandrillus leucophaeus | reverse complement strand
GGCGTGATCTCAGCTCGCTGCAACCTCCGCCTCCTGGTTTCAGGCAATTCTCCTGCCTCAGCCTCCCAAGTAGATGGGATTATAGGCATCCACAACCACACCTGGCTAATTTTTATTTTTTATTTTTTTTTATTTTTGGTAGGGATGGGGTTTCTCCGTGTTGGCCAGGCTGGTCTCAAACTTCTGAACTCATTTGACCCACCCACCTTGGCCTCCCAAAGTGCTGAGGTTTTTGACGTGAGCCACTGCATCCCACCCAGGTTTTTAAAGGAACAATTAGTGGATGAGCTGAAATTCCATTTGAATTGTGCATGTGTATATGCTCCCATATGTATTCATGTCAATGGCAGAAGTGGAAATGTATTAAACATCCTATAGACTCATTTGAGCTTGAAGTGATTTCCTAAAGGTTTTGCTGAAGTGATTACCTATGGTGAATCAATTTAACCCTGTCTCATGCGTACAGGAAACCAATAGACGGTGTTTCGTTTAAGTGACCAAAGCTCATTTCCTGTCTGTCCCAGTTAAGGTGGACAACAGTTCAATTTTGGTGACTATAAAGAGGTTATCATGATCAATAAAATTAGAGCCTGCCGTGTCAAGTATATTCACTACCATAGAATAGAAAACAAATTTAGGAGTTACTGTTAAGCATTCTGCTTGTAAGCAGATTTATTTAAGATCGGAAAACCAAATGAAGATTTTTACTCATTTTTCTCTGAATGCCCAACTGCATTTCTCTGAATATTTACCTGCCATAACGATATGGGTTCTTTTCCTTTTTTTATTCTTCATTCTTTTTTTTTTGAAATGGAGTCGCGCTCTGTCGCCCAGGCTGGAGTGCAATGGCACAGTCTCAGCTCACTGCAACCTCCGCCTCCTGGGTTCAAGTTATTCTACTGCCTCAGCTTTCCGAGTAGGTGGGATCACAGGCGCCCGCCACCACGCCCAGCTAATTTTTGTATTTTCAGTAGAGACGGGGTTTCACCAGGTTGGCCAGGCTGGTCTCGAACTCCTTACCTCAGGTGATCTGCAGGCCTTGGCCTCCCAAAGTGCTGAGATTACAGGCCTGAACCACCGCGCCAGGCCCCCAGATACCAGTTCTTGTTCTCCAGTATTATTTTGTTGACTTTTACCTCAACCAATTCAAATGTTTTCAAACCCCAAATCACCCAGACACAATAAATGAGGTCTCTTTTCTTATCCATAGTGTCGGCATGAAAGTTTATTTTGAGAATTTTTTTTTTCTTTTTTTTGAGACGGAGTCTAGCTCTGTCGCCAGGCTGGAGTGCAGTGGCGCGATCTTGGCTCGCTGCAACCTCCGCCTCCCGGGTTCCAGCGATTCTCTTGCCTCAGCCTCCCGAGTAGCTGGGACTACAGGCATACGCCACCACACCCGGTTAATTTTTGTATATTTATTTATTTATTTATTTATTTATTTATTATTTTTGGGACGGAGTCTCGCTCTGTCGCCAGGCTGGAGTGCCATTGGAGTTCAATAGCGCAATCTTGGCTCACTGCAATCTCCGCCTCCCGGGTTCAAGCAATTCCCCTGCCTCATCCTCCCGTGTAACTGGGACTACAGGCCCGCGCCACCACCCCCAGCCAATTTTTTGTATTTTAGTAGAGACGGGGTTTCACCATGTTGGCCAGGATGGTCTCCATCTGTTGGCCAGGATGGTCTCCATCTCCTGACCTCGTGATCCGTCCGCCGGGGCTTCCCAAAGTGTTGGAATTACAGGTGTGAGTCACTGCGCCCGGCCTATTTTGAGTTTTGAGTGGAGGATTAGTCTTCTTCCTTCCCGAACTTGATTATGGGCTCCCTTTAGCCTTTTTCTTTGTTTTCTGTTTTGTTTTGTTTTGTTTTCCTTTTCCCGAGGCGCAGTCTCAAGAGGTCCTGTGAACATGTGCCCTACTCTCTGTTTTAAGGATTAAAGTAAGTGTCGAGTTACATTGAATCTTTTTTGCCTCTTCCATTTGGCTAGGTTAATTCCAGACCTTACACAAACACATGCAGCTCTTACAAAATACAGGTGAAGACAAACATTTTTCTAACCATTCGTCTTCATGGGCTGTCACAGGAGAACTAAGTGCATGAAAAAGCTTTCACAGCATTGAAGGAAATTAAAAAAATCTGGTTGAAACACAATTAAAAATCCACAAGAGGGAGATGCTTGCTAAACCGTTAGAAAACAATTCCCTCGAGGCACCTGAGAGAGGAGCCTTACGTACAGCCACTGGGTCAGCCACGGGATTGAGGGTGGGAGGGAACAGGAGTATATAGAGATGGGGGGCTTGGTGGAGGAGTACAGTTGAAGGGAAAAGCGGGATGGGTTTCGTGCCTCTGGCAGCGAAGCGTGTACTCGGTCTAAGATCTTGGGCAGAAGGTAAGAGCGTGTTGCCAAAGGAGAGCTGAGTGCTCCCAATATATCTCCTGGTAGTCCCAGAAGAAATGGGGGTGGGTTGCTTTGAAGGCACTTCCGCTTAGCAACCCCACGCGGTTGCTAAGGAGGGGGGCAGCCGTGGGGATAACCCGGAAGTGATGGTGTCAGTTTATCGCTGCCTGCGAAAGGTTTGTCCTATTAGGCGCGCCAGGGTACTCTGCGGCTCCGGGACGAGGGCGGGGCCACGCTAGTGGTTCCGGTTCGGCTCCAGCCGCCCCTCGGCTCCTAGCCTTCCCCCTCCCCTCCGCCTTCTCCCCTCCCTCCCGCTCCTGGGAAAGAGAGAAACCACCGCTGCGGGTGGGTAGAGAAGCCCTCCGCGCCTCGGGGAGGGGACCGGGCCCGCCTCATTTGCGCCTTGCAGCACTGCTGGATCAGGTACCTGCGCCGGCTTCGACGGGGTTCCGTAGGCTGAAGTCTGAGCGTGTGTGTGTGTGTCTGAGGGGATTGGTGGGGGGCCCTTTCCTGGGTGTGGGTGAGGGACGCCGGGATCCCGGATGGGGCGCAGTCTGGCGTTTGTGTCTGTTGAGGGTTGCGGGGGCGGAATGGAGGGGCTGAGGGACACGGCGGGTGGAGAGTTTCGGTTAGCGGGGTAGAGGTAGGCGGAGGAGGCGCCCCTTCCGAGAAAGCCGACTTCGGCCGTTGTGGACCGGGAGTTTGCCACCTGGAGGGCTTACTCTGAAAGGGGGAGCATCCTCCGGGAGCCAAAAGGAGGGCACAGATCTCGTCAGGGTGGCTGGGGCAATCCCGTGGTTCCATTGCCCTCTTTCCCTACCCACTCCGCTGGGACAGAGCTGGACTTCCAGGGTTGTGGGGGTTCCGAGTCGGCTGGGCACCGCGGGGAGCCGCCCTTGCGGAGCTAGGGCACAAGAGTGGGTAATGAGACCTCCCTCTACCCAACTTCCGTGCGCTTCCCCCACTTCTTCCTTTACTGTTCCCTCGCCCCCACGTCCTACAGGAGCAGTGTCCCCCAAGTGGGCAGGCATCACATTGTAAAAGAGAGTGAAACTGGGTTTGTTGCCCCTAAATTATACTTAAGATGTTTGGAAAGTGCCTGAATGACATATTCAACCAAGTCTCCCAGCTCGATATTAATTCCGGTGTAAATTACCTTAGAAAAGTTGAATTCTGAAAAGCATTTAACAATAGGCTAGTCCAGGTGTAACCTTGTGTAGTAGTTGTACGTGTTTATTTTTTAAAAAGGGACTGAGGAAACCATAGAGATGTATTAGAGGTCTAGGCAAGACATGTTGAGGCAAGGCTTTTCCAACCTCTTTCTTACCTGCCAGTGAACCTGCCCTAATTTAAATGAAGTAGAAAGATCCTCTTCATTTTTGTTTCAATCAATGACTGAATGCTGGGTGCTGTGTAGTGATGTCTCAGAATAGATATGTGAATTTTCAGAGAGAAAATGAATATTCTGCTGTTGAGCCTGTGTCTTAATCTTTTAAGGAGATAATTGTGGTCAAGTGGAAGTATTGGCTTTCAGGCAGATAAATCTTGGGTTGAACCTAGACTATGCCAGTTGCTAGTTACTGATCTTGGGCAAGTCATGGAACGAACCTACCAGAGCTTCCGTTTCCTCATAAGTAATATGAGTTAAAATTCTTACCTGTGTTATAAGTAACCACCCATTTTAAACGGAACCACCTTTGAATTACAAGATAAATTATCATCATTAACCGTACACAGTCAAGGCAGCCCAGTTTTGTGAAACGAGGTTTGAGATAGGAAGGCAACTGGATAATACTTCAAAAAAAGTATACAATAGGACTTTCAGTGTCTTCTCGAAATTGATCATAAGTAGCATGAAATTCAATTATCAGTAGTTTCCTAAAATTCAAAATAATAAAGTAGAATGTGACCCATTTATTGAAACGAGCAAAATATATTTTATAGGTTTTTCTCAGCTACACCATATTGGTGTTTATAGTATAGATTAACACAGAATACATGAAAAAGTAATATATGTAAATCTTAACATCACATGTCTCTTTAAAGAGAATTAAGACTGGGGTGTAAAATAGAAAGTACTTTTTTTGTTTGTTTGTTTGAGAAGCAGTCTTGCTCTGTCACCCAGGCTGGAGTGCAGTGGCGCGATCTCGGCTCACTGCAACCTCAGCCTCCAGGATTCAAGCGATTCTCCTGCCTCAGCTTCCTGAGTAGCTGGGATTACAGGCGCCTGCCACTATGCCAAGCTAATTTTTTTGTATTTTTAGTAGAGACAGGGTTTCACCGTGTTGGCCAGGTTGATCTTAAACTCTTGACCTTGTAATCCACCCGACTCAGCCTCCTGAAGTGCTGGGATTACAGGTGTGAGCCACCGTGCCCGGCCTACTTGTAATTTTAAGATGAAAATCATCATCATCATCTTAGGCAGCAGCAGCAGCAGCAGCAGCAGCATCTCTCATTTCAATTAGATTTACACTACTAGAAAAACTTATATAATATTCAGAAAATAAATGAAAATTGAATAAATTTCTGCCTTTAAATCATTCCTTGTTACAATATGGAAATAAATCCAAGAAACATGAAGTCTGTTTTTTATTTATTTTTAGTGACAAGGTCTTTCTCTGTCACTTAGGCCAGAATGAGTACACTGGGGCAATTATACTCACTGCAACCTCAAACCCCTGGGCTCAAGTAATCCTCCTGTGTCGCCCTTCCAAAGTGTTAAGATTACAGGTGTGAACCACCTCACCCAGCCCATGAAGTCTTTTTCTTTTTTTTTTTGGAACGGAGTCTCACTCTCACCCAGGCTGGAGTGCGGTGGCACAATTTCGGCTCACTGAAACCTCTACCTCCCGGGTTTAAGCGATTCTTCTGCCTCAACCTCCGGAGTAGCTGGGATTACAGGCACATGCCACCACACCCGGCTAATTTTTTTGTATTTTTAGTAGAGACAGGGTGTTACCATGTTACCCAGGATGGTATCGATCTCCTGATCTCATGATCCACCTGCCTCGGCCTCCCAAAGTGCTGGGATTACAGGCATGAGCCACCGTGCCTGGCCGAAGTCTTTATACTCGTTTGTTTTGTGGATTTAAAATAATATAGTTATGTGTCATCTATTATATGTCAGATTTTCAGCTAATGTAGTTTGCTTTTTGAGTAGACTTGTAGTTAGTAATTTTCAAATGTAATTTATACTCAGAGGTCAAAAATCAAATAACTTGCTATAATAATAGATGTTTGTGAGAATACAAAGTTTGTAATTCAGTATGACCTTTTTTGAGAAGTTCATAGGTTTTGTGTACATTTGTGAGAAATTTTCTTTTCTTTTTTTTTAGGCAGAGTCTTACTCTATTGCCCAGGCTGGAGTGCAGTGCCCAGGCTGGAGTGCAGTGCCCAGGCTGGAGTGCAGTGGCGCAATCTCTGCTCACTGCAGCCTCCGCCTGCTAGGTTCAAGCAGTTCTCCCACCTCAGCATTCCAAGTAGCTGGGACTACACGTGTGCGCCACCATGTCCAGCTAATTTTTGTGTTTTTAGTAGAGAAGGGGTTTCACCATGTTGGCCAGGCAGGTCTCGAACTCCTAACCTCAAGTGATCCGCCAGCTTTGGCTTCCCAAAGTGCTGGGATTACAGGCATGAACCAACACACACAGCCCTGAGGAATTTTCGAGTATATTTCTTCCCCGTATCTCTTTTATAAAGAGTTGAAATTAGGCCGGGCCCGGTGGCTCATGCCTGTAATCGCAGCACCTTGGGAGGCCGAGGCAGGCGGATCACCTGAGGTCAGGAGTTCGAGACCAGCCTGAGCAACATGGAGAAATCCCATCTCTACTAAAAATACAAAATTAGTCAGGCATGATGGCGCATGCCTGTAATCCCAGCTACTCGGGAGGCTGAGTCAAGAGAATCACTTGAACCCGGGAGGCGGAGGTTGCGGTGAGCCGAGATTGCGCCGTTCACTCCATCCTGGGCAAGAGCAAAACTCCATCTCAAAAAAAAAGAAAAAAGAAGAGTTGAAATTATGTTTTGTGATAGTTACAGATTTTTGGTAAGATTATTCAGCTTTCTAAATGGCTCTTCTGAGAGTGTAAGATCTGTATATATCTAAGTTTTTTGCTGTGTTTTATTTTTTATTTTTATTTTTTATTTTTTTTGAGATGGAGTCTCGCTCTGTCACCCATGCTGGAGTGCAGTGGCACTATCTTGGCTCACTGCAACCTCCACCTCCTGAGTTTAAGCAATTCTACTGCCTCAGCCTCCTGAGTAAGCTGGAACTACAGGCATGTGCCACCACGCTGGCTAATTTTTGTACTTTTAGTAGAGATGGTGTTCACCATGTTGGCCTTGCTGCTCTCGAACTCTTGACCTCAGGTGATCCACCCACCTCGGCCTCCCAAGGTGCTGGGATTACAGGTGTGAACTACTGTGCCCGGCCTGCTGTGTTTTCTTGTATCATTTTTTATCATCCTTTAAATCTTGAAGTTGAGATCGTATGCTTTGGTAAAGCTCTCAGAAACTCTCACTTTTTCCCCTGTCATCTTCTCAAACTTTAATACTGTATTAATATTTTTAAAAATCTTTTTTGTATTTGAGATGGAGTCTCTGTTGCCCAGGCTGGAGTGCAGTGGTGTGATCTTAGCTTAGTGCAGCCTCTGCCCCCCAGGTTCAAGCACCCCTCCTGCCTCAGTCTCCTGATTTACTGGGATTACAGGTGTGCGCCACCATACCCAGCTAATTTTTGTATTTTTAGTGGAGGTGGGGTTTTGCCATTTTGACTACGCTGGTCTCGAACTCCTGGCCTCAAGTGATCGACCTGCCTCGGCCTCCCAAAGTGCTGGGACTACAGGCATGAGCCACTGTGCCTCGCCCAATAATCTGTTAATTTTGATATAAGAGATAGGGTACTAGCTGCTAGAGTAAAAAATTCTATTTTAATTGTGTGCAATGAATAGAGACGGTTAGAGATTTCTCAATGACCACTTCCTCTCAAAGTCTGTGGCCATTCCAAGGATCTTTGCAGTTAGTTGTCAGTTAGGGAATTTGCTTGTCAGGAAATCTGAAAATGACTAAACCTTTGTTTATTATCTATCTCTTGGATGACCTCAGAAAGTTTTAGGAAAGATTAGAAAGGTTTATATATGTACCATATACTAGAATTAGATAATGAACAAAATGCAGCTAAATTTATTGGTGCTATAAAATCAGGAGTGAGTTACTGTGAAAATGTTATTAAAAAGTCCAGGCAGTGCTTTCTTTTTACTCAAACCAAATGAGTATTCTTCCAGAGCTTATTTTTATTTTAAAGCACATTTCTTTTATGGAGCTGTGATTTAGTCTCTAATAAGGATAAATAATCATTGTAAGGAAAAAAAGGCTGGTGTCATAGATTTTAATACTACATATTGATAGAAACTGCTTCAGTGGTTTTAGATAAGTGTATTTTCCTGAAAGAACTTTTGAATTTGTGGAATGATAGTTTTTCTCTTTTTAACAGCTAACTCATCTTTACTCATTTCTGCCCAATATAGAAGCTCTGAGAAGCTGGGAGGAAAAAAAAAAAAAAAAAGAATGAATTTACTTCAGAATTACCATTTTAAGTTTTGGAGATTACTTATTTGGAGAGCAAAATTGGATTTTGACATTATTGGGATTGTGTTCAAGATGGACTCAGGAAAAAAAACTTAGATGCCATCTGTTTCAGATTCCTTCTCTTCCAACCCCTTTTATGTTTTATGGCTTTGTGTTCATCAGATTATTTTGTAAAAATAAAAATCCTCAGTAGATTTAGGTTATGTAATATCAGCTCTATCAGTGAACATGTAACCAAAGATCTTGCATTTTTATATTGAGTTATACAGGATGATGACAGATATTGTTTAAAGTTAATTTGTTATTTCAAACTATATGAATGGTAGCTTCATGCATCTTTAATTCTCACTGTTCACTTGATAAACCATTTTTGTAAGTAGTGTTTAACATAGTCCACTTGTTGATGGAAATTGCTTAAAAAATTGATAAAAAGATATTTTAGATTAAAGCTATATTCACTTGATGTCTTAAAACCAGAAGAGAAGCTGCTTCTGAGGATTTTTAACTTAAAATAAGCTTACTTAAATTTACTCTCTCAGTAGTGGATTTTATCTTACCTCTGTGCCAGTTGCTTAGTTTTCATCTAAATGTGTGCACATAGTTGGCACTTTTCATTTGGGATTTTTTTAATTTTTAAATTTTTTTTTTTTTTAATTTTTAGGCACGAGGGTCTCAGTGTGTTGCTCAGGCTGGTCTTGAACTCCTGAGCTCGAGTGATTCTTCCACCTCAGTCACCTGAGTAGCTGGGATTACAGGTGCTAACCACCATGCTAGGTTCATTTTGGACCTTAATTCTGAGGGCAGGCTTTTGGGTTACCAAGCTGTAAAAGACCAAACTTGCTGAAGTTATAACCTTAACTTAGCAAACCAGAAAGACTCAATCATCTCTGAGAAACTGTGAAATAGCACTAGTGTGGTATCCCAGAAATGGCCTAAAGAGAGAGCCATCTGGATAGAAGAGAAGCCATGCTTTGTCTGCAGCAGGAATGTTCTGATGAGGTAGAAAGACAGATGGACTGTCCACACACTAATGTAGTCTGTCCCTCAATTGGAAGCTCCAAGTGGGGAGTGTAGTTATAGTGGGGGTTGGGGTGCTAGGGGTGGCAATTATTCCTTAATAATCTCTCACCCATCACATTAGAAGTGTGGAAATACTGAGAAGAGGGATATTCTCTTAGTTTTTGCCTTTCCCAAAGATGTCAGATGAACAGGTAGCCATTGCCCTTGCCACCAAAGGGGAGAAGCCTGGGTACCGGGTAAGTCTGTCAGAGAGCTGCAGTTTGATGTCTCCATCAAAATGCTACATAAATTTGCCAGGGAACAGTAGCATTGGATCCCAGTGGATTTCTGCTGCTTATACATTCTAACTCCTTAGCCTAGAAAAAGGGGCATTTAGGACTTTCTGAATGAAAGTTATACATTTACTTCTCTCTTGATACTTTTTTTTTTTTGAGGTGGAGTTTCGCTCTTGTTGCCCAGGCAGGAGTGCAGTGGTACGATCTCGGCTCACTGCAACCTCCACATCCTGAGTTCAGGCAATCCTCCTGCCTCAGCCTCCTGAGTAGCTGGAATTACAGGTGCCCACCACCACACCTAGCTAATTTTTTGTGTTTTTAGTAGAGACAGGGTTTCACCACGTTGGCCAGGCTGGTCTCGAGCTCCTGACCTCAGGTGATCCACCCGCCTCGGCCTCCCAAAGTGCTGGGATTACAGGTGTGAGCCACTGTGCCTGGCCAATAAATTTTAAAATACACTTTAATTTCTCTGTTGGCCATAATGAATGATGTGAATTTTTTTCCTTTTTTTTTCTTTTTTTTTCTTTTTGGTGTTTGAGTGTCCATGATAATCACCGGATCTCATTTTAGCTTCAGGATAAATTGCTAACCACAACTGTGATCAAGCCACTTCCCAGCTGGAGTTCTTTTCTATTTCCTAGAGGTCACTCTCTGATGTGGGTGCTGGTGAGCAGAGAGAAATGACCAATACCAGGAAAAGGCAAGGAGATTAAAATCTCTTAATTTCGTTTTCACTTTGCTAGAATTTTTGTAGTCTACAGTGGCAGTATTTACTATTTGAGATCGTGTCTGCCTTATTGTGTTTTTATCATTAATTTTTTTTAGAATACTTTTAGATTTCTGGAATAATAGAGCAGATAGTACATAGAGTTCACTGTGCTTCTCTCCTCCATCCCCCAGTTTCCCCTATTATTAACATCTTGCATTAGTGTGGTACATTTGTTTCAATTAATGAAATAATGTTGATACATTATTATTAACTATAGCATCTGGTTTACAGTAAGGTTCACTCTTTGCATTGTACATTTTGTGGGTTTTGACAAATGCATAATGACATGTATCCACCATCACAGTTTCCTACACATAGTTTCATCACCCTAAAAATCCTGTGTGCTTTACATCCCTCCTCTCCTCCCTGAATTACTGGCAGATACTGACCATTTTACTGTCTCTATAGTATTGCCTTTTCCAAAATGTCATACAGTTAGAATCATATAACATAGAGCTTTTTAAGACTTTTTTTTTCCCCCCACTTAGCAATATGCATTGAATGTCCTTCATGTCTTTTTTTTTTTTTTTTCTGACATGGAGTCTTGCTCTGTCACCAGGCTGGAGTACAGTAGAACGATCTCAGCTCACTGCAACCTCTGCCTCCCAGGTTCAAGCGATTCCTCTGCCTCAGCTTCCCAAGTAGCTGGGATTACAGGCACACGCCACCACTCCTGACTAATTTTTTGTATTTTAGTAGAGACGGGGTTTCACAACGTTGGCCAAGATGGTCTCGATCTCCTGACCTCGTGATCTGCCTGCCTCGGCCTCCTAAAGTGCTGCGATTACAGGCATGAGCCACTGTGCCCAGCCTCTTCTTGTCTTTTTGTGGCTTCATAGCTCATTTCTTTTTATTGCAGGATAATTTTTCTTTTCTTTTCTTTCTCCTTCCTTCCTTCCTTCCTTCCTTCCTTCCTTCCTTCCTTCCTTCCTTCCTTCCTTCCTTCCTTCTTTCCTTCCTTCTTTCCTTCCTTCCTTCCTTCCTTTCTTTCTCTCTCTCTCTATGTCTTCTCTTTCTCTCTCTCTTTCTCTCTCTCTTCTTTCTTTCTTTTTTTTTTTTTTTTTTTTGACGGGGTGTTGCTATTTTGACCAGGCTGGCCTTGAATTCTTAGGCTTGAGTGATCCTCCTGCTTCAGCCTCCCGAGTACCTTGGACTACAGGTGCACGCCACCATGCCTAGTTGGTATTGCTGAATAATTTTCTGTTATATAGATATACCACAATTTGTTGATCCCTTCACTGTTCGAAGGACATCTTGGTTACTTCTAGTTTTTGATAATGATGAATAAAGCTGGTATAAACATACATGTGTAGGTTTTTCTATCATTAAAAGTTTTCAGCTCTTTTGAGTAAATACCCAGGAGTGTGGTTGTTGGATCGTATAAGACTATTTAATTTGGTAAGAAATTGTCAAACTGTTTCCCAAAGTGGTATACCATTTTGCATTCCCACCAGTAATGAATCATGAGAGTTCCTGTTGTTTCACATCCTCACTAGCATTTGATATTGTCATTTTTTTTTTTGTATTTTACTCATTATCTCATAGATATATAGTAGTATCTCGTTTTAATTTGCAGTTCTCTAAGATGTTGGGCATCTTTTCATATGTTTATTTGACATTTCTATATCTTTTTGGATGAGGTATCTGTTCAGGTCTTTTGCCCATTTTAAAATAAGGTTGTTTGCTTCTTGTTGAGTTTTAAGTGGTCACTGTATATTGTGGATACAAATCCCTTATCAGATATATTTTTTGCAAATATTTTTTCCAGTCTATCGCTTGTCTTTTTATTCTCTTAATAGTACCTTTCATAGTGCAAAAGTTTTTAATTTTAATAAGGTCCAAGTTAACATCTTCTCTTTCATTGTTAGTGCTTTTAGTGTTATATCTAAAAACTCATTTCCAGCCAGGTGTGGTGGCTCACGCCTGTAATCTCAGCACTTTAGGGGGCCAAGGCAGGCCGATCACCTGAGGTCAGGGGTTCAAGACCAGCATGGCCAACATGGTGAATCCCCATCTCTACTAAAAATACAAAAATTTGCCGAGTGTGGTGGTGTGCGCCTGTACTCCCAGCTACTCAGGAGCCTGAGGCAGGAGAATCACTTGAACCTGGGAGGCAGAATTTGCAGTGAGCCGAGATCACACCATTGTACTCCAGTTTGGGCAAAAAGAGCCAACCTATGTCCCAAAATAAACAAATAAATAAAATAAAAACTCATTTCCAAACCCAGGGTCACTTAGGTTTTCTCCTATTTATCTTCAAGAATTTTTTTTATAGTTTTGTATTTTACATTTAGTTTTAAGGTTTAAGTTTTTTTTTTTTTTTTTGAAAGGCGTAAGGAATATGTGTATATGCATGCACATGGGTGACCAATTATTTTTTTTTAATTTATTTTTTAGTTAGAAAAAAAAAAAAAAAACAGAGATGAGGTCTCACTATATTGCCCAGGCTGGTCTTGAATTCCTGGGCTCAAGTGATCTGCCCATCTTGGCCTCCAAAAGTGCTGGGATTGTAAGTGTGAGCCACTGCATCCAGTCATGACCAATTGGTTTATACAGATTTTTTTCTGCTGGGTGCTGTGGGTCAGGCCTGTAATCCCAGCACTTTGGGAGGCCTAGGCGGGTGGATCACAAAGTCAGGAGATCAAGACCATCCTGGCCAACAAGGTGAAACCCTGTCTCTATAAAAATACAAAAATTAGCTGGGCGTCGTGGCCTGTGCCTGTAGTCCTAGCTACTCGGGAGGCTGAGGCAGGAGAATCGCTTAACCAGGGAGTAGGAGGTTGCTGTGAGCCGAGATCGCACCACTGCACTCTAACCTAGCAACAGAGCGAGACTCCATTTTAAAAAAAAAAAAAAAGTTTTTTTTTCTATTCTACAAGGGTTAATAAGGATGTTCTATTTATTTATTTATTTATTTATTTGAGACGGAATCTTGCTCTGTCGCCCAGGCTCGAGTGCAGTGGCGCGATCTCGGCTCACTGCAAGCTCCGCCTCCCAGGTTCACTCCATTCTTCTGCCTCAGCCTCCCGGCTAGCTGGGACTACAGGCGCCCGCCTTCTCGCCTGGCTAATTTTTTGTATTTTTGGTAGAGACGGGGTTTCATCGTATTAGCCAGGATGGTCTTGATCTCCTGACCTCATGATCCGCCCGCCTCAGCCTCCCAAAGTGCTAGGATTACAGGCATGAGCCACCGCGCCCCACCAGGATATTCTTAAAGAAACTAAACCAAATGAAATAATTTGTGGGAGTTGTTTTTAAATGAGAGTTTCCTAACGTTCTCGAATGTAATTAGAAGCATCGTTCAGAGTGTGGTTTTCCCTTTCAAGAAGATTGATTTTAGGTCATTAGGTCTTAATTGACAAGTGCTTAATTATTTCATACATGTATTAGAGTATTAGGAAGTATGAGCTAAATGGGGCACAGTCATGTGACAGTTTCAGGTTGTAAAGGGGCTTGATAGGAGATTTAAATGCAGAATTTTTCTTTTTCTTTCTGTTTTTTTTTTTTTGAGACAGAGTCTCTCTCTGTGGCCCAGGCTGGAGTGCAGTGGCACGATCTTGGCTCACTGCAGGCCCCGCCTCCCGGGATCACGCCGTTCTCCTGCCTCAGCCTCCCGAGTAGCTGGGACTACTGGCGCCTGCCACCACGCCCGGCTAATTTTTTGTACGTTTTTAGTAGAGACGGGGTTTCACCGTGTTAGCCAGAATGGTCTTGATCTCCTGACTTCGTGATCCGCCCGCCTCGGCCTCCCAAAGTGCTGGGATTACAGGCGTGAGCCACCGCACCAGGCCTAAATGCAGAATTTTCAGGCTCTCACTAAGGATAAGAGCCTTTGCCACTTGGGTTTTATTGTAGTGAAGGATTTCAACTATACAGATTTTTGATCACCCTCTCTAGTGTTTGCTGCTGCTTATTACACTTGTTGAAAACTATCCAGAAGCTTGAGCTGGCAAAAACTGAGTAGGAAGCGCTTCCATGGGTACTGCTGTACTTTCCTGAATATTTTCAATTCTGACTCAGGCTGAGAATCTTGATTCTAAAAGCAATAGAATGCTGTCCTGAGACATTTTATTCTGATGTAGCCTAAGTACGAATTGTTAGCTAGAATCTTCTTTCACTTGCTTTTATAACTGTCCTGTCCTGTATTTCTAGAACAGCTTCTATTTTCTAAAACATTTTAACCTTAATTGGTATCATGACATCTAAATATTCTGGTCATCTAGGGTATGATGCAAGAAATGTTTAATAACTCTTTAGTGAGTTTTGTTTGCTTTTTCACCTAGTTAAATAAGTCAACTCAAGGAACTGTCTGTGTGAAAGCACTTAGATTCTCCAGAGATACATTATCTCCAAATCAATCAATATGAAAGCTCACTTTGTCTTTAATGGGATCCATCTGGTTAATGCTGTGTTTCTTGAGTTTCATAGATTATGAAATCATAAAGCTAAAAGAAAATATGGAGATGGTCTAGTTAGACCCTTTCATTTTACAGCTGAGACTACTTAAGTGCAGAGAGGCTAAGTGACTTGCTCAAGATTGTACAGCTAATTAATGAGTCACACTGGAATTCAGGCCTCCTGACTCCCAGTGTAGTCTTATTTCTGATATAACTGTGCTAATTTTTTCATTGCAGTTAGTGAACAAATTATGAATTTGTAAGAAGTAAATTTTCCAGGAGGTTTAAGTGGACTTACATTAAGTATTTCTTACAATTTAAATGTGTGTGTTTCTTTCAGGTACCAGGTGTCACTGGATTTTTATGAGTAAATTTGTTATGTTTCACATTCCAGGTAGAAATCAGCCAATTTAAAAATAATGGTGAAGTTATTATAGCCTATATTTAATGAGCACACATTTGGCTGCATTAAAATGAATCTTAATGTATGCTTTGCACAGTGGAGATAATCTGTTAATATTTAATGCCGTAAAGCAACAATAGAATTCTGCTTTCATGTGGTGTATTTATAAAACTAGAGTAGAGTGTTATGTAAAAACTAAAAGTACAGATTAATTTAATATGCATCTGGTGAATTCAGGGCTTGAAGGATGCACATCTGTTGAGAAAACAAATCATAGAACTATTCAGAGTTTCAGCATCTTTAAATATATGTACTTTGATTCTGTTTTAACTGTTTTGAAACAGTCTTTAATGGATTTAGAAAAGGCCATTTGCTCTAAGGAAGCAACTGTGAAGCCACTTACAATGCTATTATTCATTTTATTATTTTTTAAAGCATTTTTATACATTACTATTTTTCTTTCCAGTTTATTTATTGGGGAAGGAGGGGGCTAAATGACTCACCTAACAAAATGAGTTTGTTGCAGAACCATATTTAAAAAGAAAAATATGATTTGCTGAATTCAATAGATTAGAAATATTTTCAGGCTTTGTTAAAATAATACGCCAAAAAATATTTTAAGGCTCTGAATTCTAATTTAAACTCACAATCAGTGAAGAAATAATCAGTTTCTACTGTGTATTCATCACCGTGCTAGAGCTGTAGTAATATAGAAATTGAAGATATAGACTAATGTATAGAAGATATATAGTCTATATCTTCAATTTCAAGTTGAAAGAAACAAGACTTAAAATGAAAGGTAGAGAATAACACAGATATGTAATGAAGCAAAAACTTGATCTAATCTGTCAATATTACAGTAATTTAGAGGGGAGAAAATCCAGTGAGTATTCATAATTCTGAGAGGAAGGAGATTAAAGTTTAAGTAGTGGATCTCAACTCTGACTGCTCATTAGAATCACTTGGGAAAACTTAATCAAAAATCAGATGAATCAGAATCTTGGGTGAGGTGCATCTGCAGTTTTAAAAGCTTTCCCAGATGTTTGTAATGTGCAGGCAGTGTTAAGAATTACAGGCTTAAAGGCTGGGTTTGATTTGGAAAAGCAAGAAAGTGTGCTAGGCCAGTGCAGGGTGGGAGAATTGGCCACAGTCTATGAAAAGATTGATCCAGTCAAAGCAGTGTGTGCTAGGTGGGGAGGAAGGAGAAATAAGCCTACAGAGGCAGAATGGGGTCTATTTTAGAAGAGTACTTTTCTTTCTGTCTTTTTTGTGTGTGTGTGAGACGAAGTTTCGCTCTTGTTGCCCAGGCTGGAGTGCAATGGCACAGTCTCAGCTCACCACAACCTCCGCCTCCCAGGTTCAAGCGATTCTCCTGCCTTGGCCTCCCAAGTAGCTGGGATTACAGGCATGCGCCACTACGCCCGGCTAATTTTGTATTTTTAGTAGGAATGGGGTTTCTTCATGTTGGTTAGGCTGGTCACGATAGAAGAATGCTTTTCAAAATGTGGTTTCTTGACTAGCAGCAGCAGCGACTGCGTCTCCTGGAAATTTATTATAAATGCAGATTTTAAGGCCCTGCTCCCATACCTACTGAACTGGGAACTCTGGACAGCAATCTGTATTTTAACAAGCATGCCAGATGATTCTGATGTACACTGAAAGTTTGGAAACTGCTGTTAAGAGAGGATAATGAAAGTTAGACAGAGTAAATTAGATTTGATGTGCTAGTAAGCAGGGATCCATAGAAGATTTTTATTTATTTTTTAATCATTTACTTATTTTCCATGTATCCAAGGCACGAACCAGCCATGGGCACAGACCAAGAGCCAAACTGGGATAAACAAGGGTTGCTTTGTCCCTGGATGACATGAGATGGTCATCACCACATTAAAGGTTCTTAAGCTAGAGAGTAACAGGAGGTATTTGTATGTATTCAAGGTATATCTGATGGTGATCTGCACAATACTTTGGATTACTAAGAGACATGAATGGAGTGGGCTGGTTGAGGAAATGCAGACATAATTTAGTGGACGTAATCTAGCAGCAGTAAAGGCCTGTTCTAGGGAAGTAGTAGTGAGAAAACATAATAATAGCGATGGCAATTTATTTAGAGTTTACATAACAAGTGGCATGTTAAATGCATTTTATTCTCACAGCGAGCCACTGAAGTGTGGCTATGAATACAGTTTTGCAGGTCAGCAAATGATGCAGAGAAAGGAAGGTTACTTCTAAAGTTCACACTGCTGGTATATGGTGGAGCCAGGATGTGAAGCTTAAGAATCTCTGCCTCTAAAGCCTCTTGAAGAAACAGCTAATAATATCTGGAGAGCCATGAGAAAAAGGAAAAGACTTGAGTCTGAAAAGTTTTAATCCTACTTGACAGAGAGCAAGGGGATGTCACTGTCGGAAGGGAAATAGTGCATACAGTGGGTAACAAGGGAAGTCATTTAGCTGGTTGGGAACAAACCATCTTGTAAAAGTGACCATGAGGAATAACCAATGGAAATTTTTGTATAGTACTTTTTCAGTATAAAGTTCGAAGTAACTTTCAATAGTTGAGTTTATAGGTTTTGTTTTTTCTTGCTCATGCTGACTAAATTAGAAGAGTCACCTCATCCCGCTTTTAAAAAGTGTCTTTTAGATTTTAGAGTAAATAGTCTGTGAGTAAATCATGCCCAAGAAGCTTACTGTAATACCACTTTTTCCTCTCTAAGCATCTTAGTCTTAAGACAGTTTAAGCCGAGTGTGGTGGCTTATGGAGGATCACTTGAGGCCAGGAGTTCAAGACCAGCTTGGGCAACATAGCAAGACTCTGTCTCTATAAAAAATAAAAAAAATTAGCTGGGTGTCATGGCACAAGCTGGTAGTCTCAGCTACTCAAGAGACTGAGGCAAGAGGATTGCTTGAGCCCAGGACTTTGAGGCTGCAGTGAGATCTGATCATGCCACTGCACTCCATCCTGAGTGACAGGGCAAAACCCTGTCTCTGAAACCAACCAACAAACCAACCAACAAAATAAATAAATGACAGTTTAATAAATATTTCAGGCCAAGCACTATAGCTCACGCCTGTAATCCCAGCACTTTGGGAGACCGAAGCTGGTGGATCACGAGATCAGGAGATCGAAAGCATCCTGGCCAACATGGTGAAACCCCGGCTCTACTAAAAATATAAAAATCAGCTGGACGTGGTGATGTATGCCTGTAATCCTAGCTACTCAGGAGGCTGAGGCAGGAGAATCACTTGAACTGGGGATTCAGAGGTTGCAGTGAGCCGGGATTGCGCCACTGCACTCCAGCCTGGCGACAGAGACTCCGTCTCAAAAAGAAAAAAAAAAAAATTCAGTGTATTTTGTTTTAATTGGGAGGTGATAAGTGGTAAAATACTTCATGTTTGGGTAATTGCTTTCGTAAGATGCTATCAGAGCATCCTCTTATTTACTGAGGTAAAATTTATATAACAGAAAATTAACCATTGTAAAGTGCACGATTTAGTGGCATTTGGTACATTTTCAATGTTGTACAACCATAAACTCTCTCCAAAATACTTTCATCATCCCAAAGGAAACTTTATTTATTTATTTATTATTTATTTTTTTTCAGTGGCACGATCTTAGCTCACTGCATCTTCTGCCTCCCAGGTTCAAACAATTTTCCTGCCTCAGCCTCCCAAGTTGCCGGGATTACAGGTGCCTGCCACCTAACCTGGCTAAGTTTTGTGTTTTTAGTAGAGGCGAGGTTTCACCATGTTGGCCAGGCTGGTCTTGAACTCCTGACCTCAGGTGATCTGCCCACTTTGGCCTCCCAAAGTGTTGGGATTACAAGTGTGAGTCACCGCACTTGGCCAAAACTTCATACCTATTAAGCAGCTACTCTCTGCTCCTCCCTCCCTGAAACTCCTGCAAAACACTAATCTGATTTCTTTCTGTGTGGGTTTACTCATTCTTTGTATTTCACAGAAGTGGAGTCATATAATATGTGACTTTTTGTGTATATTTCTTTAATTTAGCTTTATGTTTTCTGGGTTCATCCATGTTGTAGCATGTGTAAGTACTTCATTTTAAAAATATATCCTCTGGGATAAGTAATCTCAAAAGTACTTTTTTTTTTTTTTTTTTTTT
>NW_012100320.1:2339077-2344656 GCF_000951045.1 Mandrillus leucophaeus | reverse complement strand
GTTTCATCATGTTGATCAGGCTAGTCTCGAACTTCTGACCTCAAATTATCCACCTGCCTCAGCCTCTCAAAGTGCAGGCCACTGCGCCTGGCCTAATTTCTCCATGCCCTCAGCAACATTTGTTATTTATTTATTTATTTATTTATTTATTTATTTGTTTATTTATTGAGATGGAGTTTTGCTCTTATTGCCCAGGCTGGAGTGCAATGGCGTGATCTTGGCTCACTGCAACCTTTGCCTCCCGGGTTCAAGCAGTTCTCCTGCCTCAGCCTCCGAAGTAGCTGGGATTACAGGCGCATGCCACCACACCCGACCGATGTTTTGTATTTTTAATAGAGACGGGGTTTCACCATGTTGGCCAGGCTGGTCTTGAACTCTTGACCTCAGGTGATCCACTCGCCTTGGCCTCCTGCAGTGCTGGAATTACAGGCATGAGCCAGTGCGCCCAACCTTATTTATTTATTTGAGACAAGGTCTCACTCTGTAGCCTAGGCTGGAGTTCAGTGGTGTGATCTCGGCTCACTGCAGCCTCTGCCTCCCAGGCTCAAGCTATTCTCCCACCTTAGCCTCCTGAGTAGCTGGGACTACAGACATGTGCTACCACACCTGGCTGATTTTTTGTGTTTTTGGCGGTGATGGGGTTTCACCGTGTTGCCTAGGGTGGTCTCGAACTCCTTGGCTCAAGTGATCTGTCTTCAGCCTCCTAAAGTGCTGGGATCACAGGTGAGCCACTACACTCAGCCTTATTTTTATTTTTAGTTATAGCCAACCTAATGGGTGTGAAGTGGTCTCTCATTGTAATTTTGATTTACATTTCCCTAATTACTATATGTTAGTAACAGCTGGGCGCAGTGGCTCACGCCTGTAATCCCAGCACTTTGGGAGGCCAAGGTAGGCAGATCACGATGTCAGGAGTTCGAGACTAGCCTGGCCAATATGGTGAAACCTGGTCTGTACTAAAAATACAAAAAATTAGCTGGGCGTGGTGGCGCGTGCCTGTAGTCTCAGCTACTCAGGAGGCTGAGGCAGGAGAATTGCTTGAACCCGAGAGATGAAGATTGCAGTTAGCTGAGATTGTGCCACTGCACTCAGACCTGGGTGACAAAAAACAAAAAAAAAAAGTTAGTATCGTTTCTTGTGCTTATTAGCCACATACGTATATACACATATATATTTGGTGAAAAATCTATTCAAGTTTTTTGCTCATTTTTTATAGCAAGTTTTTAGTTTGTTTATAACTTATCAGATTTCACATTTTAAGTAGATATTTATTTATTTATTTTGAGATGGAGTCTCGCCGTGTCACCCAGGCTGGAGTGCAGTGGCGCCATCTTGGCTCACTGCAACCTCCACCTCCTGGGTTCAAGCGACTCTCCTACCTCAGCCTCCCAAGTAGCTGGGATTACAGGTGCACGCCACCACACCCAGCTAAATTTTTGTATCTTTAGTAGAGATTCGGTTTCACCATGTTGGCCAGGCTGGTCTTGCACTCCCGAGCTCATAATCTGCCCACCTCAGCCTCCCAAGGTGCTGGAATTACAGGCGTGAGCCACCGTGCCTGGCCTAAGTAGACATTTATTAAATGTAACTCTCTGCCTTTAATTTCCATATTTTCTAAATGATTACTGCATAGATTCACAGAACAGTTCCTTTTCTTTCTGTGCTTGCTTTAAAAAAATTATGGTAACCTGGGCGGATACAGTGGCTCACGCCTGTAATCCCAGCACTTCGGGAGGCCGAGGTGGGCGGATCATGAGGTCAGGAGATTGAGACCACCCTGGTTAACAAGGTGAAACCCTGTCACTACTAAAAATACAAAAAATTAACCATGGTGGCATGCGCCTGTGTTCCCAGCTACTTGGGAGGCTGAGGCAGGAGAATCGCTTGAACCCGGGAGGCGGAGGTTGCAGTGAGCCGAGATTGCACCACTGCACTCCAGCCTGGGCGACAGAGCGAGACTGTCTCAAAAAAAACAAACAAACCAAAAACCAGAAAACAACAAAAAAATTATGGTAAGCTATAAATAACATAAAATGTACCATTTTAACAGTTTTTAATACCACAGAACTGTACGATTAAGTACATTCACATTGTGCGGCTATCACTACCATTTATCTCCAGAACGTATTCGTCTCCCCCAACTGCAACTCTGTTGAACGTGAGTGTAGAAATAACTTTTTGAGCCCCTGCTTTCATTTCTTTTGAGTATATACCCAGAAGTGGAATTGATGGATCATATGGCAAATTTTTGTTTAATTTTTTGAGTAATCATCATACCATTTCTTGTTTTATAAGCGTTTATTCAATTATGTTTACCTAATGTATTGTTCTTTTTCTTTTTCTTTTTCTTTTTTTTTTTTGAGACAGAGTCTTCCTCTGTCGCCCAAGCTGGAGTGCAGTAGTACGATCTCCCTCCCAGTTCAAGTGATCCTCGCACCTCAACCCCCACAAGTAGTTGGGACTACAGGCATGCGCAACCACACCCAGCTAAATTTTTTTGTATTTTTAGTAAAGACAGGGTTTCACCATCTTGGTCAGGCTGGTCTTGCACTCCTGACCTCAAATGGTCTGTCCATTGCGGCCTCACATATTGCCGTGATTACAGGCGTGAGCCACCGCACCCGGCTGTATTATTTTTCTTTAGTTTACTTATGTTATTTACATTATTTATACAAACTGTGATATTAGAGAAAGCTAGATTTAAAGTTATTTCCCTGTTAACTGTTTTTATAGACTGTGAATACTAGGTGTTTACTTAGGTAAGAACTTTAAGATTAAATTTTTTCTTTTTTTTTTTGGCTCACAACTCAGGATTTAGCTATTTTCATTAAATCGAGAATATTACATGCCTTAGTTATCAAATATTACACAAACAGCCAGGTGCAGTTGCTCACGTCTGTAATCCCAGCACTTTGGGAAATGAAAGCAGGAGATTGCTTGGGCCCAGTAGTTTGGGGCCAGTCTGGGTAACATAGTGAGACCCCACCTTTACAAAAAATTTTAAAAATTAGGCCGGGTGCAGTGGCTAATGCCTGTAATCCCAACCCTTTGGGAGTCTGAGGCAGGTGGGTCACATGAGACCAGCGTGAGTAATATGGCAAAACCTCATCTCTACCAAAAATACAAAAATTAGCCAGGCATGGTGATGCACGTCTGTAATCCCAGCTACTTGGGAGATGGAGGCATGAGAATCGCTTCAACCTGGGAGATAGAGATCGCAGTGAGCTGAGATCACACACTACACTCCAGCCTGGGCAACAGATCAAGACTCTGTTTCAAAAAAAAGAAAAAATAAATAAAATATTAGCTTGGCATGGTGGCACATGCCTGTAGTCCCAGCTACTCAAGGAGGCTGAGGTGAGAGGATTGCTTGAGCCCAGGAGGTCAAGGCTGCAGTGAGCCATGATCATGCCACTGCACTCCAGCCTGAGTGACAGAGTGAGATCCTGTCTCAAAAGCAAAATAACAATAATACTGGGACAGGCCTGTAATCCCAGTAGTTTGGGAGGCTGAGGTGGGCGGATCACGAGGTCAAGAGTTCAAGACCAGCCTGGCCAATATGGTGAAACCCCATCTCTACGAAGAATACAAAGATTAGCCAGGCGTGGTGACACGTGCCTGTAATCCTAGCTACTCAGGAGGCTGAGGCAGGAGAATCGCTCGAACCTGGGAGGTGGAGGCTGCAGTGAGCTGAGAGAGCGCCACTGTACTCCAGCCTGGGTAGCAGAACAAGACTCCGTCTCGAGAAAAAAGAAATAATGATACTACACAAAGATTACTCAGTTTTGAGTTGGGTTTATGGTTTTATAATGTTCATGCCAAACCTCATCATCATAAAATACCTAGCAGAGATAAATATGAAACTGATCAGTAAATTTAGACAAAAGTGTTTGCTGACAATTCCGAAGACATTTGAAATTTTATTTAACCAAGAATTTTAAAGCCAGTGTTTTTATTAAAAACTTATGTCTTGTGAACTTGAAAATCATTTGAGCTTATATACTTAATTTACAAGTACTGCTTTACTGGTAAGACAGTTTGGTACCTTGTGACCACAACACATAACAACATACATGTATATATACGTACATACATACATATACACAAAGATACTATAGCTGTTGCTTCAAAACTCTATCCCTGAGATATAAATACAAACTTACGAGCTTACAAAAAAAAAATGTTGGATCCAAACAGTGGTTTTTATCTCAGCATCAGCAGAAAAATAACAGCAGATCTAAAGCAGGCAGTAAAGAAAATAGAAAAATATGCTGGGTGGCTCATGCCTGTAATCACAGCACTTTGGGAGGCTAAGGTGGGTGGATCCCTTGAGCCCAGGAGTTTGAGACCAGCCTTGGCAACATGGTGAAACCCCGTCACTACAAAAAAAACACAAAAATTAGCCACGTGTGGTGATGCATGCCTATAGTCCCATCTACTCAGGAAGCTGAGTGAGAGGGTCCCCAGATCCTGGGTAGTGGAAGTTGTGGTGAGCCAAGATGGCACCACTGCACCCCAGCCTGGGTGACAGATTGATACCCTGTTTCAAAAAAAGAAAAAAGACAACTTAGGAGCTCTGTAGTTGCAGGTTGACCTTTGGACTCTGAGTTTTCTTTTTCTCTCTCTCTCTTTTTTTTTTTTTTTTGAGTTGGAGTCTCACTGTGACTTAATTTTTGTATGCAGTGAAGATAAAGGTCCAAGGCCGGTGTGGTGGCTCATGCCTGTAATCCTAGCACTTTGGTAGGCCAAGGCGGGCAGATCACTTGAGGTCAGGAGGTTGAGACCAGCATAACAATATGGCGAAACTCCGTCCCTACTAAAAACACAAAACTTAGTTGGGCATGGTTGCATTCACCTGTAATCCTAGCTACTCGGGAGGTTGAGGCACAAAAATCACTTGAACCAGAGGTGGAGGTTGTAGTGAACCGAGACTGCACCACTGCACTCCAGCCTGGGCAACAGAGTAAGACTGTCTCAAAAAAAAAGATAAAAGTCAATTTTTTTTTTCATGTGGGTTTCTATTTGTTGAAGAGACCATTCTTTCCCTGATGAATGCTCTTGACACCCTTGTTGAAAATCATTTGATCATAGATGTATGGGTTTCCTTCTGGACACTCAGTTCTGTTTCATTGATCTGTATGTCTGTCCTTTTGCCAGCACCAGACAATTGCAATTATTATAGCTTTGTAGTAATTTTGAAATCAGGAAGTGAATCTTCCAATTTTATTTTTCTTTTTGAAGATCGTTTTGGCTGATAAAATTTTATACTTATTGCCCTGTCGTTTGCAGTATTCATTGACAAGGAATTTATTTACATTTTCAAATGACATTGTACTTTATGGTTTGTGTGGGTACCCTTTAACTGGATACCCAGTTTCTTCCTCCCGTCCGTTATGATGTTTTTGTGATTCATTTCGCTTACCTACAACCTGTAATCATCCAATACATTGCTATTATTTTGAAGAAATTGTTACCTAAACAATTTAGACTAAGAAAAGTAAGATTTGATTGTACCTTCATTTCTTCCTTCTCTAACATTCCTTGTTTATGTAGATTCAAATTTTTTTTTTTTTTTTTTT
>NW_012100320.1:2335791-2338728 GCF_000951045.1 Mandrillus leucophaeus | reverse complement strand
TGCCTCCTGGGTTCAAGCGATTCTCCTGCCTCAGCCTCCCGAATAGCTGGGATTACAGGTGCCTGCCACAACACCCGGCTGGTTTTTTGTATTTTTATTAGAGACGGGGTTTCACTATGCTGGCCAGGCTGGTCTCGAACTCCTAACCTTGTGGTCCACCTGCCTTGGCCTCCCAAAGTGCTGGGATTATAGGTGTGAACCACTACACCCAGCCAGTACTTCATTTTTTTAATGGCTGAATAATATTTCATTGTGTGGCTATGCTATATTTATCTATTCTTGGACATTTTGGTTTTTCCATCTTTTGGCATTGTGAATAGTGCTGCTATGAACACTGATGTACAAGTTTTTGTTTGAATACCTTTTTTCAGTTGTTTTGGATATGTACCTGGGTTGTGCAGTATTTCTTTTACCTTTTATTTTTAAAGGAACTGCCAAATTGTTTTCAACCCTGGGTGTACCATATTACACTCCCACCAGCAGTGTAGAGGGTTCTAATTTCATCCTTTTTTTTTTTCTGAGACAGAGTTATGCTCTATTGCCCTGGAGTGCAGTGGTGTGATCTCAGCTCACTACAACCTCCACCTTCCAACTTCGAGTGATTCTTGTGCCTCAGCTTCCTGAGTAGCGGAGATAACAGGCGCATGCCACCATGCCTGGCCTTTTTTTTTTTTTTTTTTTTGAGACGGAGTCTCACTCTGTAGCCCAGACTGGAGTGCATGGCGTGATCTTGGTTCCCTTCAATCTCCGCCTCCTGGGTTTAAGCAGTTCCCCTGCCTCAGCCTCCTGAGTAGCTAGGACTACAGGTACGTGCCACCATGCCTGGCTAATTTTTGTATTTTTAGTAGAGATGGGGTTTCAGTATGTTGGCCAGGCTGGTCTCGAACTCCTGACCTTGTGATCTGCCTGCCTTGACCTCTCAAAGTGCTGGGATTACAGATGTGAGTGAGCACACCCAGCTGCCTGGCTAATTCTTTGTATTTTTAGTAGAGGTGGGGTTTCATCATGTTGATCAGGCTAGTCTCGAACTTCTGACCTCAAATTATCCACCTGCCTCAGCCTCTCAAAGTGCAGGCCACTGCGCCTGGCCTAATTTCTCCATGCCCTCAGCAACATTTGTTATTTATTTATTTATTTATTTATTTATTTGTTTATTTATTGAGATGGAGTTTTGCTCTTATTGCCCAGGCTGGAGTGCAATGGCGTGATCTTGGCTCACTGCAACCTTTGCCTCCCGGGTTCAAGCAGTTCTCCTGCCTCAGCCTCCGAAGTAGCTGGGATTACAGGCGCATGCCACCACACCCGACCGATGTTTTGTATTTTTAATAGAGACGGGGTTTCACCATGTTGGCCAGGCTGGTCTTGAACTCTTGACCTCAGGTGATCCACTCGCCTTGGCCTCCTGCAGTGCTGGAATTACAGGCATGAGCCAGTGCGCCCAACCTTATTTATTTATTTGAGACAAGGTCTCACTCTGTAGCCTAGGCTGGAGTTCAGTGGTGTGATCTCGGCTCACTGCAGCCTCTGCCTCCCAGGCTCAAGCTATTCTCCCACCTTAGCCTCCTGAGTAGCTGGGACTACAGACATGTGCTACCACACCTGGCTGATTTTTTGTGTTTTTGGCGGTGATGGGGTTTCACCGTGTTGCCTAGGGTGGTCTCGAACTCCTTGGCTCAAGTGATCTGTCTTCAGCCTCCTAAAGTGCTGGGATCACAGGTGAGCCACTACACTCAGCCTTATTTTTATTTTTAGTTATAGCCAACCTAATGGGTGTGAAGTGGTCTCTCATTGTAATTTTGATTTACATTTCCCTAATTACTATATGTTAGTAACAGCTGGGCGCAGTGGCTCACGCCTGTAATCCCAGCACTTTGGGAGGCCAAGGTAGGCAGATCACGATGTCAGGAGTTCGAGACTAGCCTGGCCAATATGGTGAAACCTGGTCTGTACTAAAAATACAAAAAATTAGCTGGGCGTGGTGGCGCGTGCCTGTAGTCTCAGCTACTCAGGAGGCTGAGGCAGGAGAATTGCTTGAACCCGAGAGATGAAGATTGCAGTTAGCTGAGATTGTGCCACTGCACTCAGACCTGGGTGACAAAAAACAAAAAAAAAAAGTTAGTATCGTTTCTTGTGCTTATTAGCCACATACGTATATACACATATATATTTGGTGAAAAATCTATTCAAGTTTTTTGCTCATTTTTTATAGCAAGTTTTTAGTTTGTTTATAACTTATCAGATTTCACATTTTAAGTAGATATTTATTTATTTATTTTGAGATGGAGTCTCGCCGTGTCACCCAGGCTGGAGTGCAGTGGCGCCATCTTGGCTCACTGCAACCTCCACCTCCTGGGTTCAAGCGACTCTCCTACCTCAGCCTCCCAAGTAGCTGGGATTACAGGTGCACGCCACCACACCCAGCTAAATTTTTGTATCTTTAGTAGAGATTCGGTTTCACCATGTTGGCCAGGCTGGTCTTGCACTCCCGAGCTCATAATCTGCCCACCTCAGCCTCCCAAGGTGCTGGAATTACAGGCGTGAGCCACCGTGCCTGGCCTAAGTAGACATTTATTAAATGTAACTCTCTGCCTTTAATTTCCATATTTTCTAAATGATTACTGCATAGATTCACAGAACAGTTCCTTTTCTTTCTGTGCTTGCTTTAAAAAAATTATGGTAACCTGGGCGGATACAGTGGCTCACGCCTGTAATCCCAGCACTTCGGGAGGCCGAGGTGGGCGGATCATGAGGTCAGGAGATTGAGACCACCCTGGTTAACAAGGTGAAACCCTGTCACTACTAAAAATACAAAAAATTAACCATGGTGGCATGCGCCTGTGTTCCCAGCTACTTGGGAGGCTGAGGCAGGAGAATCGCTTGAACCCGGGAGGCGGAGGTTGCAGTGAGCCGAGATTGCACCACTGCACTCCAGCCTGG
>NW_012100320.1:2325145-2332266 GCF_000951045.1 Mandrillus leucophaeus | reverse complement strand
CCGTGTTAGCCAGGATGGTCTCGATCTCCTGACCTCGTGATCCGCCCGTCTCGGCCTCCCAAAGTGCTGGGATTACAGGCTTGAGCCACTGTGCCCGGCCCAAATTTTTTATCTATACTTTCTTCCTCGCTGAAGAACTTCCTTTGACATTTCTTGTAAGGCAGGTCTACTGGCAACAAATTCTCACAGTTCTTGTTTATCTGAGAAGGTCTTTATTTCTTCTTCACTTTTGAAGGATAATGTCATGGGATACCAAATTCTAGTTTGGTGGGTTTTTTTCTTTCTTTCAACACTTTATTTGTTTTATTTTTTTTGAGACAGAGTCTCACTCTGTCCCCGGAGGCATGAGTGCAGTGGCGCGACCTTAGCACACTGCAACTTCTACCTCCCGAATTCAAGCGATTTTCCTGCCTCAGCCTCTCGAGTAGCTGGGATTACAGCCACCCACCACCATGCCTGGCTAATTTTTGTATTTTTAGTGGAGATGGGGTTTCTCCATGTTGACCCAGCTGGTCTCGAACTCCTGGACTCAAGTGACCCACCTATCTAGGCCTCCCAAAGTGCTGGGATTACAAGCATGAGCCACCATGCCTGGCCATCTTTCATCAGTTTAAATAGTTAATTCCACTGTGTTCTTGCTTGTAGGTTTTGTGAAAAAAAATAAGGTCTCTAGCAGTAGGCTTTTGCTCCTGGGCTTTTTTTTTCCTGGAAAGCTTTGATTCTTTGTATCTGCTTCTCTCTCCAGCTTATAGGGCAGTGGCTTGCCCTGTGACCTAAGTTCTCTGATGGATCTAAGAGGGTTCTTGTTTTTCAGATTTTTCATTTTTGTTTGTTTATTTTCCTTGTGAGGATGGTATTGACAGCTTCTAAGCCCTTTACATCTTGGAGCAGAAGTCTCCATATGAATTTTAGGAACAGCTTTTCCATTTCTGCAACAAAGACCATTGAGATTTTGAAAGGGATTGCACTGAATCTGTGGACCAGTTTGTGTAATATTGCTGTCTTAACAATACTGTTTCCCCCAATCCATGAACATAGGGCGTCTTTTTATCATTTAATTTCTTTCACCAGTGTTTGCTAGTTTTCAGTGTACAACTCTTATCCCTCCTTGGATAAATTTATTTCTAAGTATGTGGGCAGGATATGGTGCTTTATACGTGTAATGTTATTCTTTTTGATGCTATTGTAAATGGAATTGTTTTGGTTTCATTTTCAGATTGTACATTACAAGTATATATGAAGATACACACAGACATAAAATTGATTCTGTACTGAATTTATATATTAGCTCTAATAGCTCATGTGTGCGTATTTAGGTTTTCCATATATAGGATGAAGTCATCTGCAAATAGAGAATTTTAGTGTTTCCTTTCCAATATGGATGGCTGTTAAATCTTTTTCTTCCCTAATTGCTCTGACTAGAACTTGCATTACAGTGTGGAATAGAAATGGCAAAAGAAGCATCTTGTTTTGTTCCTGATCTTAAGAGGAAAGCTTTCAGTCTTTCAGGATTAAATATAATGTTAACAGTGTGTTTTTTATGAAATCTTTTTGTCATGTTGAAGAAGTTCCTTTCTATATATAGTTTGAGTGATTTTATCAGGAAAGGGTATTGGATTTCGTCAAATGCTTTTTTCTTTTTGCATCAATTGAGTTGGCCATATGATTATGATTTTTCTCCTTCATTCAATTAGTGTAGTGGGCCAGGTGCAGTGGTTCACACTTGTAAGGCCAAGGCAGGAGGATCACTCGAGCCCAGGAGTTTGAGACCAGCTTGGGCAGCAAGGGGAGACCCCATCTCATTAAAAAACAAAAACAAAAAAACCCAGTATTACTTGATTTTCATAAAGTGAGCCACCCTGGCATCCCTGGGATAATTCCCAGTTTGTTGTAATATATAATCCTCTTAATATACGGCTGGATTAGATTTGCTAGTAGTTTGTTTAGGATCTTTTGCATCTGTGTTTGTAAGGCATATTCTTGTAAGGCATAATTTTCTTGTGATGTTTTTGCCTGATAGTAAGGTATCCTGCCTTCATAGAGTGAGTTAGTATTCTCGCCTTTTTTTTTTTTTAAATATTTTAAATTCTAGGGTACATGTGCACAATGTGCAGGTTTGATACATAGGTATACATGTGCCATGTTGGTTTGCTGCAGTTACATTAGATATTTCTCCTAATGCTATCCCTCCCCCAGCCCCCCTCCCCCGACAGGCCCTGGTGTATGATGTTCCCCACCCTGTGTCCAAGTGATCTCATTGTTCAATTCCCACCTATGAGTGAGAACATGTCTCGACTCTTGTTTTTTGAAAGAGTTTGAGGAGGATTGGTGTTAACTATTCTTTAAATGTTTAGTAAGGCTGAGTGTGGTGGCTCACTTCTGTAATCCCAACACATAGGCAGAGGCAGGAGGATCATTTGGGGCCATGAGTTTTGAGGCTAGCCAGTGCAACATAGTGAGACCTTATCTCTACTAAGAAAATTAAATATAAAAATAGTTAGCTGGGCCTGGCAGCAGCATCTGTAGTTCCAACTACTTGGGAGGCTGAGGTGGGAGGATTGCTTGAGCCAGGGGTTCAAGGTTGCGGTGATCTGTAATGGTGCCACTGAACCCTAGCCTGGGTTACAGAGTGAAACCTTGTCTTAAAATAAAAAGAAAAATGTTTGGTAGAACCTGTAAAGCCTTGTGCTCTTGGGCTTTTCTATTTTTTTTCTTTTAATTAAAAAAAATGTGGAACGCTTCACAAGTTTACGTGTCATCCTTGCACAGAGGCCATGCTTATCTCTGTTGCAGTTTTAATATATATGTTGCCGAAGTGAGCTTGGGCTTTTCTTTTTGAGGAGGTTTTTGACTATTTATTCAATCTAAGATTTGTTTAGATTTTCTGTCTTCTTGAATCAGTTTTGCTACTTTGTGTATTTCTAGGACTCTGTCTATATCACCTAGATTATCTAATCTGTTGGTGTACAAATTATTAATAGTATTCTGATTCTTTTCATTTTTAAGGTATGCAGAATTGTCTCTACTTTCTGAAGTTAGTAATTTGAGTGCTTTTTTAAAATCTTGGTCAGTCTAGCTAAATGTTTATCAATTTTGTTGATCTTTTCAAAAAAACAGCCACTGCACGCCAGCCTGGGTGACAGAGTGAGACTCTGTCTCAAAAAAAAGGAAAGAAGGAAAGAAAAGTCTGTCCACATCTCTGCCACTCATGTGGACAATCTGTGGTTGCTTGTCATCACCATCATTCCTAACTCTGAATTTATATGCTACCAGTAAGCATTCATTTTTGCCCAGGTAGTCCTGTAGCATTTCCCTAATGTTTTCATCTGTAGTTTCATAGTTTTGGGTCTTACACTTACATTTAAGCCTTTAATCCATTTTGAGTTGACTTTTGCCTGTGGTGAAAAACAGGGAATGTGGTTTCATTCTTCTGCATATGGATATCCAGTTTTCCCAGCACCATTTATTTTATATTGATTGATTGATTTGTTTTTTGAGATGGGGTCTCACTCTGTTGCCCAAGCTGGAGTGAGTGGCGTGATCATAGCTCGCGGCAGCCTCGACCTCCTAGGCTCAAGTGATCCTCCGGCCTTAGATAAAGTGCTGGGATTACAGATGTGAGCCACCATGCCTGGTCTGTGTTTATTTATTTATTGAGATGGAGTCTTGCTCTGTCACCATGCTGGAGTGCAGTGGTGTGATCTTGGCTCACTGCAGCCTCTGCCTCCCAGATTCAAGCAATTCTCCTGCCTCAGCCTCCCAAGTAGCTGGGACTACAAGTGCGTGCCACCACACCCAGCTAATTTTTGTATTTTTAGTAGAGACGGCATTTTACCATGTTAGCCAGCGGCCTTAGATAAAGTGCTGGGATTACAGATGTGAGCCACCATGCCTGGTCTGTGTTTATTTATTTATTGAGATGGAGTCTTGCTCTGTCACCATGCTGGAGTGCAGTGGTGTGATCTTGGCTCACTGCAGCCTCTGCCTCCCAGATTCAAGCAATTCTCCTGCCTCAGCCTCCCAAGTAGCTGGGACTACAAGTGCGTGCCACCACACCCAGCTAATTTTTGTATTTTTAGTAGAGACGGCATTTTACCATGTTAGCCAGAATGGTCTTGATCTCCTGACCTCGTGATCTGTCCGCCTCAGCCTCCCAAGGTACTGGGATTACAGGCGTGAGCTACCACACCTGTCTGTTTTTGTTACATTTACCCTTTTGAAGTCTGAGAGTTTTTCCTAATTTTTTATCTAGGGTTTTTCTAGTTTCATGTCTTAAATTTAGGTCTTTAAACCATCTTGAGTTATGTTTTGTATCTGGTGAGAGGTATGAGTCCAGTTTTATTTTTACGCGTTTAGCTACCTGATTTTCCCAGTACTATTTATTGAATAGGGTGTTCTTTTCCCAGTGTGTATTTTTGTTGACTTTGTTGAAGATCAGTTGGATCTAGGTAGGTGGCTTTATTTCTAGATTCTGTATTCCATTTCTTTGAACTACATGCTTATTTTTATGCCAGTACCATGCTGTTTTGGTTACTATTGCCTTGAAGTATAATTTGAAGTCAGGTAGTGTGATGTGTCCCAGCTTTGTTCTTTTTGCTTAGGATTGCTTTAGTTATTTGGGCTCTGTTTTAGTTTCATATGAATTTTAGGATATTTTTTCTAATTCTGTAAAAAATGATGGTAATTTGATAGGGATTGTGTTGAATCTGGTTAATTGCTTTGGGAAGTATGGTCATTTTAATGATATGATTCTTCCGGTCTATGAGCATGGGATGTATTTCCATTTGTTTGTGTCATCTGTGATTTCTTTCATCAGTGTTTTCTGGTTGTCCTTATAGACATCTTTCACGTCCTTGGTTAAATGTATTCCTATGTATTTTATTGTTTTTTTAGCTATTGTAAATGGGATTGCCTTCTCGATTTTTGTCCTCCACTAGATTGTTATTAGTATATAGAAATGCTACTGATTTCTGCATGTTAAATTTGTATCCTGAAACTTTACCAAATTCATTTATCAATTATAAAAGTGTTTTTTCTGGAGTCTTTAGAGTTTTCTGGATATAAGATTATATCAGCGAACAGGGACAGCTTAACTTCCTGTTTTCCAATTTCGATGCTTTTTTTTTTCTTGCCTGATTTCTTACTATGGTGAATAGAAGTGAAAATGGGCATCCTTGTCTTGTTTCAGTTCATAGAGGAATTGCTTTCAGCTTTTCCCCATTAAATATAATGTTGACTGTGGGTTTGTCATATATGGCCTTTATTATGTTGAGGTATTTTTTTTTGTGCCAAGTTTGTTGACTTTTATCATGAAGTGATGCTTAATTTTATCAAATGATTTTCTGTATCCCTTGAGATGATCAGATAGGTTTTGTCTTTCATTCTGTTTATGTGATGTATCACATTTTATTGATGCATCCTTCTAGCACCCTTTAAAAAAAAAAAAAAAAGATGGGTTGTCACTTTGTTGCCCAGGCTGAAATGCAGTGGCATGATCATAGCTCACTACAGCCTCTGAACGCCTAGGCTCAAGGGATCCTCTTTCTTCAAACTCCCAAGTAGCCAAGATTACAGGGAATAGTCATATTAACCATGCTAGCTAATTTAAAAAACTTTTTATACAGATGAGGGTCTCACTGTGTTACTCAGGCTGTTCTCAAACTCTTTCGTTTTTTTTTTTTTTTTTTTTTTTTTGAGACAGTCTCACTCTTACCGAGGATGGAGCGCGGTGGCGCAATCTTGGCTCACTACAACCTCCACCTCCTGGGTTCAAGCAATTCTCCTGCCTCAGCCTCCTGAGTACCTGGAACTATAGGCACGTGCCACCATGCCTGGCTAATTTTTGTATTTTCAGTAGAGACAGAGTTTCACTATGCTGGCCAGGCTGGTCTTGAATTCCTTACCTCATGATCCACTCACCTCGCTTCCCAAAGTGCTAGGATTACAGGCGTGAGCCACCATTCCGGCTCGAACTCTTGACCTCAAGCAGTCCTCCTTGGCCTTCCAAAGTGTTGATATTACAGGTGTGAGCCACTGCACCCGGACCTGGCCTTTTTTTTTTTTTTTGAGATGGAGTTTCGCTCTGTCACCCAGGTTGGAGTATAGTGGTACAATCTCTGCTCACTGCAACTTCCACCCCCCAGGGAGAATTCAAGCCATTCTCGTGCCTCAGCCTCCCAAGTAGCTGAGATTACAGGCGTGTGCCCCCAGGTACGGCTAATTTTTTAATTTTTTGTAGAGACGGAGTTTCGCCATGCTGATCAGGCTGGTCTCAAACTCCTGGCCTCAAGTGATCTGCCCGCCTCTGCCTCTTAAAGTGCTAGGATTACAGGCATGAGCCACTGCACCCAACCCCTGGCATCATTTGTTAAAAATACTATCCTTTCTGGAACGTATGTTCTTCTTGGTGCCTTTGTCAAAAATGACTTGGCTGTAAATACGTGGATTTATTTCTGGATTCTCTGTTTTGTTCCATTAGTCTATGTGTCTGTTTTTGTTTTATAAAATTTTTACATATGGCTGGGCACCGTGACTCATGCCTGTAATCCCAGCACTTTGGGAGGCCAAGGTGGGTGGATCATGAGGTCAAAAGATCAAGACCATCCTGGCCAACATGGTGAAACCCCATCTCTACTAAAAATATAAAATATAAAAATATAAAAATTAGCTGCGTGTCGTGGCACGTGCCTGTAGTCCTAGCTACTCAGGAGGCTGAGGCAGGAGAATCGCGTGAACCCGGGAGGCGGAGAGATTGCGCCACTGCTCTCCAGCCTGGTGACAGAGTGAGACCCCGTCTCAAAAAAAAAAAAGAATTTTTTTTTGTTAACATATTTATTTATTTTGAGACTGGCCAAGTTTTGTATTTTTGGTAGACAAAGGATTTTGCCATGTTGCCCATTCTGGTTTCGAACTCCTGGACTCAAGTGATCCACCCACCTGGGCTTCTCAAAGTGCTGGGAATTCAGGCATGAGCCACTGTGCCCAGCCTGTGTGTCGGTTTTTATGCCAGTACCATGCTGTTTTGATTGCTATAGCTTTGTAGTATAATTTGAAATCAGGTAGTGATAATGCCTCCAGCTTTGATCTTTTTTCTTTTTTTGTTCCTTTTTTTTTTTTTTTTC
>NW_012100320.1:2322558-2325095 GCF_000951045.1 Mandrillus leucophaeus | reverse complement strand
AGTGCAATGGTGTGATCTTGGCTGACCGCAACCTGCACCTCCCAGGTTCAAGCGATTCTCCTGCCTCAGCCTCCCAAATAGCTGGGATTACAGACATGCACCACCACACCCAGCTAATTTTGCATTTTTAGTAGCGATGGGGTTTCTCCATCTTGGTCAGGCTGATCTTGAACTTCCGACCTCGGGTGATCCACCCACCTTGGCCTCCCAAAGTGTTGGGATCACAGGCGTGAGCCACCATGACCGACTTTTTGTTCTTTTTTCTTATAATTGCTTTACCTATCAGGTCTATTGTAGTTCCATATGAATTTTGGATTGTTTTTCTATTTCTGTGAAGAATGTCATTGGTATTTTGATATGGATTGCATTGAATCTGTAGATTACTTTGAGTAGTATAGATATTTAACAATATTAAGTCTTCTAATCCAGGATAATAATATCGTTCCATTTTTTGTGTCCTCTTCAGTTTCTTTTATCAGGGTTTTATAGTGTGTTTTTGTAGAGATCTTTCACTTCTTTGGTTAAATTTATTTCTAGGTATTTTATTTTTTGTTCTGTAGCTCTTTTAATTGAGATTGTTTTCTTGATTTCTTTTTCAGATCATTATGGTGTATAGAAATGCTACTTTTTTTTTTTTTTTCTGTTGTTGTTGGGGAGACAGATTCTTGCCCTGTCACCCAGGCCGGAGTGCAGTGGCCTGATCTTGGCTTACTGCAACCTCTGCTTCCCAGGCTCAAGCAAACCTTGTGCCTCAGCCTTCCCAGTAGCTGGGATTACAGGTGTGCGCCACCATAGCTGGCTAATTTTTGTATTTTTAGTAGAGACAGGGTTTCGCCATGTTGCCCAGGCTGATCTCGAACTCCTGGCCTCAAGTGATTCAGCCACCTCAGCCTCCTGAAGTATGGGGATTACAGGCGTGAGCCACTGTGTCCAGCCGCTACTGGTTTTGATATATTATTTTTATCGTGGTTTTAGTATGTTTACTTTACTCAATTTATTTATTAGGTTTATTTTTTGTTTTTATTTATTTTTTTGAGACGAAGTCTCGTTCTGTCGCCCAGGCTGGAGTGCAGTGGCGTGATCTCGGCTCACTGCAACCTCCGCCTCCTGGGTTTACGCCATTCTCCTGCCTCAGCCTCCCGAGTAACTGGGACTACAGGCGCCGGCTATCATGCCTGGCTAATTTTTTGTGTTTTTAGTAGAGACGGGATTTCACCATGTTAGCTAGGATGGTCTCAATCGCTTGACCTCATCTCCCAAGGTGATGGGATTACAGGCGTGAGCCACCGCACCCACCTTATTTATTAGTTATAATGGTTTTGTTTGTGTGGAGTCTTTAGGTTTTTCTAAATATAAGATCATGTTGTCTGCAAACAAGGATCATTTGGCTTCTTCTATTCCAGATTGGTTGTCCTTTATTTCTTTCTCTTATCTAATTCCTCTGGCTCAGAATTCTAGAGTGTTGAATAAAGGTGGCAAAACTGAGCATCTTTGTTGTTTTCTATATCTTGGATCTTTTATTTTTCCCTGTTTCATCTGATAATAGCTCTGAGTTTGTCTATATAGCCGTTATTGTGTCGAAGTATTTCATTTCTTGTATTTTTTTTTGAGACAGGGTCTCGCTCTGTCACCCAGGCTGGAGTGTAGTGGCATGATCTCTGCTCACGGCAACCTCCACCTCCTAGGTTGAAGCGGTTCTCCTGCCTTCGCCTCCCAAGTAGCTGGGATTACAGGCATGCACCACCATTCTCAGCTAATTCTTGTGTTTTTGGTAGAGATGGGGTTTCATCATGTTGGCCAGGCTGATCTTGAACTCCTGACCTCAAATGATCTGCCCTCCTTGTCCTCCCAAAGTGCCGGCATTACAGGCATGAGCCACTGTGCCCGGCCGAAGTATTTCGTTTCTATACCGAATTTGTTGAGAGTTTTTATCGTGAAGAAATGTTCTGAATTTTATTGAACACATTTTCAGCATCTGTTAAAATGATTATATGGTTTCTGTCCTTTATTCTGCTCATGTGATGTATCACATTTATTGATTTGCATATGTTGAATCCTCCTTGAATTTTTAATTTAGTTAATTAATTCATTTATTTTGAGACGGAGTCTCATTCTGTTGCCAGGCGCGAGTACAATGGCATGATCTCGGCTCACTACAACCTCCGCCTCCTGGGTTCAAGTGATTCACCTGCTTCAGCCTCCTGAGTAGCTGGGACTATAAGCGTGCACCACCACAGCTGGCTAATTTTTTTTTTTTTTTTAGTATTTTAGTAGAGATGGGTTTTCACCATGTTGGCTGGGATGGTCTCGATCTCCTGACTTTGTGATCCACCTGCCTCAGCCTCCCAAAGTCCTGGGATTACAGGCGTGAGCCACTCTACCTGGCCTATTTATTTATTTTTTGAAATAGGTTCTCACTCTGTTTCTCAGGCTGGAGTACAGTGGCATGATCTTGGCTCGCTATTGCCTCGACATCCAGGGCTCAAGCAGTCCTTCTACTTCAGCCTCTTGAGTAGCTGGCCAGGAGATATATATAT
>NW_012100320.1:2321105-2322137 GCF_000951045.1 Mandrillus leucophaeus | reverse complement strand
GCCAGGATGGTCTCGATCTCCTGACCTCGTGATCCGCCCGTCTCAGCCTCCCAAAGTGCTGGGATTACAGGCTTGAGCCACCGCGCCCGGCCATGATGATCTTTTTAATGTGTTGTTGAATTAAGTTTTCTGGTATCTTATTTTTTATTTATTTTTAGAGACAGGATCTCACTGTGTTGTGCAGGCTGGAGTGCGGTGGTGCCATAGCTGACTGCATTTTCGAAGTCCTATGCTCAGGCTATCCTCCCATGTAAGCCTCCTGAGTAGCTATGACTACAGGCACATGCTACCATGCTCAGTTAATTTTTTAAGTTTTTTGTGGATATGGGGTTGTGATGTGTTGCCCAGGTTGGTCTCAAACTTCTGGCCTCAAGAAGCCCTCCCACCTTGGCTTCTCAAATTGATAGGATTATAGGTTGAGCCACTGCTCCTGGCCTGCATCTTTTCAAAGCATTCAGCCTAATTTTTACAGTATTTTTCAAGAACTACAGCATACAGATAAAGAGTTCCATGTAGTCTTAAGATCAAAAGTGAACACTGTGTACCCGTCTTTCAGAGAAGTGGAACATGACCAGTGTCTGAGAAGGCTTTATGTCTGCCTACCTTTTTTCTGGCCTACTAGCAGGCTCTACTCTACTTTATTTTGTGATAGCTAGATATGCATACAAGTAGGAAAATTTCACCCAGAAAAATCTGGTTCGTTAGAAGAAAATCAGTCAACAGAAACAGCTGTAAAAATGTTGAGATTAGGCCTGGTGCGGTAGTTCATGGCAGTAATCTCTGCACTTTGGGATGCCGAGGTAGGCGGATCACTTGAACTCATGAGTTTGAGACCAGCCTGGGCAACATGGTGAAACCCTGTCTCTAGAAAAAATACAAAAATTAGCCAGGCGTGGTAATGTGCACCTGTACTCCCAGCTACTCAGGAGGCTGAGGTGGGAGGATGGCTTGAGCCTGGGAGGTGGAGATGGCAGTGAGCCGAGATTGTACCACTGCACTCCAGCCTGGGTGATAGAGTCAGACGTCTCAAAA
>NW_012100320.1:2296477-2320915 GCF_000951045.1 Mandrillus leucophaeus | reverse complement strand
GATAGCTGAGATTACAGGTGTGTGTCACCATGCCCAGCTAATTTTTGTGTTTTTTGTGGAGACGGAGTTTCACCATATTAGCCAGGCTGGTCTCAAACTCCTAACCTCAAGTGATCTGCCTGCCTTGGCCTCCCAGTGTGCTGGGATTACAGGCGTGAGCCACCGCACCAAGCAGTAAGTTTAAGAATTTAAAGCAAATATGAAAATACTGAAGAGAGAAATGGAAGATACAAGAACCAACTAAAACTTGTAGTGCTGAAAAATACCTGAATTGTTGCTTTTAATTAAGCAATTTTCAATTTTTGTTTGTTTGTTTGAGACGGACTCTTGCTCTGTTGCCCAGGCTGGAGTCCAGTGGCATGATCTCAGCTCACTGCAACCTCTGCCTCCAGGGTTCAAGTGATTCTCCTGCCTCAGCCTCCTAAGTAGCTGAGACTACAAGCGCATGCCACCACGCTCGGCTTATTTTTGTATTTTTAGTTGAGATGGGATTTCACCGTGCTGGCCAGGCAGGTCTCAAACTCCTGACCTTGTGATCTGCCAGCCTCCCCCTCCCAAAGTGCTGGGATTATAGGTGTGAATCACCACGCCCAGCCGCAGATTTCAACTTTTAGTTGACAGTGTATTTTGGTAATTGGCCATATTTCCAGAAATGAAAGCATAGATGCATTTTTTTCCTCTAATTGTGTGGGGTTTTTTTGTTTTGTTTTGTTTTTTGGTATAGTAAATCCCAAAGAGCCTTGCTCTTTTCCAGTTTCATTATTTTATTTTTCATGTTAGTAACTTTCACCCAATGTGGTAGTTTTTGAAAGTTGGAGATATAATTTCAATTTAGCTTTAAGTTGTCAAATGAAGAATGCCAGTAATATTGCTTTGGTCAGATAATAAAAGATAAAAATTCTATGATTCAAAAACAGGTAACCAAGGTGTGTAATGAGTGAATGAAATAAGGACTAATATCATTAAAGTAGGAGCTGAGTATTTACTATAGGAATGTTGGAGAATGATGAAACATAAATTGTGTTTCCTTGGCCTCCCAATGTGCTGGCATTACAGCACATTACAGCACATTGAGAGAGTCTGTCTCAAACAAACAAAAATTGAAAATTGCTTAATTAAAAACATTTTAATTCATCATGATGAACATCCACTTTTTAACTATATTTTTATATAATTAATCATTATCTTTTGATCTTGGAGTATATACCTAATCATTTCATAGGCAAGACTGTGCTACATCCTTAAAATTTACCATCCTGTTGTTAGGACAGTACTGAACCTCTTTATGCACTCAGCTGTGATTAAACTAAGGTTACATCCTTGGTATAAACATACCAACTCCCAGTTACTAAACATATTGAAAGCTTTTTAAGTTGCCACACTTATCAGTACTGAGTTCAGGACCATTGGGATTTATCTATGCATGGACCAGGTTAGGATGATGAATTTTTTTTAATTAAGATTTTTAAGTTTTAATTCATTTTTTTCAAGCATTATAGCTTATATTTGAATATTCATACCAGTTTCTGGTTGAGAAAGTTAAGAGATACTGACTTGGGTTACTGTCTTATCTATGTTTAGAATTCAGAATTTTTTTAGGCTTTTGTTTAGTTTTTACATTCAGTTCCTCTATTTGGGGCATTTTTTTCTGTTCACCTTTGGGTTTCTTGTGTTGGTTTTCTTTTGATACTAAGATATATTAAGATGTTTAGTTGTTTATTCAGAATCATCAAGTACTTCTTATTTGAAAGGAGCTAAACATTGACTCCACTTAATCATTAAGAGTAAAATTATTTTGATTCTCCAGGATGACCAATTACTAAGGAGAATTTAATTTTGTCTTTGACAAGAGTGACAAGAGGAGAGTTTAAACCTCTGTTTGACTTGAGAATAGTCTCTGGCATGCTCAGTTAAGAAGTAACATGTTATGTACAGAAGTTTTGGTTTTAAAATAATAAAGCACTTCTCCTAGAAGCATGCTACTATGAAACTTAATTTTTCTTTTCTTTTTTTTTTTTTTGAGACGGAGTCTCGCTTTGTCGCCCAGGCTGGAGTGCAGTGGCGTGATCTCAGCTCACTACAAGCTCCGCCTCCCGGGTTCATGCCATTCTCCTGCCTCAGCCTCCCCAGTGGCTGGGACTACACTGTGCCCGGCTAATTTTATTCTTGTATTTTTAGTAGAGACGGGGTTTCACGGTGTTAGCCAGGATGGTCTCGATCTCCTGATCTTGTGATCCGCCCGCCTTGACCTCCCAAAGTGCTGAGATTATAGGTGTGAGCCATGGCTCCTGGCCGAAACTTAATTTTTCAAGGAGTGTAGCATGTATAACCATAGCATACGTGATTGTTTTATAATATTCTGAATCTAGTGTGATTTAATTGCAATATCCTAATAAGGCATAAAAGATAAAGTAGTATTAACTTTGGCATAATGCATACTTCAAACCAGTAACTACTTGGTGTTTTGGTGGCAGTTTTTGTTAAACTTTGGGCTGATGTTTCCCTGCCAATGTCATTTTTAATTTAAACATTATTAGTAAGAGTTTTCACCATTGAGAGCTGCTTACAGAGGTAAAACATTCCTTATAAAAGTTCGAATGTTTTATACATTTGTAACGAAGTATAAATGCTTGCAGTTTTACCTCCACTGAGAAATTCACCAGTTTGGTGTGTATTCCTTTAAATTCTGTTTCATTATATTTATTATTTTCTTGTTTAAAAAATCTTTTTCTTGGTTGGGCACCATGGCTCACGCCTGTAATCCCAGGACTTCGGGAGGCCAAGGCAGGCGGATCATGAGGTCAGGAGTTGCCTGGCCAGGGTGGTGAAACCCCGTCTCTACTAAAAATACAAAAAATTAGCCAAGCATGGTGGTGCATGCTTGTAGTCCCAGCTACGCAGGAGGCTGAGGTAGGAGAATCTCTTGAACCCAGCAGGTGGAGGTTGCAGTGAGCCCAGATCTCACCACTGCACTCCAGCCTGGGTGACAAAGTGAGACTCCATCTCAAAAAAAAACAAAAAAACTTTTTCTTAGCAATGCCTCAGTTGTTTTGAGGATACAGACAAGACATTTGGTTTGATTTTTTAAAAAATAGTATATGTAATTATTTAATATGTGATCGTTGTAAAAATTTGGACAAAATATAAAAGTGATAAAAAACAAAGAAAACCATGTGAAATGCCTCCAAAAGAGTAATTAATTATTATTAGCAGTGAAATTTTCTTTCCAGTTTGTCTTATGATTATATGTATAAATATTTTCAATGAAATTTGGATTATAGAGTTTTCCATTACATCGGATAGTTATTTAATGATATATTACACATAAATTATTTAGCTACAACTCAATTGTTGATTTTTAGGTTATTTTCAGATTTTTGCTCTTATAAATTCCTGATACAAGCGTCATATTTTATGTTAATTTTTGATTATTTCCTTGGGAAACTCATTTCCTTAGACTTACTAGGTGAACATTATTATTTATTCCTTAGTGTTCAGTCAATGAGCATTTTGCCAGATAGTCTTCCAAAGAAGTATGGTCCCCTCAGCAAGGCATGAGAGTGAGTGTATTTCTCTGGATTCTGGCAACTTTCAGTGTCATGATTTTCTGTCACATTTGCAAATTTTATTTTGTTTTCTTTTCTTTTCTTTTCTCCCTCCCTGTCACATTTGCCAATTTTATAGATGAAAAACATTATCTTCTCTCTGTGTCACATCTTTTTTTTTTTTTTTGGAGACGGAGTCTCTCTCGTGCCCCAGGCTGGAGTGCAATGGTGTGATCTCGGCTCACTGCAAACTCTTGCCTCCTGGGTTCAAGCGAATCTCCTGCCTTGGCCCCCCTGAGTAGCTGGGATTACGGGCACCTGCCACCAGGCCTGGCTAATTTTTGTATTTTTAGTTGAGACAGGGTTTCACCATGTTGGCCAGACTGGTCTCGAACTCCTGAGCTCAGGTGATCCACCCGCCTTGGCCTCCCAAAGTACTGGGATTACAGGCGTGAGCCACTGCGCCCGGCCTTTTTGTGTTCCATCTTTGGTGTGTACTTCATATATTTTATTTTATTTTGTTTGATTGTTTGAGACAGAGTCTTGCTCTGTTGCCCAGGCTGGAGTGCAGTGGTCTGTTCTCAGCTCACTGCAACCTCCGCCTCCTGGATTCAAGTGATTCTTGAGCCTCAGTCTCCCCAGTAGCTGGGACTACAGGCACCCACCACCAAGCTCAGCTAATTTTTTGTCTTTTTGGTAGAGACATGGTTTCACACATTGCCCAGGCTGGTCTCGAACTCCTGACCTCAAATGATTCACCCACATCAGCCTCCCAAAGTGCTGGGATTACAGGCGTGAACCACCGCACAGGCTACATGTCTCATATATATATATATAAAAAAATAAATATGAGACAGAGTCTTGCTTTGTCGCCCAGGCTGGAGTGCGCTGGCATGGTCTCAGCTCACTGCAACCTCTGCCTCCCAGGTTCAAATGATTCTCCTGCCTCAGCCTCTTGAGTAGCTGGGATTACAGGCTGGTACCACCACACCTTGAACTCTTGGGCTCCAGTGATCCTCTTGCCTCAGCCTCCCAAGTAACTAGGACTACAGGTGTGCACCACCACACCTGACTAATTTTTTTTTTTTTTTTTTTGAGACAGAGTCTCACTCTTGTCGCTCAGGCTGGTGTGCATGGCGCAATCTTGGCTCTCTTCAGCCTCTGCCTCCTGGGTTCTAGCGATTCTTCTGGCTCAGCCTCCCTAGTAACTGGGACTACAGGCACGTGCCACCACGCCTGGCTAATTTTTGTATTTTTAGTAGAGACAGGGTTTCGCCATGTTGGTCAGACTGGTTTCAAACTCCTTACCTCTGGTGATCTGCCCACCTCGGGCTCCCAAAGTGGTGGGATTATGGGCATGAGCCATTGCGCCTGGCCCACACCTGATTAATGTTTAAATTTGTTGTAGAGATGGGGTATCACTATGAAGACCAGGCTGGTCTCAAACTCTTGGCCACAAGCGATCCTCCTGCCTCAGTCTACCAAAGTGCCAAGATTGCAGGTGTAAGCCACTATTCTTGGCCTCGAGGGTGTACTTCTGAAACTTCCAGGAGCATTGTCACTTGACCTTTACAAAACTTTACTAATAGATTTGGTTATAGCATATAGTAAGTTAAAGGAGAAAGAATACAAAACAGGAAAGGAAGGTGTACTAGAAGCAAACATATCAACAACAGCAAAAGGTGACTTTTGATACAAAGGAAAGGGAAAAAGTATCATTTTAAAATTCAGTAGCAGTCGGCACGCCTGTAATCCCAGCACTTTGGGAGGCTGATGCAGGCAGATTGCTTGAGGCTAGGAGGTCGAGACCAGCCTGGCCAATATGGTGAAACCCTGTCTCTACTAAAAATATAAAAATTAGCCGGGCATGGTGGCACATGCCTGTAATGTCAGACACTCGGGAGGCTGAGGCACGAAAATCACTTGAACCTGGGAGGCAGAGGTTGCATTGAGCCAAGATCACACTCATGCACTCCAGCCTGGGCGACAGAGTGAGACGCTGTCTGAAAAAAAAGATAAAACAAAAAACTCAGTAGCAGAGGATTTTAGTATAGTAGCATTTGGCCTTACACACTTCATTAAGGCAAAAGGACATCATTGTTTTTTTCTTTTTAAACAGAAGACGACAGTGGTTTTCATCCCTTATCTAAAAAAGTTAAGTTTACATATCATATGTTTGACTGCCTAAGAGTTCATGTGTGAAGAAAACGACCTAAAATTCTTTTTTGATGGAGTCTCGCTCTTGTCACCCAGGCTGGAGTGCAGTGGCACGGTCTTGGCTTACTGCAAACTCTGCCTCCTGGGTTCACGCCATTCTCCTGCCTCAGCCTCCCAAGTAGCTGGGACTACAGGCGTCCACCACCATGCCCGTATAATTTTTTTTTTTTTTTATTTTTTGTAGAGACGGGGTTTCACTGTTAGCCAAGATGGTCTGAATCTCCTGACCTCGTTATCCGCCTGCCTTGGCCTCCCAAAGTGCTGGGATTACAGGCGTGAGCCACCACACCTGGCCAAAACGACCTAAAATTCTTATCTCTTCCTTTCCAGTATTTGTTTATCTCATTTCTTTTTCTTATTTGATTGAATTGGCTTGGACTGTTGGTTAAATTATTTTCATGGTGGCTGTCATTAAGTATAAAGTGTACTATATCTTAAACTTAGTTTTAGGGTTTACAGACTTATGTGTTGTAGTCACAACACTTCGGGAGGCTGAGGTGGACGAATCACTTGAGCTCAGCCACACAGGCTGCGCAACATGGCAAAACCCTGTCTCTACCCAAAATACAAAAATTAGCCAGGTGTGGTGGCACACACCTGTAGTCCCAGCTACTCGGGAGGCCGAGGTGGGTTGCTTGGGCTCAGGAAACGGAGGTTACAGTGAGCTGAGATCATGCCACTGTACTCCAGCCTGGGTGAAAGGTGAGATCCTGTCTCAAAAAACAAACAAACAAACAAAAAAAAGCCAAAAAAAAAAAAGACTTCAATCTTCTAGTACATTCATTGATTTAAGACATAATTTTGTAATGATTAGACTAATGAGGGATATTACACTTAAAGATATTTATGCACAAAGTTTGGCATGCATGTCTACGTATATATGTGTACATATATGTATGCTTACGTGTGTGTGTGTGTGTGTGTGTGTGTATATATATATATATATATTTTTTTTTTTTTTGAGGCAGAGTCTTACTCTGTCGCCCGGGCTGGAGTGCAATAGCATGATCCCAGCTTACTGCAACCTCTGCCTCCCAGGTTCAAGCGATTCTCCTGCCTCAGCTTCCTGAGTAGCTGGAATTACAGGCATCTGCCACCACTCCTGGCTACTTTTTGTATTTTTAGTAGAGACGGGGTTTCACCATGTTGACCAGGCTGATCTCAAACTCCTGACCTCGAGTGATCCTCCCACTTCAGCCTCCCAAAGTACTAGTGTTACAGATGTGAGCCACTGTGCGTAGCCTACATATATAGTTTTAAAAAGTATTTCGTTATATGAATTGTGATTGGTAAAGGCATGAGCAGTTTAGAAGGTGGGACAAGATAAAAGCGAATTATAGCCTGGTGCGTGTGTGTAATCCCAGCACTTTGAGAGGTTGAGGTGGGCAGATCAGTTGAGCCCAGGAGTTTGAGACCAGCGTGGGCAGCATGATGAAACCCTCTACAAAAAATATAAAAATATAAAAATTAACGAGGCATTGTGGCATGCCACTGGAGTCCCAGCCAGTCGGGGCTGAGGTGGGAGGATCACTTGAGCCCAGGAGGCGGAGGTTGCAGTGAACTGGGTTCATGCCACTGCATTCCAGCCTGGGTGATGAGAATGAGACTCTGTCTCAAAAAGAAAGCTAATTATAGAAGAGTAGATGTTGGGGAAGAGAAAACAAGATTTGTCTGAAAATCAGTATGCTATCAATATGCTAATACTTTAAATTTTGGTAATAGTTGTTAAAAGGGAGCTTTGCATTTTCTATTTTGATTATGTCCCATGTATCCTAGCCATTTTATATATGAGACATTGTCCTTTCATCTTTAAAGTAGAGATTTTATGTGGTTGGTGATTAAAATTATTTATTTATTTTTTTATTATTTTTTGAGATAGAGTCTTACTTTGTCGCCCAGGCTAGAATGTGGTGGCACAATTTTGGCTCACTACAAACTGCAACCTCCATCTCCTGGTTTCAAATGCTTCTTGTGTCTCAGCCCCCTGAGTAGCTGAGATTACAGGTGCATACCACCATCCCTGGCTAATTTTTGTATTTTTAGTAGAAACAGAGTTTTGCCATGTTGGCCACGCTAGTCTTGAACTCCTGACCTCAGGTGATCCACCTGCCTCAGCCTTCTAGTGTGTTGGGATTACAGAAGTGAGCCACTGCGCCTGGCATAAAATTATTTATTATTATTATCAAGGGTATAAAAGGAAAAGGGGTAAGTGAAACCCAGTTATCTCTTGAGTAACAGCGTTTTTCCTATTCTAGAATTATAAAGCATTGATTCAGACGTGGACTTTTATGCAGCCAAATTACAAAATTATGTGAATTTCAGTACATTGTCTTTATCATTGAAGTTGGCCCAGGCTCATGGGAATCCTGTGGGTGTGTTAGGTGTTTTTGTGTCTGTATTTTTGGCTTCTGAGCAGGCTACTAGAGGAGAGTTGGTTTTAATTAATGCTTCACAAAGCAATGCTGAAATATGAGTTTTGGGCTTTATTTTATTTTTTTACGTTGGGCTTTGTTGTGGTGGACCAACCAGTTATTTCCTTTTTCATTGTGCCTTTTTTGGCTTTAAAGAAGAAACACGTTTTTACTCATTGCTTTTAATATTTTAAAATGAAACTGATACTTAAGTCTCATTTTTGTCAACTGGTATTGAATACAGAGTTAGTGGTACTTTTCCCACGTTGAAGCCGTGGGGGAGGCTATAGCTTCCTACTTGTCTCAAACATAATTTTTTTAGTTGTTCACTAGGTTTCAGTAGAGGGGCTATTTTCCAATCAGAGTCTTTTCGTCTAGTGATCCTGGCAGTCTGGTTCAGCAGCTAACAGCAGGTAATTTTTGTTTTTTTAACTTATTTGAAATGTTTGCCAGTTTACCTTTCTTTACTATCGTCGTACATAGACCCAGAAGACTTAATAAGTTCTTGTGAATTCAGTATGGAGTCACAGGAAGGAAAGGGGAAATTTCTGGGTCCGTTTGCAATGGTATACCTAAATAATGGTAAACTGGCAAACAAGCCAGAGAAATTCAAATTCACATTCAAACAAATTCTTTTCAGGATTCTCTTGGTTTGTGGAGGCACAAAAACAACAGTAGAAACTTTTTGGCCCTCTGTGTGAATATGAGGAGAGGTCCTTTTACAAAGGTTGTGGGTGGCTTGTCTAACTAGTTCACTTACCTACTTACCTCTAACTTCCTATATGCTGCTTTGAAGCTGTTTATAGGAAGAAGAGGGATGAAAGGAAGAGGCACTCTTTATGGGTAGCTCCACATTTCTGATCAGATTTTTTCTTTATGTGTGGTGGTCATTCTTATTTTACCAATGAAGAAATTGAGGCATAGTCAAAGATTACTATTTCCTTGCATTCTCTGCCCATTGCTTTATTTTTTCAACCTTTCTATTAAATTAGTATATTTTCCCCATCCTTAACCTTGTGAAACCATTCTAACTTCCTTCTGTACAGAGAAGGTGAATTGAAATAGTCATTCACCTGTTAGTGATTTCAGCCCAATTCCCTTCATTGGCAGATTGCAATATTGGGACTGCATTGGTTCTGATCATAAAATAAACTTCTGGTGGGTTTCTGACACCCACAAAAAGTCTTTCTATACCTTTGTCTTTCTATACCTTTCTATACCTTTGAAATAAAAAGGCAAGAGTAGATTAGAAGTCTGTAAACAGACTTTACAGTTACTGTTTCTTAAGTTTGGCTGCCCATAGAAATTTACCAACACCCTGAAACAAGTTACTTGAGAGAATTGCTGATAGGGGGATAGAGTTAGGTAGCATATTTGTATGAATATTTTTTCAACCAAGGATAGAAAGGGAAAGGTAGTGTTTTCACAGTTTAAAACAGTAGTGACATTCATTTTATTGCATAAGTAATATAATGAAAATAATTGCAAATTAAAGGAAAAAATGAATTTCATCACCCTAACATGTACATTATTTTTATTTTCCATTCTTACTTCACTTTTGTTTGTCTATAAGTATACCTAATGTTTGTTATTTGGTAATCATAAATACATTTTTATAATCTAAAGCTGTATTTTAAGAATTAGGTATATTGAGAAAGTTTAGGGATTTTGGAAATCAATGGCAAAGACTAGAAAATAATCGTTCCTTAAAGTTTTTTTGTAGAGGAAATGCTTTTTTTCTTTTTTCTTTTTTTTTTGAAATGGAATTTCACTCTTGTTGCCCGAGCTGGAGTCTAATGGCACAATCTTGGCTCACTGCAACCTCTGCCTCCCGGGTTCAAGTGATTCTCCAGCCTCAGCCACCCAAGTAGCTGGGATTACAGGCATGCACCACCAAACCCGGCTAATTTTTTGGTTTCACCATGTTAGCCAGACTGGTCTTGAACTCCTGACTTCAGGTGATCTGCCCACTTTGGCCTCTCAAATTGCTGGGATTACAGGCATGAGCCACGGTGCCCGGCCTGGTAGAGGAAACTCTTTAGGATATTTGAAGGGATGAAGGAAGAAAAGAGTAAGGAAATGAAATGTGCAGGTATAGTATAATGCAGAACCACTGGCATAACATAATGTTACATTTATTATCAGTTAAGGATAGGTACAATTTATTTCCTATGTTATGGGAAGCTATTCTTAGAAGAATGTCTTCCTACTATTAAACACCTAAATTTTGTTGCAGCCACAATAGAAGGCTAATACAACATGTAATCAGAGTCCCACATACAAACTAATGAGAGAAGGATAAGAGACATTGACTAACTTTAAACTTTAAGTTAAATGTACATTTTAAAATTTCTAGAGTAGCCCCTGAAAGAATAATAGTTGGAGTAGAAAGCAAACGGAATGGGAGAGGGAGACCTTAAATATGGGGGGGAAAAAAAAGGAGAGAGAAAAAAGGGTAGGACAAAGATATGGTAGAAATAATATGGTAGAAATAAGGGCAAATATATCATTGGTCATAATGAATACAAACGGATTAAATGCTGTAGTTAAAAGATAAAATTGGCGGGGCACAGTGGCTCACGCCTGTAATCCCAGTACTTTGGGAGGCTGAGGCAGGCAGATCACGAGGTCAAGAGATCGAGACCATGTGGCCAACATGGTGAAACCCCGTCTCTACTAAAAATAAAAATATTAGCTGGGCGTGGTGGCACGTGCCTGTAGTCCCAGCTACTCTGGAAGCTGAGGCAGGAGAATAGCTTGAACCCGCGAGGCGGAGGTTGCAGTGAGCCGAGATCACCCCACTGCACTCCAGCCTGGTGACAGAGCAAGACTCTGTCTCAAAAAACAAAAACAAAAGATAAAATTGTTGACTGGGCGCGGTGGCTCACACCTGTTATCCCAGCACTTTGGGAGGCTGAGGCAGGCAGATCACCTGAGGTCAGGAGTTCGAGACCAGCCTGACCAACATGGAGAAACCCTGTCTCTACTAAAGATACAAAATTAGCCGGGCGTGGTGGCACATGCCTGTAATCCCGGGTATTTGGGAGGCTGAGGCAGGAGAATCGTTTGAACCCAGGAGGTGGAGGTTGCAGTGAGCCAAGGTCATGCCACTGCACTCCAGCCTGGGCAACAAGAGCGAAACTCCGTCTCAAAAAAGAAAAGATAAAATTGTCAGACTGTATGTAAAAATACAAGACAACTATATGTGGTTTTTAGGAGATTAAAATATTAGCACAGAGACAAGTTGAAAGTAAAAGAATAGAAAATTATATATCTGGCAAAATGTCAACCAAAAGAAATTAGTATCATTATGTAATAAAAAATAAATAGACTGTAGGGTATGGAGCATTACTAGTAACAGTATCAGTGTTTCAGATGAGAATTGCTTTTTGTTGCTGGGTAGAGATGGAAGTAACAGTGGCTTAAAGACAGATATTTATTTTTATCCCACGTAAGGGATTCTAAAGTTTGGCAGTTTAGTGCTGATAATGAAGATTTCATTTTCTTATCAAGGTTCTAGTATACCTCTTTGTTTCTGTGCCACCATCTTTAACATGTGGTTAATGTTGTGGTCCAGGATGTTTGGAATACCAGCTCTCACAGATTGCTTGCTGGGCAGGTGGAGCACATACAGGCTATCAGTTCATTTCTTAAAGTTGTTTCTTTCTTTTTCTTTTGTGTGTGTGTGTGTGTGTGTGTGTGTGTGTGTATGTTTTTTTGTTTGTTTGGTTGTTTTGAGACAGTGCCTCACTCTGTTGCCCAGGCTGGAGTGCCGTGGTGTGATCATGGCCCACTGCAGCACCAACTACCCAGGCATTAAGTGATCCTTCCACCTCAGCCTCCTGAGTAACTGGAACCACAGGCACACACCACCATGCCTGACTAATTTTTAAAAAACGATCTATAGAGACAGGATTTCACCATATTACCCAGTCTGATCTTCAGCTCCTGGGCTCAAGTGATCCTCTGACCTCGGCCCGCCAAAGTGCTGGGATTACAGGCATGAACCAACATACATAGCCTTAAAGTGGTTTCACAGAAGTTCCACCTAGCAACTTCATTAGCCCTTTGCTGCAAGGTAGTTAGGCTGCCCAGAATAAAACTGGGCTTTACTGAGGGAGTGGTGATTCTGCAAAAGCCACCTGCAGTCTCTACCACATCATATAACAATAAAAGGTTTAGTTTACCAGGAAGATACTGGAATTCTGTTATTTATACCAGATAATACAGGTTCAACATACATAAACCTACATAACAACTACAAGGAGAAATTTATAAATTCACCATTATATTAGAATAGATGTTTTTAACATTAAAACAACACTTCCTGCCAGCAGAGATGTGCTAAAGGAAAAAAAAATCATTAAAACAACACAACAAGACAGAGCTATTGGGTGAATATAGAACATTGTACTCAAGTTTTAAAGAATTAGTTTCATACAATTACTACTATTTGCAGATATAGTTACTTTGTGGAATCCAAAATTTCTGATAATGCAAGAGGTAACAACCTTAAAAGTAGACCTGAAAATCTCAACAAATTCAAAGAATATGTATTGTATGGACCAAACCTTCGATGACAGTGCAAGCTAAATTAGGACTCAGTTTTTTTTAAAAGGTGACCTTTAAAAATGTTTGGAAATTTAAAAGAACACATCTAAATAACTCTTGAGGTTACAAAAGAAATAATGATAGGGGTTTACCAACACGTAATATTGAATGTTAATTTTAAAAAATCAAAATTTATGGATACAACTTAGTGGTTCTTGGGCATAGCATATAGTCAAGTTTCATAAATATTCTGTGAGAGTTTGAAAAGACCATTCTCTAGTTGAGGGCAGTGGTATTAATAATAGAGGAAAACAGCTTCAGAAATTGAGAACTGTCAGTCGCTCCTCCTGATTTAATATTAGCATTCAAGGCCTTGTGCAATTTGTCCTCTGACTGTTGTCAGTGGGCACTATTGCTCCTCCTATTTCTTTTGTTTTAACCTTAATTACATAATTACAGTTCCCTCATTAGAGACTAGTGGTTCTAAAATGTTAGCATGTATTGGAATTTTCTGGAGGGTTTGTTAAAACACAAATTGCTGGCTGGGTGCTGTGGCTCATGTCTGTAATCCCAGCACTTTGGGAGGCCAAGGTGGGTGGATCACCTGATGTCAGGAGTTTGAGACCAGCCTGGCCAACATGGTGAATCCCTGTCTCTACTAAAAATACAGAAATTAGCCGGGCATGGTGGTGGGTGCCTATAATCCCAGCTACTTGGGAGGCTGAGGCAGGAGAATGGCTTGAACCTGGGAGGCGGAGGCTGCAGTGAGCTGAGATCGTGCCACTATACTCCAGCCCGGGTGAGAGAGTGAGACTCCACCTCAAAACAACAACAACAGTAAAAAACAAAAAAAACACAGATTTCTGGGCCTCACCCCCTGAATTTCTGATTCAACTCATCTGGGGTAGGGCCCCCAAATTTCCATTTTCAGCAGATTTGCAGATGATGTTCATGCTGGTGACCTAGAGACAATGCTTTGAGAATCACTGTACTAGAGATTACATTCTCTTGACTGTACCCCTTGTAACAGCTAGTTCTTTTCCTACAGCCCCTTTTCTCTCCTCCTTAACTTTTTCCCCTCAGAATCCCACACTTTAACTCTCCCCTTTTCTTGGAAGTATTTTTTTTTGAGATGGAGTTTCTCCCTTGTTGCCCAGGCTGGAGTGCACTGGTGTGATCTTGGCTCACTGCTACCTCCACCTCCCGGGTTCAAGTCATTCTCCTGCCTCAGCCTCCCAAGTAGCTGTGATTACAGGTGTGCACCACCATGCCCTGCTAATTTTATATTTTTAGTAGAGACGGGGGTTTTATCGTGTTGGTCAGGCTGGTCTCGAACTCCCGACCTCAGGTGATCCACCCGCCTCCACCTCCCAAAGTGCTGGGATTACAGGCGTAAGCCACTGCACCTGACTGGAAGTGTTTTTAACCATCAAGTTGTTAGATGTCCCATGCCTGTGCTTACTTAGAAAATGGTTCTTGCACATCTGTAAAAGTCCTCATCTTACTATCATACTAAATATCACTTCACATCCATTAAGATAGCTATTAAAATACACACACACACAGAAAGTAAAAAAGTGGTGAGGATGTGGAGAAATTGGAACTCTCTTTATTGCTGGTGGGAATATAAAATGCCACAGCCATTGTGGAAAACAGCTTGGCAGTTTGTCAAAAGGTTACACGTAGGACTACCATATAGACCCAGCAGTCCTCTCTTAGGCATATATGTAAAAGAATCAAAAACAGGGTGTTAAACAGATATTTGTACAATACCTTATAGCAGCATTCATGATAGCCAACCAAGTGCCTGTTGACATATGAGTGGATAAACAATATGTACATACAAAGGAAGGAAATTCTGACACATGCTATGACATGGGTGGACTTTGGAAACATGCTTAGTGTAATAAGTCAGACACAGGACAAATATTGCATGATTTCACTTATGAGCTACCTAGGATAGACAAATTCAAAGACAAAGTAGAACAGAGGTTATCAGGGGCTGATGCGGCAGAGAAAAGCGGAGCTTTTGTTTAATGGGTTCAGAATTAATGTTGAGGATAATGAAAATATTTTGGGTATAGATACTGGAGACTGTTACACAATATTGTGAATGTGTTTAATGCCACGAATTGTACATTTACAAAAGGTTAAATTATAAATATTATATATATTTTATCACAGTAAAAAACAAAACCGGGTGGGTTCACATCTGTAATCCCAGAGCTTTGGGAAACTGAGGTGGGAGGATCACTTGAGGTTAGGAGTTTGAGACCAGCCTAGACAACATAATGAGACCCATTCTACAAAAAATAAAATAGGCATGGTGGTACCTGTAGTCCTAGCTGTTCGGGAGGCTGAAGTGGTAGAATAGCTTGAACCCAGGAGTTCAAGGCTGCAGTGAGCTCTCATGGTGTGACTGCATTTCAGCCTGGGTGACAGAGCAAGATTTTGTCTCTTAAAACAGACAAACAAAAATGTTAGTATATTACTGGAAAAACTTATTAGAAGTCTTTTTTGGTGATAAAGTTTCACTTTCTTTTTTTGTCATATGTTTCTATGAGTTCCGCTTGCTTTTTGTTTTGTTTTGTTTTGTATTGTTTTGTTTGAGACAGAGTCTTGCTCTGTTGCCCAGGCTGGTGTGTAGTGGTGAGATCTTGGCTCACTGCAACCTCCATCTCCCAGGTTCAAGCGATTCTCCTGCCTCAGCCTCACAAGTAGCTGGGATTACAGGTGCCCGCCACCACGCCCAGCTAATTTTTGCATTTTTAGTAGAGATGGGGTTTCACCATGTTGGCCAGGCTGCTCTTGAACTCCTGACCTCAGGTGATCTGCCCATCTTGGCCTCCCAAAGTGCTGGAATTACAGGTGTGAGCCACTGTGCCCGACCAAGTTCTGCTTTTTTCAAAATAACAAGCATATGTTTCTGTAATCAGAAAAAAGCAAATATATGTTAAAAAGATATGTGAATATTTATTAAATATGTTTATGTGAAAGATTTTCTGTAATGTAAATCTCACTAGTTAAAGTTTTTATGTTACTTGAGTAGATGATTTTTCCATAGGATTATGACTAAAACTGAGTTTTCCATAGAACTGTTACTAACCTGTAAACTTCCTCTCTAATAAAAGTTATATTTTCCTTGGTTATAGATGCTTTCTTGTTTGTTATATCTATGTCAGTTATTTTGAACCTCTTACATTTCATATAAAAAATTATTATTATTGTTGTTGTTTTGTTTGAGATAGAGTCTTGCTAAGTTGCCCAGGCTGGTCATGAACTCCTGGACTCAGAGTGATCCTCCCACCTCAGTCTCTTGAGTAGCCGGGATTATAGGCACATATCACAGGACCTGCCAAAATTATTTTTTAAATTTATCAATTAAGCAATTAAGCAATTAATCATATTCAGTGACAAAGGTTAAGTATTGAGTGTAGGTAGCATTTATGCTGACTTCAGTAGAATTCCTGGGTTTGAAACAAATGACAAAGAAAGGAAGAAAGGAAGTATGTTGAATGTGGCTTATACACTTTGAGGATATTGTGGTTTTGTTTGGTAATTTTCTTGTGAATAGAATAAGGAGTGAAATGAGAGAGATTTAATCTAGTTAATCAAGATAATTTGTCAAGTAAATGTCAGTTACTTGAAAACAGTCAATTCAATTTTACATTTGTTTACTCTGTTTTGGGCACAGTGCTTTGAACGGTTTAGGTACATAAGTCAGAGAGCAGTCCCTAGTCCCATAGAGTTCCACAGAATGGTTTGATAGGCAGACAGGTAAAAAAAAAAGCCACATAAATGGATAGATGGATATATGAATTAAGATTAATATTATTCATTCATGCTCCATAAATTTATTGGGCAACTGTTATGCTATGTGTTAGGACTAGTGTAGGTACTGAGGGTATAGTGACAAACAGGAAATATTTGTGCTTACATTGAAAAAGATTACTGGCATGTTGCAGGTAAATTTTATTTTCTCCTTATTCTTACAATTTTGAAATGAAATAACTAGGACAAGACAGGAACAACAGCAAGAATTTGTTGACTCAACCTTGGAGGAACTCAAGTGAAGATGTAGTTTGTATGACAGTCTAGTATTTTCTTTTTTTTTTTATTACTATACTTTAAGTTCTAGGGTACATGTGCACAACGTGCAGTGTATACATGTGCCATGTTGGTGTGCTGCACCCATCAACCCGTTAGCACCCATCAACTCGTCATTTACATCAGGTATAACTCCCAATGCCATCCCTCCTCCCTCCCCCCTCCCCACAATAGGCCCCGGTGTGTGATGTTCCCCTTCCCGTGTCCAAGTGATCTCATTGTTCAGTTCCCACCTATGAGTGAGAACATGTGGTGTTTGGTTTTCTGTTCCTGCGATAGTTTGCTGAGAATGATGGTTTCCAGCTGCATCCATGTCCCTACAAAGGACACGAACTCATCATTTTTTATGGCTGCATAGTATTCCATGGTGTATATATGCCACATTTTCTTAATCCAGTGACAGTCTAGTATTTTCTTGATCAACAGAAAAGGTTGAAATTCTAATTGTTTCCATCAACATTAGGATTCTTTACCACTAAGCTTTGTGATAGGGTTTTTAAAAAAATAATAATTGTTAAAGTTGGTTATTAAAGCTTAAAATTCAAATCGTCAGTCACAAAGTAAATATTCATGAAAGAAACATACTGGTATATTCTTTTTTTTTTTTTTTTTTTTTTTTGAGACAGAGTTTCGCTCTTGTTGCCCAGGCAGGAGTGCAATGGCGTGATCTTGGCTCCTTGCAACCTCCACCTCTCGGGTTCAAGCGATTCTCCTGGCTCAGCCTCCCTAGTAGCTGGGATTGCAAGCACCCACCACCATGTCCAGCTAAGTTTTTGTATTTTAGTAGAGACGGGGTTTCACTATGTTGGCCAGGCTGGTCTCAAACTCCTGACCTCAGGTGATCCACCTGCCTCAGCCTCCCAAAGTGCTGGGATTACAGGCATGAGTCACCACTCCCGACTCAGAAACATACTGATTCTTGAGGAGGTAGATTGTGATGAGGCAGTTAGTGGAAAAATCAAGTCAGTAATTTCTTGGGACAGTCATCAAGGCTGCCTTTTCGTGTTCTGTAGGCAGTCATGGTAACTGCCTTTGTTACCAAAGTGCAGTTATCAAAGCCCTTATTTTTTAAGGAAAAGTATAATAATTCAAAGAAACATGAGGATCAGGACCTTTGTGACACTTTATTTTTATGCCAGTAAGAAGTGTCTGGCTCCTCAATACTGGTTTCATCTTGATTGTTTTATTATTTATTTTCCTTGAGTAGGGAAGAAAAGCCATCTCTCAGATAAGGTTATTTTTTTATTGTTTTAGCCTAGCTTTACTTAGAAAAATTTTTAGTGAAGTAGATAAAACTCTTTATCAGGTATTGAAATATGTTTTTCCTAAAAGCATGTATTAGGCTGCCCTTCTCACACGAGATATGTTCTGAAATGACAGATTTGCAACAGATTCTCATTTTCTTTGTAGACTATGTTAACTGAGCAGTACTTGTAAAATAATTCAGTAATCTGAATCTTTGTAGTACCTCTTCTGGAGTTATTAGGGAAAGCAAAAATGGAAATAATATTGTGGTTTCTAGGCTTACCCTAAATTAGGTAGTTACAGAAGTACACTTTTTGGTGAAGGTAAGTTTAACTGCTGTCATCTGTTAGATAAAACAGGGGTCCTGAAGCTCTGGGCCACAGACCAGTAGTGGTTCATGGCCCATTAGGAACCGGGCTGCACAGCAGGAGGTGAATGGCAGGTGAGCAAGTAAAGCTTCATCTGTGTTTAAAGCCACTCCCCATCGCTTGCATTACTGCCTGAGCTCCACCTCCTGTCAGATCTGTGGCAACATTAGATTCTTGTAGGAGCGTGAATCCTATTGTGAACTGCACGTGAGAAGGATCTAGGTTGTGCGCTCCTTATGAGAATCTAATGCCTGATGATTGGCCAGAGTCTCCCATCACCTGCAGAAGGGACCATCCAGTTGCAGGAAAACAAGCTCAGGGCTCCCACTGATTCTACATTACGGTGAGTTGTATAATTATTTCATTGTATATTACAATGTAATAATAATGGAAATTCAGTGCATAATAAATGTAGTGTCTTGAATCATCCCTAAACCATTTCCCCCACCCCTCCATCCCCAGTTTGTGGAAAAATTGTCTTCTGTAAAACTGGTCCATGTGCCAAAAAGGTTGGGGACTACTGAGATAAAAGACTTTAGGCTGGGCACAGTGGCTCACTCCTGTAATCTCAGCACTTCGGCAGGCTGAGGCAGGCATAACACTTGAGGTCAGGAGTTCGAGGACCAGTCTGGCCAACATAGTGAAACACCATCTCTACTGAAATACAAAAAAATTCGCTGGGCGTGGTGGTCAGTGCATGCCTGTAATCCTAGCTACTGGGGAGGCTGAGGTGGGAGGATCGCTTGAACCTGGGAGGCAGAGGTTGCAGTGAGCCGAAATTGCACCACTGCCCTCCAGCCTGGGTGACAGAGCGAGACTCCATCTCAAAAAAAAGAAAAGGTCTTAGTAGCTTTGCTGGCTTCATTGTGATAGTTTTCAATTAAAAGCACCTCTTTCAAGCTCTCTGGATGAAATGCTCTTAGAAAATAGTATTCTTTTGTTTTACTCCTGAGACGTACATGTTAGGATTTCTTTATTCCTTCCCTCCCTAGTAATTTTAGCTCATATTTAAAGCTGAGTACATAACTTATGAAAACAAAGATGAATTTGCTAGCCATATAATACTTTTTATACTAAAATTTTCAATGCCTGTAAATTAGTATAAATTGTATTTATCAGAACAATTGGTATTAGTGTGTTTAAGTTGATGTGTTTATAAGTTGGTAATTTTTATATGTTTATTTTTTAAAATTTCAATAGCTTTTGGGGTAAAAGTGATTTTTGGTTACATGGATGAATTGTATACTGGTGAACTCTGAGATTTTAGTGCACCTGTCACCTGAGTAGTGTACATTGTACTCAGTATGTAGGGTTTTTTTTTTAACCCTCACCACCCCTCCTACCTTCCCTTCTTCTGAGTCTCAACTGTCTGTTATACCACTCTACATGCCTTTGCATACTCATAGCTTAGCTCCTTCTTATAAGTGAGAACATTACGGGTATTTGTTTTCCCACTCCTGAGTTACTTCAGTTAGAATAGTGGGCTCCAGCTTCATCCGAGCTGCTGAAAAAGACATTATTTTAGTTTTAAAAAAAAGGCTGAGTAGTAGTCTATGGTGTATATATATCACATTTTCTTTATCCACTCATGGGTTGATGGGCACTTAGGTTGGTTCCATATTTTTGCAGTTGTGAGTTGTGCTGTGATAAACATATGTGTACAGGTGTCTTTTTGATATCATGACTTCTTTTTTGGTGGGTAGATACCTACTAGTGAGACTGCTGAATCAAGTGGTAGATCTGTTTTAGTTTTTTGTTGTGTGTGAGTGTGTGTGTGTGTGGTTTTTTTTTTTTTTTTTTTTGAGACAGTGTCTGTCTCTGGCTCTGTCACCCAGGCTGGAGTGCAGTGGCATGACCTCGGCTCATTGCAACCTCCACCTCCTGGGTTCAAGCCAGCCTCCCACCTCAGCCTCTTGAGTAGTTGGGATTACAGGCACACACCACCACACCCAGCTAATTTTTGTATTTTTTTGTAGAGACGGAGTCTTACTATGTTGCCAAGGCTGGTTTCGAAATCCAGAGCTCAAGTGATCCACCTGCCTTGGCTTCCCAAAGTGTTAAGATTACAGCCATGAGCCACGGTGCCCCGCCTACTTTTTGTTCTTTGAGAAATCTTCATAGTATTTTCCATAGAAGTACTAATTTACATTCCCACAAGCAGTGTATAAGTTTTCCCTTTCATTGTATGTGTGCCAACGTCTTTTTTTTTTTTTTTAAATAGCTGTTCTGCCTGGGATAAGGTGGTATCTCATGGTTGTAATTTGCATTTTTCTGATGAGTAGTGATGTTGAGCATTTTTTCATATTTTGGTGGCCGTTTGTGTATCTTCTTTTGAGAAGTATCTATTCATGTCATTTGCCCCCCCCCACCCCTTTTTTTTTGAGACAGAGTCTCACTTCGTTGCCCAGGCTAGAGTGCAGTGGGGTCATCTTGGCTCACTGCAAGCTCCGCCTCCCGGGTTCACGCCATTCTCCTGCCTCAGCCTCCCGAGTAGCTGGGACTACAGGCGCCCGCCACCATGCCCGGCTAATTTCTTTAGTAGAGACGGGGTTTCACCATGTTAGCCAGGATGGTCTCGATCACCTGACCTCATGATCTGCCCGCCTCGGCCTCCCAAAGTGCTGGGATTACAGGTTTGCCCACTCTTTGATGGGATTTTTTTCCCCTTGCTGATATGTTTGAGTTCCTTGTAGATTCTGGGTATTAGTCCTTCGTTGGATGCAGTTTGCAACTATTTTCTTCCATTCTGTGGATTGTCTGTTTACTCTGATGATTATTTCTTTCGCTATGTAGAAGCTTTTTCGTTTAATTAGGTTTCATTTATTTTTGTTTTTGTTGTATTTGCTTTTGGGGTCTCAGTTATAAATTCCTTGTCTAGGCCAGTGTCCAAAAGAGTTTTTCCTAGGTTTAGGTTTTCTTCTAGAATTTTTTTTTTTTTTTTGAAACGGAGTCTTGGTCTGTCACCAGGCTGTAGTGCAGTGGTGCGATCTCAACTCACTGCAACCTCTGCCTTTCATGTTAAAGCGATTCTCCTCCCTCAGCCTCCTGAGTAGCTGGGACTACAAGCATGCATCACCACACCGGGGTAATTTTTGTATTTTTATAGAGACGGGGTTTCACCATGTTGGCCAGGATGGTCTCTATCTCTTGACCTCATGATCCACTCGCCTTGGCCTCCCAAAGTGCTCACAGGCGTGAGCCACTGCGCCTGACCTCTTCTAGAATTGTCATGGTTTCAGGTGTTAGACTGAAGTCTTTAATCCATCTTGAGTTGATTTTTATATGTGGTGAGAGACAGGGATCCAGTTTCATCTTTTACATGTGGCTCTCCAGTTTTCCCAGCACCATATATTGAATAGCATGTCCTTTTCCCATTTTGTTTTTTGTATGCCTTGCTGAGGATTGGTTGGTCCATTGGTCTGTTTATCTATTTTCATACCAGCACCATACTATTTGGGTTACTATAGCCTTGTAATACAATTTGAAGTCAGGTAATGTGATTGCCTCCAGCTTTGTTCTTTTTACTTAGGATTGCTTTGGTTATTTAGGCTCTGTTTTTGGTTCCATATGAATTTTAGGATTGTGTTTTCGAATTCTGTGAAAAACAGTGTTGGTATTTTGATAGTAATTGCATTGAATCTGTAGATTGCTTTGACAGTATGGTCATTTTCACAATATTGATTCTTCCAATCCATGAGTATGGGGTGTATTTCCATTTGTTTGTGTTGTCTATGATTTGTTTCAGCAATGTTTGGTAGTTCTCCTTGTAGAGATCTTTCACCTCTTTGGTTATATATATGCCTAGGTATTTCATTTAAAAAAAAATTTTTTTGTACCTGTTGTAAAAGAGATTGAATTCTTGATTTGATTCTCAGCTTGGTCATTATTAGTTGTATAGCAGTGCCACTTATTCATGTACATTAATTTTGTAACCTGAGACTTTACTGAATTTATCAAATCTAAGAGTCTTTTGGAAGAGTCTTTAGAGTTTTCTAGGTATACAATATCATTGGCAAACAGTTTGATTTCCTCTTTTTCAATTTTGATGTCTTTTATTTCTTCTTGCCTGATTGCTCTGTCTAGGACTTCTAATACTGTGTTGAATAAAAGTAGTGAAGCTGGGCAGTTTTTCTTATTCCAGTTCTTAGGGGGAATGCTTTCACCTTTTCCCATTTAGTATGACGTTGGCTGTGGTTTGTCACATATGGCTTTTATTATTTTAAGGTATGTTCCTTTTGTGCCTAGTTTGTTGAGGTTTTTATCATAAAAGGATGCTGAATTTTATTGAATGCTTTTTCTGTGTCTATTGAGATGATCATATATATATATGTGTATATATATATTTAAGTTCTGTTTATGTGGTGGATCACATACTTACTGACTTGTGTAAGTAGAATCATTTCTCCATCCCTGGGATGAAACACACTTGATCATGGCGAATTATCTTTTTGATGTGCTGTTGGATTCAGTTTGCTGGTATTTTGTTGAGCATTTTTAATTTATGTTCATCAGAGATATTGGTCTCTAGTTTCTTTTTTGTTATACTTTTTCTGTTAGGGAAGCTTCCCTCTTTCTCAATCTTTTGGAATACTTTCAGTAGGACTGGTACCTCAGTTCTTCTCAGAGTGTCTGGTAGAATTTGGCTGTGAACCTGTCTGGCCCTGGGCTTTTATTTGTTGGCATTTAAAAAATGGCAGAGTCAATCTCATTGCTTATTATTGGTCTGCTCAGGACTTCTGTTTCTTCCTGATTCAAGTGAGGAGGGTTGTATGTTTCCAGGAATGTATCCATTTCATCTAGATTTTCTAGTTTGTGTGCATAGAGGTGTACATAGTAGTCTCACATGATCTGCCATTTCTTAGCTGTGTAGTATTAGGCCAATTACTTATCCTCTCTAATCTTTTCTTTCATGTAAAGTGATAATGATACCTCTTTCATAGGATAGTTGTTAAGATAGTCCAGGTGAAGTGTCTTGTATAGTGACTGGTATGCAGTAGGCACTTAAAAGATGCTTGTCTTATTACTGTAAAAATTTAGAGATGTGATTTAAGGCCTAAAGTTATAATAGTTAAAGGTAGTTATAATTATGGAGCTTTAAAAACCTTTATTTAAAGTAGTTGTGAATCTACTTCTCTGCTGTTTTAGTAAATTTGTTGTAGAAATGATTATATAATCTTTTGTGATTCTGGGGCTGTAAGAGTTTCTCTTGGTATGGAGTAAGTAAGCCATTATAATATGAGAATAAGGCAGTACTAACTGTCAGGATATGTGCATTAGTTTTTAGGCAAGCTCACCACCTATACCTTCTCCAATTAATAGAATTTGGAGTTATTTTTACTGAAAATAATGAAAGATGAATCTGAAAACTGAGCATATACATTTATAGAATTCAATTGGATGCCTGCTATGCTGCTTATGAGTGAGGTAATGTAACTGTAGCTATATCCCAGTGAAGGTAAAATATCACTAACAACCACTTGAAATTATGTTGCTCAATTCTCCTTAAAATATGCTTTTATTACTGTGTAGCTATAGGGGATGATTACAGGAAAATGTGTCCATTGCCCAGATATCACAAATACTGAAAACAACAAAAGAATTATTTATTAAATCCTGTATTAATCAAGTTCTCATGATTCAGATGCTTTTTACGTGTTCAGTAGTTACCCTGCTAACACATTACAGAGTACCGGACTGTATGGTAATAATTTCACTGTACAATACAAGCTAATTTAGTAGCATTCTATTGATGAAAACTTGAATGTATTTATACATGAAAATGTACTTACTCCCTAAAAGAATTAATTTTCTTGTGATAATATGTGCATTTGTTGCACAGTCAGCAGTGACTGTTTTTTTTTTATTTTTTATTTTTTTATTATTTATTTATTTATTATTTTTTTGTTGTTGTTGAGACGGAGTCTTGCTCTGTCGCCCAGGCTGAAGTGCAGTGGCCGGATCTCAGCTCACTGCAAGCTCCGCCTCCCGGGTTTA
>NW_012100320.1:2290395-2296427 GCF_000951045.1 Mandrillus leucophaeus | reverse complement strand
AGGCGCCCGCCACCTCGCCCGGCTAGTTTTTTGTATTTTTTAAGTAGAGACGAGGTTTCATTGTGTTAGCCAGGATGGTCTCTATCTCCTGACCTCGTGATCCGCCCGTCTCGGCCTCCCAAAGTGCTGGGATTACAGGCTTGAGCCAGCGCGCCCAGCAGCAGTGACTCTTAAGAACCATAAAATAAATTTCATGAAGTTCCTTTATAATTAGGCAACAAGAATATGTGGTCCTAGGGTGTATTAGGTTCTCTAGAAGGACAGAACTAATAGAATATATGTATATATGAAGGGGAGTTCATTAAGCTGAATTGACTCACACAGTCACAAGGTGAAGACTCACCATAGGCCATCTGCAAGCTGAGGAGCAGGGAGGCCAGTCCGAGTCCCAAAACCTCAAAAGTAGGGAAGCGAACAGTGCAGCCTCTAGTCTGTGGCTGAAGGCCTGAGAGCCTCTGGCAAACTACTGGTGTAAGTCCAAGAGACCAAAAGCTGAAGAACTTGGAGTCCGATGTTCTTCGAGGATAGGAAGCATCCACGGGAGATAGATGAAGACTGGAAGCTCAGCAAGTCTGCTCTTTCTGTCTTCTTCTGCTTGCTTTATTCTACACATTTTGGCAGCTGATTAGATGGTGCCACCCAGATTAAGGGTGGGTCTGCCTCTCCCAGGCCACTGACTCAAATGGTAATCTTCTTTGGCAGTAGCCTCACAGAAACACTCAGGAACATTACTTTGCATCCTTCAGTGCAATCAAGTTGACACTCAGTATTAACCATCACATAGGACAATCATGTGCTTCTGTATTTATAAGTTTGGGTAATCAGTGTAGTGTTTATAAATACATAGTAGAGTAAGTCAGGGGCTTTTGAGTCAGGCTGTCAAGTATTCACTTGACAAAAGTGTCAGAGCCTCTACTGCTTTCTAGTTTTGTTACGCACCTTACTTGGTTTCCTCATCTGTGAAGTGAGAATTACAGTAACAGTATTACTATCCATAAGGTAGCTTCTGGAAGGATTTAATGAATTAATATATTTAAATCATTTAAAGTATACCTGGTGCATAAAGGCCGAATAAGATTTAGATGGTATAGTTGTTACTGTTCTACAGTGTGACAGATGTCTTAAAGTGAACTATTTTTAGAGAACAGTAAAATCAGCTGGGAAAACAGAGGCTTCGTTTTAAGAACACTAGTATTCCTTTTGCATTTCCACATAGCTATAGAGTGAGAAGATAAGGGGATAGTGGCCTTTTGAAGGAAAGAGGGGAGTAAATATAACTTTAAAGATTTTAATTGGATGGGTGAAATTGTTTATATGTTTTAAATATAGTCAGTAATTAAATATTTTTTTGAGACTGGACAAAAGTTAAATAAAAGAATAGTAATTATATTCAATGTCATAGTAGATTTTAAACCACAGCTTTTTTTTTTTTTTTTTTTTTGAGACGGAGTCTCGCTCTGTCGCCCAGGCTGCAGTGCAGTGGCCGGATCTCGGCTCACTGTAAGCTCCGCCTCCCGTGTTTACGCCATTCTCCTGCCTCAGCCTCCCGAGTAGCTGGGACTACAGGCGCCCGCCACCTCGCCCGGCTAATTTTTAGTAGAGACGGGGTTTCACCGTGTTAGCCAGGATAGTCTCGATCTGCTGACCTCGTGATCTGCCCGTCTCGGCCTCCCAAAGTGCTGGGATTACAGGCTTGAGCCACAGCGCCCGGCCTAAACCACAGCTTTTCAAGTTGCCAGTAAATACCACGCAAACGCAAGAGGAGTCTGGTTGTAGTAGCTTAGGCTTGTAATCCTAGCACTTTGCGAGGCCAAGGCAGAAGGATCGCTTGAGGCCAGGAGTTCAAGACCAGCCCGGGCAACATACTGAGACTCCATTTTTCAAAAAGGAAAAAGGAAAAATTAGCCCGGCATAGTGGTGTGAGCCTCTAGTCCTAGGTACTCAGGAAGCTGAGACATGAGGATTGCTTGAGTCCAGGAATTTGAGGCTACAGTGAGATGATTGTGCCACTGCACTCCAGCCTGGGCAACAGAGCGAGGGAAAAAAAACAAAAAACAAGAGGAATGTAAAAGTGCAATGCATTTTACAACGCTATGATTAAAGTGAACTCTATCTTAAATTATATAAAAACTGACTTTGTTTTACTTATTTATTTTTTGAGATAGGATCTCCTCTGTCACCCAGGCTGGAATGCAGTGGCACAGTCTCCTGCTCACTCCAGCCTCTGCCTCCTGGGCTTAAGTGATCCTCCCACTTCAGCCTCCTGAGTAGCTAGGACTATAGATGCGCACTACCATGTCTGGCTAATTTTTGTATTGTTTAATTAATTTATTTTTTTGCTAGAGACAGTGTTTTGCCATGTTGCCCAGGCTGGTCTTGAACTACTGGGCTCAAGGGTTCCACCCATCTTGGCCTCCCAAAGTGCCGGGATTACAGGCATGAGCCTCTGTGCCTGGCACGTACCAAATGAGATTAAAAACTTGCTTTGGGCCAGACATGGCAGCTCGCACTGGTAATACCAGCACTTTGGGAAGTCAAGGCAGGAGGATTGCTTGAGCCCAGGAGTTCGAGACCAGCCTGGGCAATGTAGTAAGACCTTGTCTATATTAAAAAAGAGAGAGAGAGAAAGAAAACAAAACTTGTTTTGCATGTACCAATTGAGAGTATAGTACGTGCTTGAAGGGAAAAAGGTTTAGCTGTTGAACAGCTTTGGGAGAAATAACCAAATTGCTTTGTGGGTATTCCATGCACAAAACTAGGAAAGAGAAATGAATATGGGAAGATTCAAGCTATAATAAGACTTTATGTTCCATGAGAGGAGGATATTACATATTATAGAATACTGATTTCAGAAGGCAAAAGATATTTACTACTTAGAGTAATTTAGTTAAGAAAAAAGAAAAAAATACAGTAAAATGTTAGATAAGATCCAATTAGAGGCTACCAGGCACTCTTGTGAGGTTTGTTATTGCCTTCTGTGGTTTATCAGTAGCTTAGTGGGAACTATAGAAAAATAATTCAGGCTTTATGTCCAAAATCATAACTCTAACTCCCTCCATTCTTCTCTACTTTCATTAAGTGGAGGAAAGTCTTGCTCAAGGAAAATTTAACAATATGGCCATTTCATAATTAGAAAACTTAATACTGGTGTTAGTTCTTTGACCAGACACTTTTAAACTTAGCGTGTTCATGACCTTAATTTAGTACAATATCAGAAGCAGCTGTCTTCATATTAGCGAATAGCCCATAGATTTTTATTAATTTTGTGCATGGTATATTATGGCCATTTCTCTTTATATCATAAAACTATCTGTCATAGAAATGCTTTAATTATGCTGGGTGCAATGGCTTGTGCCTGTAATCCCAGCCCTTTGGGAGTCTGAGGCAGGAGGTTCACTTGAGCACAAGAGTTTGAAACCAGCCTGGGCAACATAGCACAACCTAGTCTCTTCCCCCACCAAAAAATAGAAAAATTAACTGGGCATGGTGGTGTGTGACTGTGGTCCCAGCTGCAGGGAAAACTGAGGCGGGAGGATTGCTTGAGCCCAGGAGGTTGAAGCTCTATTGAGCCATGATTGCACTGCTACATTCCAGCCTGGGCAACAGAGCAAGTCCCTGTCTCCAAAAAAAAAAAAAATGCTTTTATTATTTCAGTGGAGAATAAGCTGTTATTTTCTTATGTGATGTGATGCTCATTTCCTTAAGTAATACATTAAATTGTTATTTTTTTGTATATGAAATTGAAAAATTGGAATTTTTCTCTTGAATAAGAAACAGAAATGAATTAAACTTATCTCATTACCAATACTAATCATACTATTCTGAATTTCTCTATAGAGAGCATTATAAATATCTCATACTCTTGCTTTTATATTACAAATTTGTATTGTAGGGTGAACAAGATACTTTTTATCTTAAACAGGGTATTTTCCTTTGTGTTTTGTGAATTCCCACCTTTGTTTTTGGCAATGTAGATCACTTACGCTAAAGATTTTAAAAGCCATATTTCACTTTAAGAACTTGAGACCAGAGGTTACAAACTGGTGGTGTGGACAGTGTTTAAAAATTTTAAAAAATTAATTGCCAATATATAAAAACTGGGAGATTTTATTAAAATTTCAGTGTTAAGCAACTTCTGAAAACTCAGAGCTGGCAACATTGCATGGGACCCATGTTCTTTTTGTTTTTTGAGACAGAGCCTTGTTCTGTAGCCCAGGCTGGAGTGCACTGACGCAATCTCAGCTCACTGCAACCTCCGCCTCCCAGGCTCAAGCGTTTCTCTTGCCTCAGCCTCCCAAGTAGCTGGGATTACAGGCACTTGCCACCACACCTGGCTAATTTTTGTATTTTTAGTAGAGACAGGATTTCACCATGTTGGCCAGGCTGGTCTTGAACTCCTGACCTCAAGTGATCCGCCTGTCTCGGCCTCCCAAAGTGCTGGGATTACAGGCATGAGCCACCGTGCCTGGCCCCATATTTTTATATGGCAAAATTCAATAGGAGCAGAAATAGCTGTGCCTGTTAAGTGGGATACCCACTATTCACTTTGCCACTCTACACCTTCCCAGTAAAGAATCAATATCTGGTACTTCTGAGCATTGTAACCTCTTCATTAATGCATTTGTTTTTTTGATGTGTGCCTGTTTTGGTAGAATTATCTAAAGAATAAGAAAAAGGGCTGGGTGCAGTGGCTCACTCTGTAATCCCAGCACTTAGGGATGCCAAGCATGTGGATCGCTTGAGCCCAACCTGAGAAACATAGTGAGACTCTGTCTCTCCAAAAACTAAACAAAAATTAGCCAGATGTCATGGTGCTCACTTGTTTTACCAGCTACTCAGGAGGCTGAGGTGGGAGGATTGCTTGAGCCCAGAAGGCTGAGGCATCACTGCACTCTAGCCTGTGTAGCAGAGTGAGACCCTGTCTCAAAAAAAAAAAAAAAAAAAAAAAAGCCCTGGTTTACTTAGTCATTTGTTTTATACAAGCAGTATTTTTCTTTTATGCTTTATTCAAGATAAAGGTATTACATTTTATGTCTGTAACACGAATACAGGGGGTGAACCATGATAGCGGATTGCCTGAGCTCAGGAGTTTAAGACCAGCCTGGGCAACATGGTGAAACCTCATCTCTACTAAAATACAAAAAAAATTAGCCGGGTGTGGCGGCATGGGCCTGTAATCCCAACTATTCGGGAGGCTAAGGCAGGAGAATTGCTTGAACCTGGGAGGCGCAGGTTGCAGTGAACGAGATCGTGCCACTGCACTCCAGTCTGGGCAACAGAGGGAGGCTCTGTCTCAAAACAAAACAAAACAAATTCAACTAACTGAAATAAGCTTATAGTAATTTAAAATTCAGGCAAGTATTGCTTCCATAAAGCAATCACCTCAAGAAACCACTTACTCTAAAAGTGCTACTCAAAGCATTTTTGGGAAAAAAAAAAAGGTATATTTCCTTTGAATATTCTCAGAACGTCTGTCATCCTTTGAGAGTAGATGCATTTTAATAATAGTAATACATGTAATTTGACAAAAAAATCAAATGGGACAAATTTTATTAAGTAGTGAGAGACCAGCTCAAAGTCTAACGTGTGAGACTCTGGATGATACCAGGTTTTATCCAGCATCACAGTAAATTTGAACCTCATTAGAAACATTTGTCCAAAGTAAATAGTTCTCTGGAAAAGATGATATTATAAATGTAAGTTTAGGTCAGGCGCTGTGACTCACACCTGTAATTCCAACAGTGTGGGAGGCTGAGGCAGATGGATCACTTTGAGCCCAGGAGTTCGAGACCAGCCTGGGCAACATGGCAAAACCTTGTCTCTTAAAAAAAAAGTACAAAATTTAGCCCGGTGTGGTGGTGTGTGCCTGTAGTTCCAGCTATGCAGGAGGCTGAGCCAGAGATCACTTGAGCCTGGGAAGTAGAGGTTGCAGTGAGCCAAGATCATGTTGGCCAGGCACGGTGGCTTATGCCTGTAATCCCAGCACTTTGGGAGGCCGAGATGGGCTGATCACCTGAGGTCAGGAGTTCAAG
>NW_012100320.1:2270011-2290295 GCF_000951045.1 Mandrillus leucophaeus | reverse complement strand
ACTAATTTAGCAGAAAGCGCCATCATATACTCTAAGGCCACGGACACCTGTCAGTCGTAAGCGCATAAGTAACAAGAAACATAATCAGCTCTTAGGTTCTTCAGTTCTTCTAAAGAAGGTGGTAGTTTAGATATGTGTAAATAAAATTAAATTTTAAAAATGTTTTTATATAATCTTTTTAAATTAGCAAACAAAATTGCTACTCGTTATATGCACACTGAAGTTTACTTTGCAACTACAGCAAATTTGTAGGGCCCATTATCATAAATATTCAACAAGGGCTAATATAATGCTACATTATAATCATCTTTTCTCTCCCAGATCAACACTCACACACCCACACCCACACTCACACTCCAGAACAAATACACAAAGAGAACCAAAGGAAATTTCATTTTCTTTAGGCCAGGAAACACCTATTAGCCATTCTGTTAAAGCCCAGGGCATTCAGCTTATATACAAAACTGATTACTATACGCATTTTAAAAGGAGTTTAAATGCAGTGACCTGACAGTGGACACAATAATGAAACAAAAATTCTCATTACCAGGCTCTAAGTAATAATATTTTTTAAAATGTAGGCCGGGCACAGTGGCTCACGCTGTAATCCCAGCAATTTGGGAGGCCAAGGTGGGCGGATCACGAGGTCAAGAGATCGAGACCATCCTGACCAATATGGTGAAACCCTGTCTCTACTAAAAATACAAAAATTAGCTGGGCGTGGTGGCACGTGCCTGTAATCCCAGCTACTCGGGAGGCTGAGGCAGGAGAATCGCTTGAACCCAGGAGGCGGAGGTTGCAGTGAGCCGAGATCGCACCACTGCACTCCAGCCTGGGCGACAGGGCGAAAGTCTGTCTCAAATAAAAAAAAAAAAAAAGAGCATGCCACTGCACTCCAGTCTGGGCAACAGAGTGAGAGCCTGTCAAGAATGAATGAATGGAAGAAAGAAAGAAAAAGAAAGAAGGAAAGAAGGAAGGAAAAAGGAAGGAAAGGGACTAGTTTACACCCAGCAGCCCTTCAAACCTACCTCCCTCCCAAAATAATATGATACAATGAATTAACCAAAAAACAATAATATCAAAGGATCAGTAACAAAGAAAACTTCAGAGTGATGAAAACCAGGTGACTGCCCTAATCTCATGCCACAAATTTCTAGAAATGTCTTTCAGAAACAGTATTATTTATACCAGATGGAAAGAAAATCATTTGCAGCTTTTTTTTTTTTTTTTTTTTTAACCATACACTGTTGTTAGAACCACATAAAGTTTAGAAATTCCTACTGATACGTCACGGGAAGAAGAAAGTTAGTTGGTTATGTAATTCAGTTGTGTCTTGAGGCCACAACAACAAAGCCATAAAAAAAATATATGATTAATTTATTTGTAAAAATATTTATATAAATATATATGTCCTTCCTCTTTAATAAAAGCTCTTAAAAGTAAGTCACAGTTGACTTACTTTTACCTGGAAGAACTCCCCACCTAAGTTGGATAAGGTTTAGAAGTGAGGTCATTAGGTGAGAAAATTGGCAGCAGTCTCGAAATCCTTTTCCCAGCTATATAGCAGTTGCTTAAGCCCCTGGCTTTCTGTCCATCTTTGTCAGGTGAAATGAATGAACTAACTAGAGAAACTGATATTATTTACCAGGTAAACTCAAGAAAAAACAATTGCACTAATTGTAGGCTAAAGATAGACCACGTTTGAAATATCCCAGTTGAAAAATTATTTTGAAAACAGACATGAGGCTGGATGTGGTGGCTCATGCCTATAATCCCAGCACTTTGGGAGACTAAAGTGTGAGGATTGTTTGAAGCCAGGCGTTTGAGACCAGCCTGGGGGACATAGTGAGACCAAGTCTCTGCAAAAGAATTTAAAAATTAGGTAGGTGTGATGGTATGCCCCTGTAGTCCCAGCTATACTTGGGAGGCCAAAGTGGGAGGATCACTTGAGCCCAAGAGTTCAAAGCTGCAGTGAATTTTGATCACACCACTGAGCTCCATCGTGGCCAACACAATGAATCCCTGTTGCAAAACAAATCAACAAGTAAAAACAGATGAAATGTAATTCACCACATTAACAAAAATAAAGAGAGAAACCTTATCACTTTGATGGATACAAAAAAAGTCTTTGATAATATTCACTAATAGTTCATAATAGGAAAAGCTTCACAATAGGATTTAAAAGGAACTTAATCTGATAAAGACTCTACAAAAATTCTATGGAAAACTTTAGGTTGTGCACAGTGGCTCATGCCTGTAATCCCAGCACTTTGGGAGGCTGAGGCTGGTGGATCACCTGAGGTCAGGAGTTTGAGACCAGCCTGGCCAACATGGTGAATGAAACACTGTCTCTACTAAAAATACAAAAATTAGCCGGGCGTAGTGGCGCACACCTGTAATCCCAGCTACATAGGAGGCTGAGGCAGGAGAATTGGTTGAACCTGGGACACGGAGGTTGCAGCGAGCCTAGATCCCGTCACTGCACTCCAGCATGGATGACAGAGTGAGACTCCGTCTCAAAAAAAAAGTTCCATGTCCCTAAAGGCTGTGACATCATAATAACAATAATATGAATTATGATGTAGCAGTACGAGCTGCAGACAAAACCCCTCAGACACCAAAGGGCTTTATTCGGCCAGGAGCATCAGCAGACAGGTCTCAAAAAACCGAGCTCTCCGAGTGAGCAATTCCTGTCCCTTTTAAGGGCTTACAACTCTTAAGGGGGTCCGCATGAGAGGGTCATGATCGATTGAGCAAGCAGGGGGTACGTGACTGGGGGCTGCGTGCGTGGGTAATTGGAACAGAACAGGACAGGGATTTTCACGATGCTTTTCCTTACAATGTCTGGAATCTATAGATAACACAAGCAGTTAAGTCAGGGGTTGATTTTTAACTATGAGGCCCAGGGCGCAGCTCTGGGCTGTCTGCCTGTGGATTTCATTTCTGCCTTTTAGTTTTTACTTCTTTTTTCTTTGGAGGCAGAAATTGGGCATAAGACAATATGCGGGATGGTCTCCTCCCTTTATGATAGACAAGCTATATTAACTTTTTTTCTTTTTCTTTTTTTTTTTTTCAAACAGAGTCTGGCTCTCTCATCCAGGCTGGAGTACAGTGGCATGATCTCAGCTCACTGCACCCTCTGCCTTCTGGGTTCAAGTGATTCTCCTGCCTTAGCCTTCCAAGTAGCTGGGACTACAGGCGTGTGCCACCATGCCTGGCTAATTTTTGTAGTTTTAATAGAGACAGGTTTTGCCCTGTTTTCCAGGCTTGTCCTGAACTCCTGGCCTCAAGTGATGAGCTTGCCTTGGCCTCCCAAAGTGTTGGGATTACATGCATGAGCCACTGCGCCCAACCTGCCTTAACTTTTTCTGTTTTTTTTTTTGTTTGTTTTAAAAAGCAAAGCTGAGTGCCAGTGGCTTATGTTTTTAATCCCAGTGCTTTGAGAGGCTGGGGTTGGAGAATTGCTAAAGGCCAGAAGTTCAAGGCTGCAGTGAGCTCTGATCATGCTCCTGCACTCGGGCGTCGCTAACAGAGCGAGACCCTGTATCTTAAAACAACAAAAAAACCCCAAATGTGTGCTTTAAATAGATAAATTTTATGGTAGGTGAATTATATCTTAATAAAGCTATTTTTAAAAAACACAGATTTGACCCATGGAGAAATTTTGCCACAGAAAGTAGGCATAAATACAGTATTCAAGTGAGGAAGAGCGTTCAGTGTGTTAGAAGAAATTTTAAGTTACTCAAGGGAAGGAGAATTAGCTCCTTTGAAAATAATTTGTGGACATGTTAAAATCACTGCACAGATTTAAAAAAAGATTGTTTTAGGGAGACAGTTGTGAGGCCAGTGCACTTTTGGCTCAGTTGGAATGAATGGGTAAGTGAGTGGGCAAGCAGGATCATTTGGTTGGTGTGGCAGAAGGGAGGAGGGTGTGGCAGAAGGGAGGAGTGACTTTGGACTCCTCTGGCTATGTTTGACAGTGTGACCTAGTCAGTGAACATAATTCTCTGAGTCTCAGTGTCCTCTTTGAAAAGGAATAATTGCCTTTACTAAGGCAAGTAATTCCAGTTTGACTCCACTGAATAGGTCACACAGCACCTAGAGTCAATCGTTTAGAAAATGTAAATGGTTTTCGAAAGCTAAATCCCTTTAAGCATAAATGTCAGTTCCCTTCTTAAATGGGTTCTTATTGGAATATCAGCGACCTATAAAATCCTGAACAATGGACTCCTGCTACCTCTTCACTTTGCTCATTGTAATCCCTGCGTTGCTGGTCTTCTTTCACCAAAAGCCTTTCTTAATAGGCTACTGCTCTTCCCTGTCTGGAAACTGTGTTCCCTAGCTCTTGACAAGGTTGGCTCTATCTCTTCCTTGAGGACACTGTTTAAATGTAGCTTCTAATTTATATTTTCACAACAATGTACAAGGATTCCCTTTTCTTCTCATCCACACCAATACTTGTTATCTTTAGTTTTTTTTTTTATAATTGCCATCTGACAGAGTGAGAATGTAAGTTAGTATCTCCTATTATGCAAAACTGTATGGAGGTTTGTCAAAAAACTAAAAATAGAATTACTACATGATGCAGCAATCCTACTTCTGAGTATTTACCCAAAAGATTTGAAATCTATTTGTTGAAGAGATGTCTGCTTTCTTATGTTCATTGTAGCATTATTCACAATAGCCAAGTTACGGAATCAACCTAAGTGTTCAGCACATGAATCAATAAAGAAAATGTACACACACACACGCACACTCACATATACATATTCAGCCTTAAAGAAGGAATTATGTCATTTGTGGCAACTTGGATGGAATTGGAGAATATTTTATTATGCTAAGTAAAATAAGCCAGGCACTGAAAGACAAACACCGTGTGTTCTCACTTATATGTGGAATCTAAAACAGTTGAACTCATAGAAGCATAGAGAGACTAGAGGGTTGAGGAAGTGGAGAGACCATGGTTAAAGGGTACAAAATCTCAGCTAAGGGATATATATAATATATATTTTTTAAATTCTGTTGTACAGTGTGGTGAAGATAGTTTTTGTACATTTTTAAATTGCTGAGATAATAAATTTCAAATATTCTTACCACAAAAATGTTAAGTATTTAAGGTAATGGATATGTTAACTAGCTTGATTTAATTATACATTATATTCATAAATTATAACATTACTTTGTACCCCTTACATTTATATAATTATAAATTGTCAACATACAATTAAAAACATTTTTTTAAATAAATGTGTCTTCTAATAAAAGGCTTCCCACCCCTCTGTCTAAAATTCTTCCATGCTGTGCATAGTGACACATGCCTGTAATCCCAGTTTCTCAGGAGGCTGAGGTGGGAGAATCTCTTGAACCCATGTGTTCAAGGCTGCATTGCACTGTGATCGCACCTGTGAAGAGCCACTGCACTGCAGCCTGGACTACATAGCAAGAACACATCTCTAAATATGAATAAAATAAAACTTTCCTCTTTGATTTCACTGTAATCCTTAGTTTAGCAGATCTTTGATATGTAGCATGGTCCTGATTTGTGGTTTTTTTATTCATGTGTTGGTGAGGCCCTCTCTACACTAGAAGTTCTGTGAGCAGAGGAGCTATATATGTCAAGTTCACTGTTATATCCTCAGTGGAATAACCCAGTTTTAGTCACATAGGAGGCACTCACTGAATAGTTATTTACTTAAAAAAAATTTTTTTTTTGCCATATACCTACAACCTTCTAACTTTTATTTTTAAGATTAAAACAAAAAATGTTCTTGGTTTTTGAGTTTTTTCTTTTTCTTTTTCTTTTTTTTTTTGGCTCCCAGCAGTAAACAACTACTTTGAGATTTTTTCCTTACGTTTTAAAAATTATTATTATTATTATACTTTAAGTTCTGGGGTACATGTGCAAAACATGCAGTTTTGTTACATAGGTATACACGTGCCATGGTAGTTTGCTGCACCCATCAACCCTTCACCTACATTAGGTATTTCTCCTAATGCTATCTCTCCCCTAGCCCCCCACCCCGCAGCAGGCCCCAGTGTGTGATGTTCCCCTCCCTGTGTCTTTGTGTTCTCATTGTTCAACTCCCACTTGAGTGAGAACATGCGGTGTTTGATTTTCTGTTCTTGTGTTAGTTTGCTGAGAATGATGGTTTCCAGCTTCATCCATGTCCCTGCAATGGTCATGAACACATCTTTTTTTTTTATGGCCTCATAGTATTCCATGGTGTGTATGTGCCACATTTTCTTCATGCCGTCTATCATTGATGGACATTTGGGTTGGCTCCATGTCTTTGCTATTGTGAATAGTGCCGCAGTAAACATACGTGTGCATGTGTCTTTATAGTAGAATGATTCATAATCCTTTGGGTATATACCCAGTAATGGGATTGCTGGGTCAAATGGTATTTCTAGTTCTAGATCCTTGAGGAATCACCACACTGTCTTCCACAATGGTTGAACTAATTTGCACTCCCACCAACAGTGTAAAAGCATTCCTGTTTTACCACATCCTCTCCAGCATCTGTTTCCTGACTTTTTAATGATCCTCATTCTAACTGGCGTGAGATCGTGTCTCATTGTGATTTTGATTTGCATTTCTCTAATGACCGGTGATGATGAGCATTTTTTCCATATGTTTGTTGGCTGCATAAATGTCTTCTTTTGACAAGTGTCTGTTTATATCCTTTGCCCACTTTTTGATGGGGTTGTTTGTTTTTTTCCTTGTAAATTTGTTTAAGTTCTTTGTAGATTCTGGATATTAGCCCTTTGTCAGATGGATAGATTGCAAAATTTTTCTCCCGTTGTGTAGGTTGTCTGTTCACTCTGATGATAGTTTCTTTAGATGTGCAGAAAGAAGCTCTTTAGTTTAATTAGATCCCATTTGTCAATTTTGGCTTTTATTGCCATTGCTTTTGGTTTTTTGGACATGCAGTCTTTGCCCATACCTGTGTCCTGAATGGTATTGACTAGGTTTTTATCTAGGATTTTTATGGTTTTGGGTCTTACGTTTAAGTCTTTAATCCATCTTGAGTTAATTCTTGTATAAGGTGTAAGGAAGGGGTCCTGTTTCAGGTTTCTGCATATGGCTAGCCAGTTTTCCCAACACCATTTATTAAATAGGGAATCCTTTCCCCATTGCTTGTTTGTGTCAGCTTTGTCAAAGATCATATGGTTATAGATGTGTGGTGTTACTTCTGAGGCCACTGTTCTGTTCCATTGGTCTGTATATTTCTGTTTTGGTCCCAGTGCCATGCTGTTTTGGTAACTGTAGCCTTGTAGTATAGTTTGAAGTCAGGTACCCTGATGCCTCCAGCTTTGTTCTTTTTGCTTAGGATTGTCTTGGCTATGCGGACTCTTTTTTGGTTCTATATGAAGTTTAAAGTAGTTTTTTCCAATTCTGTGAAGAAAATCAGTGGTAGCTTGATGGGGATAGCATTGAATCTATAAATTACTTTGGGCAGTATGGTCATTTTCACGATATTGATTCTTCCTATCCATGAACATGGAATGTTTTTCCATTTGTTTCTGTGCTCTCTTATTTCGTCGAGCAGTGGTTTGTAGTTCTCCTTGAAGAGGTCCTTCACATCCCATATAAGTTGTATTCCTAGGTATTTTATTCTCTTAGTAGCAATTGTGAATGAGAGTTTACTCATGATTTGGCTCTCTTGTTTGTCTGTTACTGGTGTATAGGAATGCTTGTGATTTTTGCACATTGACTTTGTATCCTTAGACTTTGCTGAAGTTGCTTATCAACTTAAGGAGATTTTGAGGCATGGTCTCACTCTGTCGCCCAGACTGCAGTGCAGTGGTGCGATGTCAGCTCATTGCAACTACCACCTCCCAGGTTCAAGCAATTCTCGTGCCTCAGCCACCCGAGTAGCTGGGATTACATGCATGCACCACTGCACCTGACTAATTTTTATAGGTGTGAGTTACCACACCCAGCGACAATTTTTTTTTTTTTTTAACTATTTTTTAAGAAGACTGGTTCTTACTATGTTGTCCAGGCTGGAATGTAGTGGCTATTGACAGGCCTGATCATCGTGCACGTAAACCTCGAATTCGTGGGCTCAAGTGAGCCTCTCACCACAGCCTCCCAAGTATCTGGGAATACATGTGTGTGACACCACACCTGGCTTCACAAAATATTTGTTGATTGAACTAGGAACACTGAATAAATGTAGTGGTTTGTATTTTTCCTTTTTGACACCTGGAAATTATCCAAACTCCTTCAGTAATTGCTATTATTCTTGAAGGTTCATTTATGTAGAAATAGTATTTAAAAATGCGTATGTAAGCTGGGCACGATGGGTCACACCTGTAATCCCAGCACTTTGCAAGGCTGAGGCAGGCGGATCACCTGAGGTCAGGAGTTTGCAACTGACCTGACCAACAAAGTGAAACCCCATCTCTACTAAAAATACCAAAATTAGCTTGGCATGGTGGTGCATGCCTGTAATCCCAGCTACTTGGGAGACTGAGACAGGAGAATCCCGGGAGGTAGAGGTTGCAGTGAGCTGAGATCGTGCCACTGCACTCCAGCCTGGGTAACAGAGCGAGACTGTCTCAAAAAAAAAAAAGTGAATAAAATAAAATGCATGTGTATGTATGTTTTTCTTTTTTCCTTTTTTTTTCTTTTTGAGATGGAGTCTAGCTCTCTTGCCAGGCTGGAGTGCAGTGGCGAGATCTCGGCTCACTACAACTTCTGCCTCCTGGGCTCAAGTGGTTCTCCTGCCTCAGCCTCCCGAGTAGCTGGGATTACAGGCACGTGCCACCACACCCAGCTAATTTTTGTATTTTTAGTAGAGATGGGGTTTCACCATGTTGGCCAGGATGGTCTCAATCTTCTGACCTTGTGATCTGCCTGCCTCGGCCTCCCAAAGTGCTGGGGATTACAGACGTGAGCCACCGTGCCCAGCCTCTTTTCCTTGTTTTTTGAGATAGAGTCTTTCTCTGTCACCCAGGCAGTAGCATAGTCATAGCTCACTGAAACCTCGAACTCCGAGGTTGAAGGGATCCTTTCACCTCAGCCTCCCAAGCAGCTGGGACTACAGGTACACACCACCGTGCCCAGCTAATTTTTTTTTTTTTTTTTAGAGAGACACGGTCTCACCACATCACCCAGGTTGGTCTTGAACTGCTGGGCTCAAGCAGTCCTTCTGTCTTGACCTTCCAAAGTGCTGGGATTACAGGTATGAGCCACCACACCCAGTCTTTTTTTTTTTTTTTTTTTAAACAGTTATTTAAATCTTCTTTTCTTGTACAAGATACAGTACATTTCACATATGGCCCTTTTCCTGTTGGAGAAGGTGAATCAAGTGGAGGGAAGTAAATTGATATTGAGGCTGAGAATAAAATTGCAGATTTCTAGCCTGATTTTTCTACCTCTCACCTACTTTGTGCCTATGTAAATAGGCTGTTTCTTCATCGCCAGGAAAAAGTGAAATAGGAGCTGACTATTGACAATTCCAGAAAGCACCCAGATAAGAATACTTAGAATTGGATCTAAAACAAAACCTACCGACCTCTTTTTTGGGGAGAGACGGGGTCTGTCTGTCTCCCAGGCTGGAGGGTAGTGGTGTGATCACAGCTCACTACAGCCTTGACCTCCTGGGCTCAAGTGATCTTCCTGCTTCAGCTACCCAAGTAGTTGAGACTATAGGCATGTGCCACCCTCCTAATTTAAAAAAAGTGTCTGTTTGTAGAGCTGGGGTCTCAGTATGTTGACCAAGCTGGTATTGAACTCTTGGGCTCAAGCGATTCTCTTGTCTTGACCTCCCAGAGTTCTAGGATTATAGGCATGAGCCACCACACCTGGCCAACATCAGTTTCTTGGCTATAAGTTTTCATCTTTTGATGTTCTCTTATGCCATTTAAAATGGGTGAAAATTTGGGTTATAGTTTTCTAGTGACTGTTGCCTTTTCACAGTGATCACAATGGTAACACATGGCACATAATTAGGGCAGGATATACCTTAAATGTCTGTTTCCCGAAACAAGCAATTACAGTGCCCTTCTTATGTACTCCTTTTAGCAACTCGCCATAGCACTAATCACAATGCATTGTAATTGCTTGTTTACTTGTGTAGTAGCTCTAGTAGCTTGGTGAAGGTTGTCACATTCACCATTTTATTTGCAGGGTACTTGTGACAGGTACTGTAGTCATGGTACTTGTGATTATCTTTTTCTTTCTACTCAGAATGATGGCAAGAATTATGATGTCTGGAGTTTGGATTTTTTTAGCCTTATGAGATCTGTTCATTGGTTGAAAACCAAGATTGAGAACTCATTTTTATGTGTAAGTGAGTGTGTGTGTGTGTGTGTGTGTGTGTGTGTTTTATTCACTAAGTCTTTGGGAACTTACCATGCTAGGCCCTGCAAATAAAATGGTGAATGTGACAGCAGTTTTTACCTTCACAGAGCTAATACAAGAGTAAACAAGCAAGAGTAAACAAGCAAAACAAACAAACAGTGCAGTGTGATTACTGTTATGGTGAGTTAACTAAAAGGAGTACATAAGAGGGGCACTGTAATTGCTTGTTTTGGGAAACAGATATTTAAGGTGAAAACTAAATATGAGCATAAGTTAACATAATGAAGAGCAGAGATAAAGGGGGATCCAGGTCCAGGGCCCTTTGGAAGCCTTGAAGTAAGTTTGATGTTCATTAACATAAAATGTAAGGGAACAGTTTAACAGAAATTAAGCGGAAGAGGTAAGCAAGTGCCAGATCTGGAATGACCTTAAGCCATGTAAGGATTTTGTTTTATACTAAAGAAAGTCAGAAGACTGGAAGAGGCTGCTAGAGAGTTGAGGGTCCTCAGAGGTTGATGAAATCATAGAACAAGTACAATGAGAGTAAATGAGTGAGAGAGCTGGAAGGCAAATAAAATCAAAGTGCCACTGTATTTTGCTTTGGCTCCCTTACTTTAATAATGAACAGTTCTTCTAAAAATGTGTATGTAAATAGTGGGCATTGTAGCTCATGCCTGTCATCCTAGCACTGTGGGAAGCCAAGGCTGGAGCATCTCTTGAACCCAGGAGTTTGAGACCAACCTGGGCAATATAGTGAGACCTCATCTCTACCAAAAAAAAAAAAAAAAAAGTACAACAGGTAGAACAGACGAATTTATGACATTGAGATTAGTTGTTTTCACTGATAAAAGTAAGGGATCTGAAGATGTAAGCCCAAAGACATAAATTTTATTTATGATTTACTTTTTAGTTATAGGATCCAGTTATTTCCAGAGATCAACATTATAAAGAAATAAGATAAAAATAAGTATTACAGATTAAGTGGACAGTGTTTTCTGTGCCTTTTTGGCAAGTACAATACAAAGAACATTTTTTCCCCTGACCACGTAAGAGTATGTTGCTGACAGGCTGGGTGCGGTGGCTCACGCCTGTAATCCCAGCACTTTGGGAGGCTGAGGCGGGTGGATCACGAGGTCAGAAGATCAAAACCATCCTGGCTAACACAGTGAAAGCCTGTCTCTACTAAAAATACAAAAAATTAGCCGGGCGTGGTGGCGGACGTCTGTAGTCCCAGCTATTCGGGAGGCTGAGGCAGGAGAATGGCGTGAACCCAAGCGGTGGAGCTTGCAGTGAGCCGAGATCGCACCACTGCACTCCAGCTTGGACGACAGAGTGAGACTCTGTCTCAAAAAGAAAAAAAAAAAAGTCGCTTACAAGATGTTTCATAAATCCTAGTACTTTAGTATACTACTAAAATGTAGTCTGAAGATTAGATATACTGTGGTGTGTGTGTATATATGTATGTATATGAAATATAGTCGTATGTACTAAATACAGACAGGGTTTTGCCACGTTGTCCAGGCTGGTCTTGAACTCCTGGCCTCAAGTGATCCACCTGCCTCAGCCTCCCAAAGTGCTGGGACTACAGGCGTGAGCCACCACGCCTGGCCAGTATTTTGTAGTTTTGAGCATAGATTTTTTTATACAGGTTTTGTAATATAGCTTCCTAAGTTTCTTGTTGCTTTTTTAGATAGAATTATTATTTTAATTAACAGACTTTATTTTTAAATTCTTTAGGTACAGTTTTAGGTTTACAGAGAAATGGAGTGGAAAGTACAGAGTTCCTATATATTCCCTAACACTCTTCCACCCCCGTTTTCCCCTATTATTAACTAGTCTTGCATTACTATGGTATGTTTGTAGTAGTTAATGAACCAATATTGACACATTATTAACTAAAGTCGGTAGTTTACATTAGATAGAATGTATTACACTATTTGTATTATACATTCTAGGGATTTGGACAAATGTATAATGGCATGCATCTACCATTACAGTATCATACAGAATAGTTTTCCTGCTCTAAAAATCCCCTAGGTTCCACCTGTTCACCCGCTCCCCTCCTCACTCAGAATATCTGGCAACTATTGATCTTTTTACCATCTCCATAGTTAGGACTTTTCTAGAATGTCATGAATTTGGAATGTAGTATTTAGCTTTTTCAAATGGATTTCTTTCACTTAGCAATATGCATTTTAGGTTGTTCTATGTCTTTTTGTAGCTTTGAATCATTCATTTCTTTTTATTACTGAACGGTACTCCATTGCATAGCTATACTGCAAATTTGTTTATTCATTCACCTATTGAAGGAAATCTTAGTGTTTTCATTTTTTGACAATTGCAAGTGAAGCTGCTGTAAACATTTAGGTGGTGGTTTTTGTGTGGACTTAAGTTTTCATTTCATTTTGGTGGATACCAAGAAATACGATTGCTGGGTCATAGGTAAGAGTATGTTTAGTTACATAAGAAACTGCCAGACTTTCTTCCAAAATAGCCATACCATTTTGCATTCTCACCAGCAGTGAATGAGAGTTCCTGTTGCTCCATATCTTCCTTAGCATTTGATGTTGTCAGTGTTTTGGATTTTCACTATTCTAGTAAGTGTATAGTGGTATCATTGTTTTAATTTGCAATTCTCTTGTGACCTATGGTATTGAGCATATTTTCATGTATTTATTTTCCATCTGTATATCTTCTTTGATGAGATGTCTGATTCAAATCTTTTGCTTATATTTTAACTGGGTTGTTTTCTGATTGTTGAGTTTTAAGAGTTTTGTGTATATTAAATAACAGGCCTCTATCAAGTAAGTGTTTTGTAAATATTTTCTCCTAATCAGTGGCTTGTCTTTTCATTCTCTTAGCAGTGTCTTCTCCAGAGCAGAAGTTTTTAATTTTAGTGAAGTTAAACTTAACAATTTCTTCTTTCATTGATCATGCTTTTGTTGGTATGTCTAAGAAGTCATTGTCAAACCCTAAGTCATTTAGATTTTTTCCTATGGTATATTGTAGGAGTTTTATTTTGTGTTTTATATTTAGGTTGTGATCCATTTTGATTTTATTTTTGTGAAAGATGTAAGGTCTATGTCTAGATTATTTTTGTTTGTTTGCAAGTATATATCTAACTGTTGCAGCACCATTTGTTAAAAAGACTATCCTTTCTCCATTGAATTGCCTTTGCTTCTTTGACAAAGATTGGTATGTTTGTGTGAATCTATTTTTGTATGAATAGACTATATTTGTTTGAATCTATTTCTGGACTTTCCATTCTGTTCCATTGATTTGTGTATTTATTTTTATTTTTTTGTCAATACCACACTGTCTTGAGTGCTGTAGCTTTATAGTAGTTGTTTATTTATTTATCTATTTATTTATTTATTTATTTTGGTGACAGGGTCATACTGAAGTGGTGCAGTGGCACTATCATAGCTCACTGCAACCTTGAACTCCTGGGCTCAAACAGTCCTCCCAGTTCTGCCTCCTCAGTAGCTGGTTCCATAGGCATGCACCACCTTGCCTGGCCGATTTTTATTTTTATTTTGTAGAGACAGGATCTCGTTTTGTTGCCCAGGCTGGTCTTGAACTCCTGGGCTCAAGTGATTCTCCCACTGTGGCCTCCCAACGCACTGGGATTACAGATACGAGTTACTGCACCTGGCCTTTTGTTTTGTTTTGTTTTGTTTTAGCTTAAATGCATTTCAAGCCTTGTATTGGTACTTAAATTGTCCTACAGCGTCTTTTAATTTGTCCTATAGTTTTTGATAGTTTTATAAACACATATTCATGTGTGCACATGAGCACACAGATACCATTTTTGCTTAATGTTTGCTAGATACTTACCCTGGGTGTGATACTGCTTTTGAAACTTACCCTGTGTTTTAAACATCAGGTTAGGCTTTGATCTCATTCTTTGAAAAGCTTACAATTGGAATAGCAGATATTGGTACAAAAACCATTGGCAACCCAACATAAGGGGAAATTTGTTGGGATGTTTCTTAGAATAATTTTTATCCTTGACCAAAAAAATTTAAAAGAAAAAAGACAAGGAGAAAGACTTTTGTTTTTGTCGTATTATTTCTGTTTTGGACAGTAGCATGGGAAGTGATGCCTGAAGCTGAAACTCATAACCAAGAAACAGCAAGCATGAGGACCAAAAGCAATATGTGGTGGATGAAGAAGTAGTAGATCAGAAAGAGCCTGGTTTGCTTTTGAGTTTCACATACACTTACCATATGATCCAGCAGTCCTATACCTATAAATAAGTTCATCATAAGTTGTGTAAGAAGAGAGATTTAGAAGCCTGGCACTCTCTCTTTTGATTATTAACAAAAACCCAGGGTGTTTTGACTTTGAAATTTAAATATTTATGTGCCTCACTTTTGATAAAGCCAATATATGAGAATCTGAAATACACAAACAGTAAATTAGTGAAACTTTTTTTGATGCTTTTATAATACGACTTAATTTTCTTTTAGACTTCATGAAACCTCCCATATACTGTTTTACATGAATTTAAGTAGAGAGTTCAAATGATACGCCAAAGAGTTTGTAATTGAGCAGAGGGTAGTGATAAAGAAATAGGATTCTAAAAAACTTAGTAACTTTAATTTCTTAAATGAGAGATGCCACATAAAGTAGTATTGGATATTATTCATCTTTCTTTATTTGAGGCGGAGTTTCGCTCTTTTTGCCCAGGCTGGAGTGCAATGGTGCGATCTCAGCCCACTGCCACCTCCGCCTCCCAGGTGAAGCGGTTCTCCTGCCTCAGCCACGCAAGTAGCTGGGATTATAGGCGCCCACTACGATGTCTGGCTAATATTTTTTTGTATTTTTAGTAGAGACAGAGCATCACCATGTTGGCCAGGCTGGTTTTGAACTCCTGACCTCAGGTGATCTGGCCACCTCGGCCTCCCAAAGTACTGGGATTTTAGGCATGAGCCACTGTGCCCGGCCTCATCTTTCATAATTATAGATTGAGCAATGCTTATGTCCCATGCATAGATTAGAAAATTGACACAGCACCTTTAGTGTCAGTTTTTGTCATGGCTGTGGGAAGTAAAGTGATTGTTCTGTTCTACAAGTAGGTGTTATGAACATTTTTCCCCAGCTGAGTGAGATTTTTGACTATTTTTTTTTTTTTTGACAGGGTCTTGCTCTGTCATCCATACTGGAGTGCAGTGACACAATCATGGCTCACTGCATCCTTGAACCTCCCAGGCTCAAGCAGTCCTTCAACTTCAGCCTCCCCAAGTCACTGGGACCACAGGTGTGCACCACCATGCCCAGCTATTTTTTTTTTTTTTAATTCCTTAAGACGGGGTTTTGCTCTTGTCGCCCAGGCTGAAGTGCAATGGCATGATCTCGGCTCACTGCAACCTCCGTCTCCTGGGTCCAAGAAATTCTCCTGCCTCAGCCTCCCGAGTAGCTGGGATTACAGGCCGGCACAACCAGGCCTGGCTAATTTTTTTGTTTTTAGTAGAGACAGAGTTTCGCCATGTTGGCCAGGCTGGTCTTGAACTCCTGACCTCGGGTGATCCACCCGCCTTGGCCTCCCAAAGTGCTAGGATTATAGGCATGAGCCACCGTGCCTGGCCCTAATTTTTAAATTTTTTGTGGACATGGGATCTCCCTATGTTGCCCAGGCTCATTTCAAACTTCTAGGCTCAAGTAATCCTTCTACCTTGGCCTCCCAAAGTGCTGGGATTACATGGACGAGCCACCACGCCCGGACAGTTTTTGGCTTTCTATAGGGTTTTTTTTTTTTTAATTTAATTTTTAATATATATTTTTTAAATTTAATTTTTAATTTTTTAATTTTTTATTTTTTAGAGACAGGGTCTTTCTGTGTTGCCCAGGCTGGAGTTCAGTAGCTATTTACTGGCATGATAATAGCACATTCCAGCCTTAAACTCCTGGGCTTGAGCAGTACTCCCATCTCAGCCTCCCAAGTAGCTGGGGACTGTAGGCATATACCATTGCACCTGGCTTCTACAGGTTTTTAGAATTCTAATTCTTCTAATACATACATGTAAGTAAACATGGATAATGAGGGCTATGTGTGATTAGTCCACCTAATGTTATACTAGTCTAAGTGCAATGGAAGAAATTAATGCAAAGTATTATAAAAATAACATCCATTTGTTGGAAGAAACAGAGTGAGCAAAAATGAAAAATGTGAAGAGAAATAGACAATGTAATACAGTTTCCAAATCTTATAAATGAGGCTATCATAGTGATAATTTTTGAAAATTTGTGAGTTCTTGAATACTTATAAATTCACTGAATTGGACTAGACACATTCTGCCTCTGTCCTCATATTAATTTATAATGGAAGGAAATATAGTTGGCAGTCTCACACATAGACATACTCCCAGTAATTATGATGTTTTTTTCTCTTTCTAATATCATTTGAGGGATTTGGATTAAAGACGAGGATAATCAGGGGATAGTGGATATAGTTGGAAATAGGAGAAACAATAAGGAAATATGAATTCTTAATGTTGTTCATGTAGGAAGTTCAGTAGTTGCTGACCTCCTTTCATTGCTTTGATTTTTTTTCCTTTACAGAATATACATTATAAATGGAAATCTATTGTAAAGCAAAACAAACAAAAAATGAAAATAAGCAGTTTATTTAAACTATAATAGAGCAAACAGAAGCCAGGCACGGTGGCTGATGCCTGTAATCCCAGCACTTTGGGAGGCCAAATGGGTGGATCACCTGAGGTCAGGAGTTCGAGACCAGCCCGGCCAACATAGTGAAACCCCATCTTTACTAAAAATACAAAAAATTAACTGGGTGTGGTGGCAGGCATCTGTAATTCTAGCTACTTCGGAGGCTGAGACAGGAGAATCGCGTGAACTTGGAAGGTGGAGGTTGCAGCGAGCCTAGATCTCGCCATTGCACTCAGCCTTGGCAACAAGAGTGAAACTCCATGTCAAAAGTAAATAAATAAAGCAAACAGATTGTATTATTGGATTATGTGCCCACTTGTACAGTCAGCTGACAGCTTTTTGCCTGTTACTTTAGTAGGGAATTACAGGTATCCTCAGGAAGTTTAGAGTGTAGGCATCTTTGCTCTGTTGTGTAACTGGTGATGATAACCAAACATTTGTTCTAATTCTCTTAAGTTTTCTGTCTTTCTTTTTCCTTCCTTGCTCCCTCCCTCCCTTCCTTCTTTCTTTCCTTTTCTCGGAATGTCACTCTGTCACTCATGTGGGAATACAGTAGCACGAGCTTGGCTCACTGCAACCTCCGCCTCCTGGGTTCTAGCTGTTCTCCTGCCTCAGCCTCCCGAGTAGCTGGGATCACATGTGCCTGCCACCACGTCCAGCTAATTTTTATATTTTTAGTAGAGATAGGGTTTTGCCATGTTGGCCAGGTGGTCTCAAGCTCCTGACCTCAGGTGATCTGCCTGCCTTGGCCTCCCAAAGTGCTGGGATTACAGGCGTGAACCACCACACCCAGCCTTCTCTTCCCTTAAGTTTTAAGGAAAACATTTATGAAAGTGAAATATAAATGTGTGTTTAGTATGTGATTAGTGGTAACAGTATTTTTTTTTTTGTTAAGATTATTCACATGGATAATCAAACATAGCATCAAAATTATCTCATTGCAAACATTTGTGCTGGGCTCAGTCCTGAATTTGGACACTGCAGAATTCTGGTAGAGATGAATGTTATGTTTAAGATTTTTTGTTTTTGTTTTTGTTTTTTTGCTTTATTTTCACTTTGGGGTTCTGCAAAGGATCTCTTTTTGGCGCTATGTCATTGCATACTCAGTATACAGCAAAAACCACCAAAAGTTTGGCTTTTCAGAATTTTAGGACTACTTAATACCAATAGAGTTTTGGAAATTCCTTCATAGAGGTTGTCTGTGTTGATTGGTAAGTGTAGAATACATAATTCTTGCCGGTACTTGGTAAATGGTGGGGATAGGGGAATGGGGCAGTGAATAGTCTAATTTCTTATAAGTCTTGGCAAAATTAAAAGGAAGAGCTTAAAGTTAAATCGTCCTCAGTTTCTTTAACTTGGTTTCAGCACTGCTATGTATTTCTGTTAGCCAGTGATGGAAAAAACAACAATTGTCTTTCTTTTTGGTCATATGTACATTACTAGAAGAAAGCATTTTATATTTAAGGCTTGTGTGTTTCCTTAGCTTCTATGGTTTGCAGCCTCCTGAGCTTATGATACCATGTGAATAACTAATCTAGATGTTAAACTGTTGGAGGATAGAAAACCAAAACCCATTTCAGGAAGCTATGCATTTTGCTCACCTTTGGATAGGATTCATTCTAATTAGTAGAGACTTTCTGAATTTGTTTTAAAATTTAATTTTTAACTACGTGTTTTCTTGATTTTTACCTAGGTTACAAGATGTTCAACTAAGCCTGAGACCTAGTGACTACATTTCATACAGGAACAAATCAATGGTTTTTCATCTCCCGGAGATACATTAGAAACAAATATGGTGCTAAAAGAACTCCTTACCTTTCTCTGACTACAATTTATTTGGACATACTTTTGTATTGAAGAGAGGTATACACACTGAAGCTACTTGGTGTACGGAGACTTTGTCCTGTAGGATCATGGACCATCCTAGTAGGGAAAAGGATGAAAGACAACGGACAACTAAACCCATGGCACAAAGGAGTGCACACTGCTCTCGACCATCTGGCTCCTCGTCATCCTCTGGGGTTCTTATGGTGGGACCCAACTTCAGGGTTGGCAAGAAGATAGGGTGTGGGAACTTCGGAGAGCTCAGATTAGGTAAGAACTTGGTTATGTCGGTGACTTCTACTAACAACAATACCTGTAATAAGCCTTGGTGTGTTTCAAGACAAGCCGTTTGTAGTTTTGCAAGAAATGTTTCTTAAGGAGAACCTATTGTTATAGGAAATAATTTATGAAGGGGCACTATGGTCATTATCAATTATTTGTTATCCAGGGCTCATCTGTCTTTATGTGTGTGCAATGGGCTTTTAAATTTTCTACCAGTTCTGAGATTTTCTGATGAACATAGAGTTGCATACAGGTATCAGTAAAGTGCAGACTCTGATTTAGGAGGTCTGAGGTGGAGCCCCAGATTCTGCATATTTTTGCAAACTCCAGGTGATGCAGATGCTGTTGGTCCTTTAAGAAGGGCATAAGGCTTGGTTTAATTCAGACTCTGCCTCCCGAGTTCACGCCATTCTCCTGCCTCAGCCTCCCAGGTAGCTGGGACTACAGGCGTCCGCCACCACGTCCGGCTAATTTTTTTTTGTATTTTATTAGAGATGGGGTTAGCCAGGATGGTCTTGATCTCCTGACCTCGTGATCTGCCCGCCTCGGCCTCCCAAAGTGCTGGGATTACAGGAGTGAGCCACTGCGCCCAGCCATTTATATACTTTTTAATGGCTCTCCCTTGATGAGTGAGATAGAGAAAACAGAAGGCCGTATAAATATATGAAGTTAGACGGGGCGCGGTGGCTCAAGCCTGTAATCCCAGCACTTTGGGAGGCCGAGACAGGGCGGATCACGAGGTCAGGAGATCGAGACCATCCTGGCTAACATGGTGAAACCCCATCTCTACTAAAAAACACAAAAAACTAGCCGGGCGAGGTGGTGGGCACCTGTAGTCCCAGCTACTCCGGAGGCTGAGGCAGGAGAATGGCATAAACCCGGGAGGCGGAGCTTGCAGTGAGCTGAGATCCGGCCACTACACCCCAGCCTGGGCGACAGAGCAAGACTGTCCAAAAACAAACAAACAAACAAACAAAAAAATATATATGTATATGAAGTTGGAGATTAGCTTGGAGAATGTGGAAGGGTCATCTTTGAGGCTAAAGTATTTTCTTTTTCTTCGTAGCTCTTGAGACTGTGCATTAATATGAAGACTCATTTTAAGAAACTTTGGCTCTTGTGGGGAATGGTGGGAGGGTGGGAACATAATGTAATTATGTTTTTACCTCTCTTACTTCCTTTTTTTTTTTTTTT
>NW_012100320.1:2265350-2269846 GCF_000951045.1 Mandrillus leucophaeus | reverse complement strand
TTTTTTTTTTTTGTATTTTTATGGAGACGGGCTCTTGCCATGTTGGCCAGGCTGGTCTCGAACTCCTGGCCTCAAGTGATCCACCTGCCTCGGCCTCCCAAAGTGCTGGGATTACAGGCATGAGCCACTGCGCCTGACCACTTCTGCTATTTGTGATGGTCCTGCATAGAGAACATGGACAAAATCTTACCTCTGATCCCTCATAGAGAACCTTGGAGAAACATCACCATACTAGTCAGAGACCATTTGAATTTAAGAATGATGAGAATGGATTTATTTTTACTGTTAGAAGGCTGGTAACCTGGAGATTCAGGATTTAATTAGGGTAATAAAAGGGTCTTTATATTCAGAATTGTGTTCAGGTTAGCAAAGCCAGCAGATGCTACTTATAATAGGAGTAAGATGTGTAATTTCATACTGCTTTACTTTCTAGCAATTACAGAGTTGCTTTAATGAATAGTTTTGTGAATATTTCTTCATGTCATAGATTGACTTTAACATCACAGTACTACTTGGATGGATTAAATAATTATGACATAAACATCCACAAAATGATTGCTAAGAGGCAGTTTCTAATGCATCTAAATCTTTGAAATCTCAAAACGTCAGACAATTGTTTCATTTCTGTGAAAGTGAAGAAAAACCTTGGTGAATTAAAAGTGGAAATCTGTTTAATCACTTTAGTCTAGATTTGTATTATAAGTTTACATGGGAATGGAAAAATTCATTCAGTTAAAAGCATACATTTATAGCCCATATGTATTTTCAGAGTAGTATTGTGTTTTGTTTCCTCTTTGAATCTGAGATAATTTTGATGTTTCTCATTTGGACTTGCTTGTAGTCAGAAGAACTTGTCTTTCTTTTCAGGTGCTTTTACTCTTCTCTGCTTGTCAAGTTTTCATTAGCCCTGGGACCATACCGTTATGGCCTTGTATCTAGAAAAGATACTTTCAGAATTGTCTGGCCTCTTCCTAACAATAGAGCGGGCTGCATACTGCATTCCGTCATTTTATTGCTCTAATATTACCGAGGAGAAGATTGTAACCTACAAAATTCCAAAGTCAAGGCAGGTGCAGTCAGGCCTCCATCATGGCTACCACCTACAAGGCCCTGCTTCTCTAAACTAATTTCCTTTCTTAGACACACAGTCTCTCAAACAGCCAAGTGCATTTCTTCTTATTGTCTCTTTTTTTTTTTTTTTTTTTTTTTGAGACAGGGTCTTGCTCTGTTGCCCGTACTGGAGTGCAGTGGCATGATCATAGCTCACGCAGCCTCCAGCCCCTGGACTCAAGCGATCCTCCTACTTCAGCCTACTTAATAGCTGGTGCATAAGAACACACCCAGCTTATTTTTTTATTTTTAAATGTTTTGTAGAGATGATGTTTCACAGCCTAGTCTCGAACTCCTGGCCTCAAGCAATTTTCCTGCCTCAGCCTCCCAAAGTGTTGGGATTACAGATGTGAGCCGCCATGCCTGACCAACCATGTGCATTTCTGCTTCAGAGACTTTACACTTGCAATTCCTTCTGCTTGCAGAATTATTTCCCTAAAATTTTGCATAGTGGGTTGTTTCTCATCCTTTAGGCCTCAGCTTATGTCTTACCTTCTCAGAGAAACATTCTATCACTTCTTCCTCATTCCCATTTAAAATAGCACGTTTCTCCTGTGGCACATTCTGTCTCGTCAAACTGCTTTATTTTATTCATTGCATTCATCACTATCTGAAATGACCATATATATGTATGTTTCCCTATTAATTGCCTCTCCTTACTTGAATATAAGCCCTTTAGAGGGCAGGGGTTCTTTCTGTCTTGTTTACTGTTATTTATGAGATGGAAGGATAAAAAGCTGATGAATAGGAAGAGGGGGGAAATAAAGCATACTTTCCTTTGGGCTCCAGGTTTATGTGGGGGTGGTGGCACATAGTAGACCTATCGATTCCAAACAGCAAAAAAAAAAAAAAAAGTAACGATAGTGCATTTTGGTTCTCTGCAAATGTTTCCACCCTATTATACAGCTTTTTTGTTTGTTTGTTTGTTTTGTTTTGTTTAGGTGGAGTTTCACTCTTCTTTCCCAGGCTAGAGTGTGTTGGCACAATCTCAGCTTGCTGCAACCTCTGCCTCCCAGGTTCAAGTGATAGTTTCCTGTCCCAGCTTCCCAAGTAGCTGGGATTACCGGTGTGTGCCACCATGCCCATCTAATTTTTTATTTTTAGTTGAGGCGGGGTTTCACCATGTTGGCCAGGCTGGTCTTGAACTCCTGACCTCGGGTGATCCACCCACTTCAGCATCCCAAAGTGCTGGGATTACAGATGTGAGCCACTGCACCCAGCCCCCATTATACATTTAACAACTATTTCTTGAATATTTACTGATACTAGACTCTGGGAAGGATAGAAATAACAAGATATAGTTATTGTCCCTACAAATACCACAGTCTAGTGGTAGATAGAAAAAAACAAGTTGCAATACAAAGTGATAATACAGCAGATTGTGGGCTGGGTGTAGTGGCTTATGCCTGTAATCCCAGCACTTTGTGAGACCAAGGCAGGCAGATCACTTGAGCTCAGGATTTCAATACCAGTGTGAGCAACGTGGCAAAACCTCGTCTCTATAAAAAATACAAAAATTAGCTGGGTATGGTGATATGCATCTGTAGTCCTAGCTACTTGGGAAGCTGAGATGGGAGGATGGCTTGAGCCTGGGAGCCTGATGCCACCATGAGCCAAGATCACATCACTGCACTCCAGCCTGGGTGACAGAGTGAGACCCTGTCTCAAACAAACAAACAAAAAACCAGATTGTATAGAATCTACGTTGGCAGAGAAGGTTAATAAAGGCTTCAAAGAGGAAGTTTGATTTGATGATAGGACAGGATTTCTGCTGGTAGACATAAGGAAGAAGAACTTGTGCAGGATACACAATCACTAGATATTATGCAAGTGCCCAGCATATCACAGCAGCATTTAGTTATACGTGACTGGGTCATAGGATGTGAAGTGAAAGAAAAGTAATAGAATGAAGTTTTTAGGTAAGTTGGGATGAAATTGTGAAGTGTTTGCATATATTAAAGCATTTGGACTTTATCCTGTAGGCAATGGGGTCGAATCATCAGAGGTCTTACAACACGGTGACATAATCTAGTTTATATTCCAGAAAGAGAATTCAGGTTGTATTGTAAGATTAGATCAAATAGGAAAGAAGTTGACATCTTGTAGGTTTTGCTCTAATTGTAATATTTATCGTGTTGTACTTTATTCTTCCATTTCTCTCTCCCAAGATAGGTGTAACGGTATTACTTTGCTTTATTAGTCCTCATATTCTAATTCCTTTCACTGTGTGTGGTATGTAATGGGTACTCAAGAAAGGCTGAATTGTCTAGGTCAGAAGTAGCAGGGCCTTTGGTCTTATATCTGAAAATGGAAGTGAGATGGAGAGAGGAGAGGACAGGGTAAATTAGAAATTTTAGATGTAGACTATAGGCAGGATTTAGTCACTAATTATATGATGGGAAGGAGTCAAAGATGACTAAATGTGCCAGCTTGAAGAGACCTTATAAATGAGGAAGATGTAAACCCATTTATGCTGGAGGTTGCAAATTTTTTTGTGAAAAATCAGACCTTGGTGATGACCTTGAGCAGTAGGATATAACTAACCCCCACCAGCCTAGTGTTCCAATAGTGGAACACTAGGCATAAAAGAGTTAATCGAGATAGAAAATACAGGACTAGGGAGAGAGTGGTTGGGAAGGCAAGTAAGATAGTTTGTGAATATTTGAGGACTGTGTGACACATATGCAGAAATGTATATCTGAGACTTAGAAAGTTAGGCTTGAGATACGGATTAAGAAATCACCACCAGACCAGGTGCAGTGGCTCATGCCTGTAATCCCACCACTTTGGGAAGCCCAGGCGAGTGGATCACCTGAGGTAAGGAGTTCGAGACCAGCCTGGCCAACATGGTGAAACCCTGTCTCTACTAAACATACAAAAATTCACCAGGCGTGGTGGCACACGTTTGTAGTCCCAGCTACTCCGGAGGCTGAGGCAGGAGAATTACTTGAACCCGGGAGGCAGAGGTTGCAGTGAACTGAGATTACACCACTGCACTCCAGCCTGGGCGACAGAGTGAGACTCCGTCTCAAAAATACAAAACAGGCAAAGAAATCATCACCCTATAGGTGTTAATGAACATAGAAAGTCTGAAGAGTGATGCTTTGTGGAGCTTGTATGACTGAGAGAAGGAAAAATGATGGAAAAGGAAGAGTAGAGGGGTTAAGCAGGAGAAGGCTAATTATTCCCTTTGGTCTTTCACTATTGTTTATGTTTTCTAAAATGCTTCCTTTCCCGTCTTCTCCGCCCCCCGCAGCAACCCCCGCTTTTTTTTTTTTCCCAGGCGGAGTCTTGCTCTGTCTCCCAGGCTGGAGGGCAGTGGTGTGATCTTGGCTCACTGCAACCTCCGCCTCCCAGGTTCAAGCAATTCTCCTGCCTCAGCCTCC
>NW_012100320.1:2260903-2264440 GCF_000951045.1 Mandrillus leucophaeus | reverse complement strand
AAAAAAAAAAAAAAAAAAAGCCTTTTTTTATTGCTCAATAGAGCATGAACATCTTGTTTCAACTTAAATATATCTTATCAATTTTAAATATTTCTATATTATTCAGTTTAGCCATTATCAATATACACACAAATTATTTTGTATTTTTAATATTATAATTAATACAGTACTCCTGCAGTCCCCAACTTTTTTGGCACCAGAGACCCATTTCATGGAAGACAGTTTTTCCATGTACCAGGGGTGGGGGATGGTTTCAGAATGAAACCGCTCCACCTCAGATCATCAAGTATTAGATGTAGCCTAGATCCCTCACATGTGCAGTAATAGGGTTTGCACGCCTGTGAGAATCCAGTGCTGCCACTGATCTTTCAGGTGACACTCAGGCGGTAATGCTTGCTTACCCAGTGCTCACCTCCTGCACGGGCTGACACTGGTCTACTCGATATCCTTGTAGTTTAAAGTTGGTTTAATTTCTTAGACTACATCCTGGAAGCATACTTTTTGTGTCAAAGGATATGTACGTTTGCAATTTTGTTACACATTGTCAGTTTATCCTCGGAAAAGATGTTTCAGTTTGTGTGTGTGTGTGTGTCCTTTGGCTCATTTCCTCCAGTACTTCAGAAATCTTAAACAATATCAAGAATCTTTTCATCTCTGCCAGTCTGATAAGGGAAAATGGTATCCCTTAAATGTGTATGTGTTCGTAGGTGAAGTTAAACATATTTACATATATTTGCTTATTTTTTTAAGGAGTTATTTCTATGTGGCCTTTGCCCATTTTCAATGGAAAGATTATTTCTGTGGAGTCTTTTGTGTACTGCCTCAATGAAAGGAGAATTATGAAGATTTAAGAGAAGGGAAAATTGATGGATAGTGATTATGTAGGTAGGAGGACATCATGGGATGAAAACAGATTTTACAGATTGATACTAACTGAAAAACATGGCGAATCTTGTGAGAACTTTCTCATTTTTAAAGGTTCAAGCCTTCTGCTGAATCAGGCCTGGAAAGAATCTTGTAAACATCAAAATAAGATTATATTCCTCCAGAGTTAAGAAAATATACATCCTCAATGTACAAATAATTGCTAGTGTTTTTCTTCTTAGTTGCAAGAATAAGTAGATAGGTGATATTTACTTATTTATTTATGAGACAGAGTCTCGCTCTGTCACCAGGCTGGAGTGCAGTGGTGCGATCTTGGCTCACTGCAGCCTCTGCCTCCCGGGTTCAAGCAATTCTTCTGCCTCAGCCTCCCAAGTAGCTGGGATTACAGGCGCCCGCCACCATGCCCAGTTAATTATTATTTGTATTTTTTTTTAATAGAGACGGGGTTTCACCATATTGGCCAGGATGGTCTTGATCTCTTAACCTAGTGATCCGCCCGCCTCAGCCTCCCAATATGCTGGAATTACAGACATGGGCCACTGCACCCAGCTGGTGATATTTCTTTCATATCCACATGGGGTGCACGTGTGTTTATGGGAGACCTGTTAGACTAGAGAGGCAGGCATATAATTTTAATAATATTCATGTTATCCTTTTGAAGTAGGATAGGGTGAGAGGATGTTATTACTTGCATACAGGAAAATGAAGGCACAACAAATTGACCTTTTTGATCTTTTCCATCTTTGGTGTCTGATGAAATATGCAAAAATGCATTAGCACAGGATACTTCTGACAAAGGTAAATAAATTGGCTAAGGGTAGCAGCTTCTTTTGTGACACTCCTGCATGGCTTCTAAAGTAAGACACTTATTTCTGTGATTGACATAGGGTTTATATGACAGGCTGTTCCTATTGTTCTTTCCTGTTCTGAATTACTGAACTGTCACTTGTGAACTTAAATTGAAACTTTTTTTTTTTTTTTTTTGAGACGGAGTCTCACTTTGTCGCCCAGGCTGGAGTGCAGTGGCTCCAGCTCTGCTCACTGCAAGCTTCGCCTCCCGGGTTCATGCCATTCTCCTGCCTCAGCCTCCCGAGTAGCTGGGACTACAGGTGCCTGCCACCGTGCGAGACTAATTTTGTTTTTTAATATATTTTTAGTAGAGACGGGGTTTCACCGTGTTAGCCAGGGTGATCTCCTGACCTTGTGATCTGCCCACTTCAGCCTCCCAAAGTTCTGGGATTACAGGCGTGAGCCACCGTGCCCCGCCTAAATTGGAACTTTTAATTTCTGCTGCTAGCCATTGTTTTTTTGGCAGTTGTGAGTATTAACAGTTTACAGATGAGTATTATCTAAAGCAGTTCATTTTGTATTATATCCCACAGTCTTAGATACCCTATTTTCCACTCCAAGTCGATGAGAAAAGAAAAATGAACGGGCAGAACTCTCCATGTTATCTGTTTTATACATTGAGTTTTCAATAAGATTTTATTTGAAACGTATGATTCTGCTGCTTTAAACATTTTTGAAAATCATCTGAGAGAATGCAGGCTTAAGATGAAACATAATTTTATTTTATTTTTGAGTCGCTCTTGTTGCCCAGGCTGGAATGCGGTGGCGCGATCTTGGCTCACTGCAACCTCTGCCTCCCGGGTTCAGGTGATTCTCCTGCGTCAGCCTCCCGAGTAGCTGGGATTACAGGTGCCCGCCACCACAGCCAGCTAATTTTTTGTATTTTCGGTAGAGATGGAGTTTCACCATGTTGGCCGGGCTGGTCTCGAACTCCTGACTTCAAGTGATCTACCTGCTTTGGCCTCCCAAAGTGCTGGGATTACAGGCTGGAGGCACCGCACCCAGCCCAAGATGGAACATAATTTGAAGGTATTTCTTCTGTAGTTCAAAATGAAGGCATTTTAAAATCAAATTTTTGCTTTTAAGTTAATAGTTTCTTAGAAAATCATGGTATTTTAAACAAATGAAACTGTATCAGCCAAACACCTAATTAACCAGAAACGTCGATATATGTTTGTAACCTTGTTAAAGTTTTCTTATAAATTTACAAATTTTTAGCTTCTGTGGATGGAACAAAAAGAAGTTTTAGAAGTCATGTCATTATTCTTCTGCTTAAGTGATTAAAAATAGGACTCTTGGCCGAGCATGGTGGCTCATGCCTGTAATCTCAGCACTTTGGGAGGCCGAAGCGGGCAGATCATCTGAGGTCAGGAGTTCGAGACCAGCCTGGCCAACATGGTGAAACCCCGTCTCTACTAAAAATTCAAAAATTAGCTAGACATGGTTGCAGGCGCCTGTAATCCCAGCTACTCGGGAGGCTGAGGTAGGAGAGTTGCTTGAACATAGGAGGCAGAGGTTGCAGTGAGCCAAGATCATGCCATTGCACTCTAGCCTGGGTTACAAGAACGAGACTCCATCTCAAAAAAAAAAAAAAAAAATTAAAATTATAGCTTTAAACAAAATGCATTCTATTTTGTTGTTGTTGTTGTTGTTGTTATGTGGATATATTCCCTAATGGTGAAGTCTAGATTTTTTGTGTAACTATCTATCACCTGAATAATATGCATTGTATCCATTAAATAATTTCTCATTTCTCACCTCTCTTCCACCCGTTTAAGTCTTCGGTGTCTGTTATTCTACATT
>NW_012100320.1:2258417-2259438 GCF_000951045.1 Mandrillus leucophaeus | reverse complement strand
CTGGAGTTACAGGCGTGTGCCACGCCCAGCTAATTTTTATATTTTTAGTGGAGACAGCGTTTCGCCATGTTGCCAGGCTGGTCCCAAACTCCTGACCTTAGGTGATATGCCCACCTTGGCTTTCCAATTGCTGGGATTACAGGCGTGAGGCACCGTGTCTGGCTAGAAGTTTTTAGGAGGACTATGACAGTAGGATGGTTATGGGTAATAGAAGTTTTATAGAAAGATGTGTTTATGAGGGTGATTCAGAAGCAGTATTTACATGATGTCATCATGCATCCTAAGGAAAAAACTGTCTGAACTTACGGCCTACTTTTCCAGAAGAAGGCAAAGCTCTTGTCAAAGAAAGTGGAGCTTACTGTCAGCTGTTGTGGGCTTTCAAAGAGCAGGTGATGCTGGCTTGATTCAAACTTTTTCTTTTTTCTATGTTGAGGTTACTAGGGCAAGAGGAAATGTATATATACACACACATACACACACACACACATATATATATAACTTTATAAAGTATCATGTAATATTTTTTATAATTTATCTTTAATTCCAATAACTAGGTTACATAGATTCTAAAGTCCTGAACCCTATAGGCAAGTGGTTCAATTATTTTATCCGTGTCCTCTAGATACCTCCTTATTTCTAAATATTATTTCTTGATTTTTTTCAATATTAGATATCATTACTGATTTTCTCACGCTTGCCATCCGTAATGACATACATACCTTGCCCACATTCTCCCAATATATTTATGTCGTATTTTTTGGTTCAATAATTTTTTTACATTTACAGCTTTCGGGCTGTGGAAGTATTGTTTGCAACCGAGCTATGAGAGCACTGTTATTGTATTTCCTTTTTAGTATGACTCCATCATTCCTTCCCTCAGAATTAAAAATTGCTGATACTTGATTTTTAAAAAAAATTCTTAGTTATCAGCCGGGCGCGGTGGCTCAAGCCTGTAATCCCAGCACTTTGGGAGGCCGAGACGGGCGGATCACGAGGTCAGGAGATCGAGACCATCCTGGCT
>NW_012100320.1:2254481-2256312 GCF_000951045.1 Mandrillus leucophaeus | reverse complement strand
AAAAAAAAAAAAAAAAATTAAAATTATAGCTTTAAACAAAATGCATTCTATTTTGTTGTTGTTGTTGTTGTTGTTATGTGGATATATTCCCTAATGGTGAAGTCTAGATTTTTTGTGTAACTATCTATCACCTGAATAATATGCATTGTATCCATTAAATAATTTCTCATTTCTCACCTCTCTTCCACCCGTTTAAGTCTTCGGTGTCTGTTATTCTACATTCTGTGTCCATGTGTACACATTATGTAGCTCCCACTTACAAGGGAGAGCATGCGTTTTTTGATTTTCTGTTTCTGTGTTGTTTCACTTAAGTTAATGGCCTGCAGTTCCATCCATGTTGCTGCAAAAGACGTGAAATTTTATTATTTTTTTAAGGGCTGAATGGTAGTTCATTGCCTGTCTCTATGTGTGTGTGTTTGTGTGTGTAGAAAATGTGGTGTGTATGTGTATGACTATATATATATAAATAAAAAATCATCCATGAAGGACACTTAACTTGTTTGCATATCTTTAGCGATAAACATAACATGTGCATGTGTCTTTTTGATGTAATAATTTCTTTTCTTTTGGGTAGGTGCCCAGCAGTGAGATTGCGGGATCGAATGGTTGTTTCAGTTTTTTGAGAAACTTCCATACTGTTTTTCATAAAGGGTGCACTCATTTACATTCCTGCCAACAGTGTATAAGTGTTCTCTCTTCTCCGCACCCTTGCCAACATCTTTTATTTTTTGACTTTTTAATAGCCATCCTTAGAGTGTAAAAGGCTTATTGGAAAAACCAACCAAACAAAAAATAATAATAGCCATTGTGACTGGTATAAAATTATATCTTATTGTGGTTTTAATTTGCATCTCTCTGCTGATTAGTTCTTTTGAGCGTTTTTTCATATGCTTCTTAGTCATTTGTATGTCTTCATTTGAAAAATGTTCATGTCCTTTGCTCACTTTTAGATGGGGTGATACGGGTTTTTTTGTTGTTGTTTGTTTGAGTTCCTTGTAAATTCTTACAATTAGTATTGTAAATGCTATAATATCCTTGTAATTGGATATTAGTTTCCTGTTAGATGCAGAGTTTGCAAATATTTTCTCCCATTCAGCAGGTTGTCTTTTCACTCTGCTATTTCTTTTGCTGTGCAGATGCTCTTTAGTTTAATTGTCCCATTTGTCTATTTTTGTTTTTGTTGTACATTTTAATTTTCTTGGAACAATATCGGATGTATATGAGATTCTTGTTTGTAGTAGTATCGTAGTTTAAATTTCTTTTGGAATTACACCCTAGTTTAACGTAGGCACAATTTATTAAGGTTAAGCCGTTCTAACAGATCTTGGAGAATTATTATTTCTGTCAATAGCATAATCCATCAAAATAAAGTAGAAGCGAAGAGTTCTAACCACATTAGCTGACACACAATCTACATTGCATTAATATGGTAATTTTCAAAGTGTCACAGATATAATACTTGCAGGATTATGCATTGACATCTTGACTCATTAACCAGGAGAATGTAATGGTAAAATTTCCAGGCTTGCCAAACAATTCCGGAATTTTTTTTTTTTTTTTCTTTTTTGAGACAGAGTCTCACTTGGTCGCCCAGGCTGGAGTACAGTGTTGTGATCTCGGCTCACTGCAGCCTCCATCTCTTGGGTTCAAGTGATTCTCGTGCCTTGCCTCAGCCTCTGGAGTGGCTGGAGTTACAGGCGTGTGCCACGCCCAGCTAATTTTTATATTTTTAGTGGAGACAGCGTTTCGCCATGTTGCCAGGCTGGTCCCAAACTCCTGACCTTAGGTGATATGCCCACCTTGGCTTTCCAATTGCTGGGATTACAGGCGT
>NW_012100320.1:2246705-2253626 GCF_000951045.1 Mandrillus leucophaeus | reverse complement strand
GCGTGAACCCGGGAGGCGGAGCTTGCAGTGAGCTGAGATCTGGCCACTGCACTCCAGCCTGGGCGACAGAGTGAGACTCCGTCTCAAAAAAAAGGAAAAAAAAAAAATTCTTAGTTATCTATATACCTTTCATTAATTTTTTTCCCTCAAGTCCAACAATTAAAAAATTTGTCAGTGATATTAGGTAATTCTGGGTTTAGATTCCTTTTCTGCTGGATGGCTTAGTTTTGCTAAGTCATTTACCATTTGTTTATTCAATTCTCATCTTCCAAAATGTTGACATCTCTAGTCTGCTGTTTCCTCACCTATTCTCTTTGTCCTTTCTTGTTTCCTTTGTCCTTTCAGTGGGGTTTTGGAAATAGATAGAGCTAAATGCCTCAATTTTTTTCTGCCATGTTAAACTAGATGTCTATGTTATACATTTTTATTTCAGCAAGGCATTTATTTGACAGACTTTGTGATATTCTGGTAACATATATAGAAATGTGAGGTGACTGATAAGATAATTAAGTAGATTTGTCATTCCTTTAACCATCTTCATCAAAGAGAATGAGTTAATGGATCATTGCCCTCACTGATGCTAAACAGTAGAGTTCTGTATTTTGGTCTTATCCACTTCAACAGTGAATTGGATTGAACCTTTGAAGGACATACTGATGAAAGCTGTACACAACACAATGCTTTGGGTGGGGCAGCTAATATGTATTGCTGGTTAACAGAATGAAGATTCAGCTTTATCTTAAATAAGCAAAGAGTTGAACGAAAGTCCTGACCATGGTTCATAAACCAGTTCTACTGTACAATTTTGGATTTGACAACTAGATTAGCAACAATTAATATGAAAAAGATGACTGTAAGTTTAGAATGAGACAAGAACGGTCCCAGGCTTCCCAAAAGTTTATGGTAACTTTGGGTAACTTAATATGTGAAGTCCAGATCAACAAAAGTTTTAGACCTATAAGGAACCTTAGCATTGTCTAGTTCAACTGTCATCATTTTAAAGATGAGAGGAATGAAAAATTAAGTGACTTGGTCTCGGGAGAACAACCAGCTTGTCACAGAATTGGAACTACAGCCCAGATCCAAGACATCACAGATGGCTATTTCTATTATATGCCATGTAGTCTTACCAGTTACTGGTTAAGTGTATAGTTGAAATACCACATACTAGAAAAAAATAGTTAAAAAAAGACATCAGAGTAAATGTCTAATTATGATACAAAGATGATAGTCATTTGCATTTAATATAATTACATGTTACCAGAAAAAGAAATATAAATAAAGTATAAAATGATAACTAATGATCTTTTAAGTGACACCATCTAGTTTTTATGATGCATCATCCCCAACATTAATCATTGCGAAGTTTAATACTGTACTATTGCAAAGTAAATTTAGAGCAGAATCGAAGTGGAGGATGTTATAAACACTATGTCTCTTTCAAATAAAAGGCTAGGGGTAGATTTCCATAATTACCTAGCCATTTATTCATTTAACGAATTGTATTGAGCATCTGGTTTTTTGGCAGGCATTTAGCTAGGCCCTGGGGGTACAAACATCATAAATAAGACATGGACCCTGCTTTTGCCAAGATCGTTATTTGGGGAATCACACTTAAAAATTAGTAGCTATAATGCTATGCAGTAAGTAAAATAATAGAAAATATATACAAGATGTAATGTAGCTTAGAAAGAGTGATATCTCTGCTAGAATTGGCAAATGGCAGAAAACCTGCACAAATAAGACACTCTGACTTGAACCTTGAAGGCTTGAGTTGGACAGTAAGGTGAAAGGGCTGGGATCACGGGTTGAGAATGTGAAAGAACATTCTCAAAAGAGGAAGCCGCACCATACAAAAGGCATGGAAGTGTGAAACAAGAAAATGTAAAGAACCTCAGCACTACTGGAAAGCATGTGTGGCTAAGATCCACAGGGGTTGTTCAGTGGAATTTGTATTAGGAAGTGAGGCCAGAGATGTGAGCAAAGCCTGTTCTTGACCGTGATAGAGATTTTGTACTTTATTGTATAGGCCATGAAAAAACTCAGGAGGAATTACAAGTCATCGTTTGGTTTTTTCCCCTTCTTGAAGAAGATAAATTAGAGTGATTTCACTCCCTTTTCCTCCAAAATGTAGTTTTTCTGTACTTTTAGAAAACATGGAGCAATCTGTTTTTATCCAGAGGTGTTCGTATCTAAAGAATAGTAAGATTTTTTTCCAGTTTATCAGGGCAAAGAGCTGAAACAGTAAATGCTTTGTGATTTAAGTAATTTTAAGTGTTTTTTGATTAAAGGACTATTCCAGGTAGTTTGGGTTAATGTTTGTACTGTGAAACTAGAAGTTAACATGCTAACAGTATCTCAGCAGAGTGGGATCCTTTTTGAGGGTTGTAATGCTACTTTTTATACTTGTCAGTCTTCTTTATTTTATAAAGTACTTCAGGGAATAGATTAACCTAAATGATAAACAATTTTTTTGGATTTGAACATCTAGACTACAGACAGGTTTAGGATAATTCTAATTTATGAAGCTTTTTTGTTTTGTTGGTTTGGGCAGTTTTTTTTGGTAGGCAATATTGCAATGTCATCACAAAAATTAGAACAAAGACTTTGTTCAAGTATGTGTGTACTTTGATATAAATGAAGTTGGATATACTTTGGGATTCGGCTTTTTTATTAACTAAATTGCTATGTGGTTTTCATGATTGTAATTTTAATGCCTACATTCTATTTCTTCAAGTAGAGCAGTGGAACTGTTAACCATAAAATTGGGCTTCCAGTTAAATCTAGATTTTATTATAAATAACACAAACATTTTCATAAAAATAGAGGTTATTATCAGAAACATATCTTCCTCTGTATCTTCTGGATAAATTTTATTTTGTATAAATTGCACAGAAAATTTATAATTGGTGATACAACTATATTTTTCAATAGTTTTATTCTACTCTAAAATATTTGAAGAGTCAAGGCTCAATGTAGAATTTTTCACAAAATTTGTATACAGTATAAGTTAACAGTAATATGAATTAGAATTATAAATTTTATTTGCTGAAATTTTTAGCTGTGTCTTAGTAAAACTTTCCTATGGTATCACTTGTGTTAATAAGCTCCAGCTGTCTGGAACAAGGCTGAGGGCTAGGAAACAAACCAAAATAATAATAAAAATTAAAAATATCTTAGCAGCCAAAATAGTTCCCTAGTAGATATTTAAGAGGTAATAATATTATTCTGATTAAAAGACAATATGTTTCTGGGGATGGATCATGAGAGAAGAGGTCTGAATCTAAATCAGTATTACACAAAAGTACATATAAATCAAAATTTTTTTAAAAAATTAAAAATTTCACTTACATTAGCATCAAGAATAAAATACTTAGGAATAAATTTAACAAAATGAGTAGAAAATTTATATTCTGAAAACTATAAAATATTGTCATAGGGAATTTAAGATCTAACTACATGGTAAGACATTCCACATTCATGGATCTCAATAGTTAATATTGTTAAGATGGCAGCACTCTCCAAGTTGATGTACAGATTCAGCACAGTCCTTATCAGAATCTCAGCTGGCTTCTTTATGGAAACTGACAGGCTGATTCTAAAATTCATATGGAATTTCAAGAAACCCAGAAGAGCCAAAACAATCTTGAAAAAAGAAGAACAAAGTTGGATGACTCATACTTTTGATTTCAAAATTTACTACAAAGCAGACAGTGTGGTGTTCCCGTCAGGGTAGACATATAGATCAGTGAAATAGATTTGACATCTACCCATGAATCTCTGGTCAATTACTTTTGACAGGTATGCCAAGAGCATTCAGTGGGGAAATAATAATTATTTCGACAAGTGGCATTGGGACAACCGGATAGCCACATTCAAAAGATTCAAGTTGAACCCTTACCTCATACCATAAATAAAAAATTAACCCAAAGTAGATCAAAGGACTAAATGTAAGAGTCAAAACTATAAAACTCTTTAAAAAAAAAAACAACAAATATAAGGGTGAATCTTACTGCCCTCATATTTGCCAGTGGATTCTTAGTTATGACACTAAAAGCATAAACAGAAGAAAAAAACAGATAAATTGAATTTCATCAAAATTTAAAACTTGTGTGTTACGAAGAACACCATCAAGTAAGTTAAAAGTTGGCCAGGTGCAGTGGCTCATGACTGTAATCCCAACACTTTGGGAAGCAGAGGTGGGTGGATCACTTGAAGTCAGGAGTTTGAGACCAGCCTGGCCAACATGGTGAAATTCCATCTCCACTAAAATACAAAAATTAGCTGGGTGTGGTGGTGTGCTCCTGTAATCCCAGCTACTCAGGAGGCTGAGGCAGGAGAATTGCATGAACCCAAGAGGCAGAGGTTGCAGTAAGCCAAGATCATACCACTGTAATCCAGCCTGGGTGACAGAGTGAGGCTCCGTCTCAAAAAATAAAATAAAAAAAAAGTTAAAAGCCACCCCACATAATGGGAGAAAAATATTTGGAAATTATGTATCTAATAGTGGACTAGTATTCAGAATATATAGAAGACTGTTACAACTCATTCATAAAAAGACAACCCAATTTAAGAATAGGCAAAGGATTTTTTTTATGGTCACTTTAGATACACTTTTTGTTTGTTTTTGCATAGGTTATTGGGGTACAGATGGTGTTTGGTTACATGAGTAAGTTCTTCAGTGGTGATTTGTGAGATTTTGGTGCACCCATCACCTAAGCAGTGTACACTGCACCCTATCTGTAGTTTTTTATCCCTTGTCCCCCTCCCACCTTTCTGCCCAAGTGCCCAAAGTCCATTGTATCATTCTTACGAGAATAGGCCAAAGATTTGAATAGACTTTTCTCCAGAAACAATCAATGTAAGGATGACCAGTAAGCACGTAATTTGATGCTCAACATTATTAGTCATTGGGGAAATGCATATCAAAACCACAGTTACCATTTCATACCCTCTAGGGTGACTAGAATCAGATAATAACAACTGCTGGCTACGGAGGAAGTGTAGAAATCTGAGTCTTTCTATACTGCTGCTGGGAATGTAAAATGCTATAACCACTTTGGAAAACAGTCTGACAATTTCTTAAATAGTGGAAACACCCCAAATGTTTATCACCTGATGAAATAAACAAAATGTGATATTATCAGCCCATAAAAATGAATAAAGGTACATGCTACAACATAGATGAATCTTGACATGTTAAATGAACAGATCCAGTAACAAAAAGACCATTTATTTTATGATTCCATTTCGTATGAAAAATTCATGGGAGACTGAGGCGGGCGGATCGCTTGAGGTCAGGAGTTTGAGATCAGCCTGGTCAACATGGTGAAACCCTGTCTCTACAAAAATATGCAAAAATTAGCCAGGTATGATGGCACATGCCTGTAATCCCAGCTACTTGGGTGGCTGAGGCACGAATTGCTTAAACCCGGGTGGCTGAGGTTGCAGTGAGCTGAGATCATACCACTATACTCCAGCCTGGGCAACCAACTAAGACCCTGTCTCAAAAAGAAAAAAAAAAAATTAGGTAAATTCTGTAGAGACAAAAAGTAGAGGCCGGGCATGGTGGTTCATGCCTGTAATCCCAGCACTTTGGGAGGCCAAGGCAGGAGGATCACTTGAAGCCAGGCATTTGAGACCAGCCTGGGCAACATAGCAAGACCGCATCTCCACAAAAAATGTTAAAAAAAAAAAAAAAATTAGCCAGGCTTGATGATGTATGCCTGCAATCCCAGTTACTTGAGAGGCTAAAGTGAGAGGATTACTTGAGCTCAGGAGATTGATTGAGTCTGCGCTGAGCCTAGATTGTGCCACTACACTCCAGGCTGGGCAACAGAATAGATACTGTGTTTAAAAAAACAAAAAACAAAAACTCCATGAAATTATAAAATTTGCCATCTCAATCATTTTTAAGTGTACAATTCAGTAGTGGTTAGTATATTCACATTATTGTGAAATAGGTCTCTAGAACTTTTTCTTTTCTTTTTTTTTTTTTTTTCTTGGCATAGTCTTGGCTTACTGCAACTTCTGCCTCCCAGGTTCAAGCAATTCTCCTGCCTCCGCCTCCTGAGTAGCTGGGATTACAGGCGCCTGCCACCACACCCAGCTACTTTTTGTATTTTTTAATAGAGATGGGGTTTTGCCATGTAGGCCAGACTGGCCTTGAACTCCTGACCTCAGGTGGTCCACCCGCCTTAACTTCCCAAAGTCCTGGGATTGCAGGCGTGAGCCCCTGTCCCCAGCCTAGAACTTTTTCATCTTGAGAATTGGAAACTCTATGCTCATTAAACAACTCCTACTTCCCCCTCTTCCCAGGTAACTATGACTCTACTTTCTCTTTTTATTTTTTTTATTTTTGTAGAGGTGGAGTCTCACTATGTTGCTCAGACTGGTCTGGAACTCCTGGCCTTAAGTGATCTTCCTGCCTTGCCCTTCCAAAGTTTTGGAATTACAGGTCTGAGCTGCTGCACCCAGCCCCTACTTTCTGTCTATATGAATTTGACTACTTCAGATATTTAATAAAAGTGGAATCATACAGTAGTTGTCTTTTTGTGGCAAGTTTATTTCACTTAGTATAACATCCTCAAGGTTCATCCCTGTTAATAGTGTGTATCAGAATTTCCTTCCTTTTGTCCGGCATGGTGGCTCATGCCTGTAATCCCAGCACTTTGGGAAGCTGAGGTGGGCAGATCACGAGGTCAGGAGATCAAGACCATCCTGGCTAACATGGTAAAACCACGTCTCTACTAAAAATACAAAAAATTAGCCAGATGTGGTGGCGGGTGCCTGTAGTCCCAGCTACTTGGGAGGCTGAGGCAGGATAATGGTGTGAACCCAGGAGGCAGAACTTGCAGTGAGCCGAGATTGTGCCACTACACTCCAGCCTGGGCGACAGAGCAAGACTCCGTCTCAAAGAGA
>NW_012100320.1:2239792-2241245 GCF_000951045.1 Mandrillus leucophaeus | reverse complement strand
ATGGCGTAAACCCGGGAGGCGGAGCTTGCAGTGAGCTGAGATCCGGCCACTGCATTCCAGCCTGGGCGACAGAGCGAGACTCCGTCTCAAAAAAACAAACAAAAACAAACAAACAAAAAAAGAAAATACATATATATGTGCACCGAGAAATATATTTAATAATATTCATAGCAACATTATTCCTAATGGCCCAAACTGAAAACAGCCCAAATGTCCATCAACAGTAGGACAGATAAATAAATTGTGGTATATTCATACAATGGCATACCATATAGTAATGAAAAAGTATGAACTACTAATACATGCAACAAAGTACATGAATCTCACCGACATAATCAAGGAAAAGAATGCAGATACACAAGAATACTTGTTAGATAATTCCGTCCATGTGATGTCAAAAATAAGCAAATGTGATTTCCTACAATAGCAGTCAAAATAGATTACCTGGCCGGGCGCTGTGGCTCACGCCTGTAATCCCAGCACTTTGGGAGGCTGAGGCGGGCGGATCATGAGGTCAGGAGATCGAGACCATCCTGGCTAACACGGTGAAACCCCGTCTCTACTAAAAATGCAAAAAAATTAGCCGGGCGTGGTGGCGGGAGCCTGTAGTCCTAGCTACTTGGGAGGCTGAGGCAGGACAATGGTGTGAACCCAGGAGGCGGAGCTTGCAGTGAGCTGAGATCGTGCCACCTGCACTCCAGCCTGGGTGACTGAGCGAGACTCCATCTCAAAAAAAAAACACAAAAAACAGATTACCTTTGGTTGTGATAAGTAGGAGTTAGTCATTGAGAGGAGGTACCAAAAAAGTCTACTGTTATGCTGAAAATGTTCTCTTTCCAAATAGTAGTTACATGGTTGTATGTATGGATATATAAAAATTCACTGAGCTCTACAGTTAATGTTTGTGTGCTTTACTGCATGTAAGTTATACCTCAGTAAGAAAGAAAAAGTAGGTGTAAACAAAATTACAAAAAAAGGTACATCATTTGTGCAAGAAGATTGAAATTTGGTTTTTGATGTTAACAGTGTATGTCAGTGATCTTCACACCACTTAGGTGGAGCTGCTTCACAATCACTGGCTCTAAACAAAGCTGAAAATTATGTGCCAGACTCTTTAGGAAATTGTCCAAATAATTAACAGTAAAGCAAGACTTATAAGAAAGTGAAACACGTAGGTTAACGTTGCTCCTTTTTACATAAATATTTTCATTGGGATTAAAAATTTTTAGATACAGGGTATAGTTGCATCAGTGGGATCTATGAAGTTCTCATTATACTCTGGCTTCTCCTATATTACATTAGTTGAGTGCCTAATTTTACATAAAAATCTACTTTTATGTCTGGGCACGGTGGCTCATGCCTGTAATCCCAGCACTTGGGAGGCCAAGATGGGCAGATCATGAGGTCAGGAGTTCGAGACCAACTTGGCCAACATGGTGAAACCCCGTCTCTA
>NW_012100320.1:2235968-2236974 GCF_000951045.1 Mandrillus leucophaeus | reverse complement strand
AAAAAAAAAAAAGAAAAGAAAAGGTAGGTCTGAGTTGAATGACTACCTATTTTGCCCTGGTTGTCCTGGATGGTTAATGACGACTGTTATATCAGCTTAACTCACAGTTTCCAAAGACTTCTTGAGAAGGCCTGTCTTTTTTCAACATGCTACTTGGTGGAATGCAAAGTGAATTTGATAAGCTTATTATCCTTATTCAGAAAGAAAGGGCTTGAACAAGCTGAAACCTTTATGTGTGTGTGTGTGCACGCATGCGTATATATGTGTACTTCTTTTTAATTAACAGTATGGCCCTCTAATGTAGGAGGACTTATGCTTTCTTATTTATCATTTTAGTAAAACTAGGTCATGTCCTCATCCAGTGTATGGATATACCACATTTTGTTTATGCATTTATCAGTTGATGGGTATTTTATTTGTTTTTTTTGTTTGTTTGTTTGTTTTGTTTTTTTTTTTGAGATGGAGTCTCGCTCTGTTGCCCAGGCTGGAGTGCAGTGGCACGATCTCGGTGCATCACAACCTCATCCTCCTGGGTTCAAGGAATTCTCCTGCCTCAGCCTCCTGAGTAGCTGGGATTACAGGTACATGCCACCATGCCTGCCTAATTTTTGTATTTTCAGTAGAGACGGGGTTTCACTATGTTAGCCAGGCTTGTCTCAAACTCCTGACCTCATGATCCACCCGCCTCGGCCTCCCAAAGTCCTGGGATTAAAGGCATGAGCCACTATGCCTGGCCTATTTGTTTCTGTGTATGAATATTCTATGTTCCAGAAATTCCACTCTGGATATTCACTTAAGAAAATACATATGGCCGGGCGCCGTGGCTCAAGCCTGTAATCCCAGCACTTTGGGAGGCCGAGATGGACGGATCACGAGGTCAGTAGATCGAGACCATCCTGGCTAACCCGGTGAAACCCCGTCTCTACTAAAAAATACAAAAAAAAAAACTAGCCGGGCAAGGTGGCTGGCGCCTGTAGTCCCAGCTACTTGGGAGGCTGAGGCAGGA
>NW_012100320.1:2227148-2234075 GCF_000951045.1 Mandrillus leucophaeus | reverse complement strand
TATTTCATTATATTAAAATTTTATTTTAATATTAATAATAAACTATTAAAATATTTGTAGCGGGGTAAAAGTGTGTGTATATATATTATTTTATGTATGTACTTATGAATGAATGACAGGGTCTCACTCTGTTGCCCAGGCTGGAGTGCAGTGGTGCAATCACAGCTCACTGTAACCTTGAACTCCAGGACTCAAAGAATCCTCCCATTTCAGCCTCCCAAGTAGCTAGGGATGAAGGGTGCACCACCATGCCTGGCTAATTATTTAATTTTTTTGTGGAGGCAGAGTCTCATTTTGTTGCCTAGGCTGATCTCAAACTCCCGGCCTCAAGTGATTCTCTCACCTTGACCTCCCAAAGTTTTGGGATTACAGGCTTGCGCCACAGCACCCAGCCTCCAACTTTATTAATAACATCTATATTTCCTCTCGAAACCTGCATCACTGTCTAGAATAGAGGTCTATATTCTTATTGGCAGGAACATATATTTGACTATTTTGTCTAATGATCAAATTCACGTCACTGACATTGCATGGTTTTAAGTTCTTCTGGAATTGATTGCTTTACCTTGAACTCTGTTCATGAGTATTTTTCACTTTCAACTCTTTTATTTTTCAAAGGACTGTTGGACCTTTTTTTTTCTACTTGGGTGGCTGAAATGTCTCATTGGTACTTCACTCTTTTTCGTTTTCATGGGTTCCCATTTGATCTTTTAATTTTCCACATTGATATTGTAGAGGTCTTCAAATAATCAATGATCTATCTGTTCTGAAAAAGTACTTCAACTCTATTTCAGACCCATAATGAAATATTTACTGATAGAATGATATAACATCTGATGTTTGTTTCAAAATAATAAAGTTACTGAAATTGGGTAGGTTACATGGGGGAAAATCATATGCCTTTGAAATTATGCATAAAAATTTTAAAAATGCAAAAATACTTCAGTATTTTTCTGCTGCAGAAAATCATACTTTCTAGAATGATTCATTCCAGTTTTTCTGCCTACCACTATAATGTAGAACATTTTACAAATTTGCTTTGTAAAGCATGGGCCCTTGAAAGTACATAGACACGTTCTCAGAAATGGAGTGTGAGTCCTGCTTTGATGCTGTTTATAAATGACTTTCAACCTGTCCCTTTCTTTTGGCCCTTGCTGCCTTTTACCTCGCTCCACGTAGCCTCACTTTAGACTTTCAGTTGTTAGAAGCACTCTCATTTTTCTTACTAACAGATTAATCAGAATATCATGTGTAATACTTTAGGAAAGTTATATAAAAGCTAGTCCAGCCACTGACCTAAGCTTTTCATTGCAAAATGAAATAATTGAAACTACTTTTTAGAAGATTTTTAATGATGGCTTTTACTATTTTTTTATCATAACTCACACTAAAAAAATTAATATTGTGATTTAGTTTACACATAGTTAATATCTGTATATGAAAAGTTTCATGAAATATTTATCCTTACTAAGTATAATGTACTCTGATACTTTTTATTTTATATATTTTTTCTTTAAAAAATTTGGTCAAGACATTATTTAATATAAATATTTGAATGTATTTATTTACTTTATATCCCACTAATGGATCATGTTCTACAGTTTAGAAACCTTTGAGCATTGTCTGTCTTGTTAATAATAAACATGCTGTATATACCATCCCAGTGATATTAAACTTTAATAATATTTTCTTTTATTATAATGTACTTACTGTTATTGATAGGTAAGCCCTTTAAAAAACTTGACACAAGAAAAAATTATTATTGCTATTAACTGCTAATCATTTGGGAAATGTTTCTTCATCGTATACAAATATTTTAATACTATTAAGTTAGTAAAAGTGAAAAAATTATCTGCTTTTTTTCTTTAGAGTTGTATGAGTTGTATTACTATCGTTATCTTCTTACGCCTAATCACACTGCTCACTTAAAGAGATGCTCTTTCGGCCGGGCACAGTGGCTCATGCCTCCCAGCACTTTGGGAGACCCAGGCGGGAGGATCACCTGAGGTCAAGAGTTTGAGACCTGCCTAGCAACAAGGTGAAACCCGTTTCTACTAAAATACAAAAGTTAGCTGGGTGTGGTGGTGTGCACCTGTAATCCCAGTTACTCAGGAGGCAGAGGCAGGAGAATTGCTTGAACCTGGGAGGCAGAGTTTCAGTGAGCCGAGATCGTGCCACTGCACTCCAGCCTGGGCAACATAGCAAGACTCTGTCTCCATAAAAAAAAAAAAAAAGAGATGCTTTTTGGGTGGAGGAGGCAATAGGCCAGCCTGTCCTCTTTGCCTAAATAGACATGGTAATCATCTCAGTTATGTAAAAGTACTTACTTGTTTTAACTACTAATTGCCTCAGTTCATTTGGCTGGATTTTTTACAAGTTCTAGGTAGTAATTTTTACATGTACTATTTTCACTGAAGGGCAAGAAAATGTGACAGCTGGAGCTCTAATTAAACAGACTGTATGTTCCTTTATCAGTATGGCTCTGAGAACTCCTGGTTCTTTGAAATAATGCAGTGTCTGATGAAGCTTACAGTAAATGTTGTCTCTGTAGGTGACTTACAGAAACAGGAAGTCTTCATGCAGAGGGTTTTATGGACAACATCACATCCAGGACTGCTGCTTTGAAAGGGCTGAGTTTAAATATGAAGCTCCAAAAACTACTGTGTAATGCAGTTTCTTTCCATTAACAATAAAAGAACCCTTAGCCAGGAAGTGAGCTTGGGAAGCATTGTGGATTTTGTGCAACAGATACTAAAAGCTTTCAGTGCTTGGAATTGTGCCAGTTCATCAATGGTACTTTTCTGTCCATTAAACGGCCTGCCTTTCTCGTAGTTATTGGTGTGCTTTTATTTTTATTTTTTTAGCTGAAGCAGTTATTTGTTTTAAATGAGCAGGGTCTTAACACAATCTTTGCAATTAAATTCATCCGGAGCAAAATTTCTGAGTACTGTATATTATTTAGGATACTGGCTGAGTGATTGTCTAAATTTCTGAAACATGGCTGCATTTTGTGTTGACCTATAAAATTTTAATGATGCATTTGTGCCCTTGCAAAGAAATTCATTTGAGGCAATGCTTAGCTCAGGAGAATTATCAAGTCACTTCCAGTGCCTCTTAAGAAAAAGGATAATAAGAGGGTAACATGTATTTGATTCTTTGGGTGCCTTTAGAGAAATTAAGTAAACGCAAGCTAGCATTTTGTGATATATCAGCCACTATGTTGGGTGTTGTATACGCTTGTCTCATTTATCATACTTCCGTGATTATACTCTTTTATATACATGTGAAAATAGAAGCTAAGAAGCATTTTATAATTTGTCTATCACTTTTAGGTTTAGTGAGAATTTGGTGGAGTATGTTGTGGTAGCATGGAATGATATTGTTTACTCTCCTAACTCTGTTCTCCACTAATTAAGAACATCATTTAGACCAAGCATGTCCAACCTGTGGCCTGTGGGCCACGTGTGGCCCAGGACAGCTTTGAATGCAGCCCAGCACAAAATTGCAAACTTTCTTGAAACATTATGTGATTTTTTTTTTTTTTTTAGCTCATCAGCTTTTGTTGGTGTTCATGTATTTTATGTGTGGCCCAAGACAATTCTCCCAGTGTGGCCCAGAGAAGCCAAAAGACTGGACACCTGTCATTTAGACCCTTCCATTTTCCTTATCCCTCACATTACATGTAATCTGAACTTTGTTAGGTTTTCCTTCAAAATACCTTGCGTGAAGATCCTATTTTAGTCCTCTCAGGAATTGTTACCTCTTCTGTGCTATAATAATAGAAGTAATAAAAATTAGACTTGTCTAGCACCTTGCAGTTTACAAAATATTTGCACATTTTCTATCATCTTCATAACAGCTCTGTGAAGTAGTTATTCTTTAAATGTTCTGTTATAAAAACATCTTACTCATCTTCTTTCTAATTACTCATTCACTTCTGTTTTATACATTGGGGCCAGATAAATATTTTTTATTTTGTTTTTAATTGACACATAATAATTGTACATGCTTATGGGGTACAGTGTGATGTTTCAATACATGTGTACATTATATAATAAAATAAGAATAGTTAGCATATTCATAGCCTCCAATCTTTGTTATTCCTTTGTGATAATAACTTTGAAGATTCTCTTGTCTAACTATCTTGATATATACAGTACAGTAAGTCCTCACTTAACTTCATCAGTAGGTTCTTGGACACTGATTTTAAGTGAAACCATGTATGAAGAAACTAGTTTTACAATAGGGTAATTGATAAAAACAAGAGTTAAGGCCAGACACAGTGGCTCATGCCTGTAATTTCAGCACTTTGGGAAGCCGAGGTGGGTGGATCTCTTGAGCCCAGGAGTTTGAGACCAGCCTGGGCAACATGGCGACACCCTGTCTCTACAAAATTTAGCTGGGTGTGGTGGTGCATTCCAAGATTTCTTGAGCCTAGGAGATTGAGACTGCAGTGAGCTGTGATTGCGCCGCTGCACTCCAGCCTGGGTGACAGAGCAAGGCCCCATCCCAAAACAACACCAGACCTACCTTACAAGAGATCTTGAAAGGAGCAATAAATAAAGAAAGGAGAGACCACTGCCAGCTAATACAAAACACACTTAAATATACAGACGCGTGACACTATAAAGCAACCACACAAACAAGCCAGCATAATAACCAGCTAACACACAATGTCAGGGCCAAGCCATACCTATCAATACTAGCCTTGAATGTAAATGGGCTAAATACCCCCATTTAAAAGGCACAGAGTGGCAAGCTGGATAAAAAGCAAGACCCAATAGTATGTTGTCTTCAAGAGATCCGTCTCACATGTAATGATACCCGTAGGCTCAAAATAAAAGGATGGAGGAAAATCTACCAAGCAAATGGAAAACAGAAAAAAGCAGGGATTACAGTTCTAATTTCAGACAAAACAGACTTTAAGCCAACAAAGATCAAAAAAGACAGAAGGACATTACATAGTGGTAAAAGGTTCAATTCAACAGGAAGACCTAACTGTCCTAAGTATATATGCACCCAACACAGGAGCACCCAGATTCATAAGGCAAGTTTTTAGAGACCTACAGAGAGACGTAGACTCCCACACAATAATAGCAGCACTCCACTGACAGTATCGAACAGATCATTGAGGCAGAAAATTAACAAAGATACTCAGGACCTGAACTCAACATTGCACCAAATGGATCTTACAGACCTCTACAGAGCTCTGCACTCCAAAACAACAGAATATACATTCTTCTCATCACCACATGGCACATACTCTAAAATCAACCACATATTTGGACATAAAACAATTCTCAGCAAATTCAGAAGAACCAAAATCGTATCAAACACATTCTTTCTCCACAGTACAATTAAAATGGAAGTCAAGGCTTGGCACCACAGTTAACACCTGTAATCCCAGCACTTTGGGAGGCCAAGGTGGGCTGATTGCCTGAGCTCGGGAATTTAAGACCAGCTAGGGCAACATGGCGAGACCCTGTCTCTACTAAAAATACCAGAAAAAAACGGGTGTGATGATATGCACCTGTGGTCTCAGCTACTTGGAAGGCTGAGATGGAGGATTGCTTGAGCCTTGTGGAGGCAGAGGTTGCAATGTGCCGAGATGGGGCCATTGGACTCCAGCCTGGGTGACAGAGTTAGACTCTTGTCTCAAAATAAATAAATAAATTGGCCAAGTTCATTGGCTCACACCTGTAATCACAGCAGTTTGGCAGACCGAGACAGATGGATCACTTGAGTTCAGGAGTTCAAGACCAGCCTGGCCAGCATGGTGAAACCCTGTCTCTACTAAAAATACAAAAATTAGCTGGATGTGGTGGTGCATGTCTGTAGTCCCAGCTACTCTACTCAGGAGACTGAGGCAGGAGAATCGCTTGAACCCAGGAGGCAGAGGTTCCTGTGAGCTGAGATCATGTTGCTACGCTCCAGCCTGGGAGACAAAGCAAGACTCCGTCTCAAAAATAATTAAATTAAAAAGTACATACATACATACATACTAAAATAAAATATAGGTCAAAACTAAGAAAATCACTCAAAGCCATGCAATTACGTGGAAATTAAACAACCTGCTCCTGAATGACTTTTGGGTAAATAATAAATAAAGACAGAAATCAAGAAGTTCTTTGAAGTTAATGAGAACAAAGATACAACATACCAGAATCTCTGGGACACAGCTCAGGTAGTGTTAACAGGGAAATTCATAGCACTAAATGTCCACATCAAAAAGTTAGAAAGATCTCAAATTAACAACCTAGTATCACAATGAAAAGAATTAGAGAAACAAGAACATCCCCAAAGCTAGCAGAGAAAAAAAAAATGACCAAAATCAGAGATGAACCGAAGGAAATTAAGACACGAAAAGCCATTCAAAAGATCAACAAATCTAGAAGTTGGTTTCTTGAAGAAAAATTAATAGGCCACTAACTAGACTAATAAAGAATAAAAGAGAGAAGATCCAAATAAACACAATTAAAAATGATGAAGGGGATGTTACCACTGACCCCACAGAAATAAAAACAGCCATCAGAGGCCAGGTGTGGTGGCTCATGGCTATAATCCCAGCACTTAGGGAGGCCAAGGTGGGTGGATCACTTGAGGTCAGGAGTTCAAGACCAGCCTAGCCAATATGGTGAAACCCTGTCTCTACTAAAAATACAAAAAAATTAGCCAGGTCTGGTGGTGTGCACCTATAATTTCAGCTGCTGGGGAGGCTGAGGTGGGAGAATCACTTGAGCCTGGCAGGTGGAGTTTGCAGCGAGCTGAGATTGCACCCCTGCACTCCAACGTGGGTGGCAGAGTGAGACTCCATCTCAAAAATAAAAATAGCCATCAGAGGCCAGGCACGGTGGCTCACGTCTGTAATCCCAGCATTTTGGGAGGCTGAGGCGGGCAGATCACCTGACGTCAGGAGTTCGAGACCAG
>NW_012100320.1:2220270-2227043 GCF_000951045.1 Mandrillus leucophaeus | reverse complement strand
TGCACCACTGCACTCCAGCCTGGGCCACAGAGCAAGACTCTGTCTCAAAAAAAAAAAAAAAAAAAAAAAATCAGAAACTACTACAAACACCTCTGTGCACACAAGCTAGAACACCTAGAAGAGATGCATAAATTTCTGGACACATACACTTGCGCAAGACTGAAGGAAGAAATTGATTTCTTGAACACACCAAAAATGAGCTCCAAAATCAAATCAGTAATAAATAGGCTACCAACCAAAAACCCAGTACCAGACGGATTCACAGCCTAATTCTACCAGGTTTATAAAGAAGAACTGGTGCCATTTCTGCTGAAACTGTTTCAAAAAGTGGAGGAGTGCTACCTATGGCATACTTCTGGTCACAAAAACATCACCAAGCTTCTAGATAAAGGCCCAAGACACTTGTAATATAAACATTGAAATAAATGTGGGCTATACATACATTTAAGGCAGATAATATGAAAACAAGATAATTACCCTTTTTTTTTTGGTGAATCAGTGAGTGATGGCAGCACAATGGTGGTGGGTAAAATCAGGGAATAAATGTTTGCAAAGCAAAAATGGTAAGGAGAATATCTTACTACCATGCAGTGCAAAAACAAATAAAGCAGGCTCCTTGAGCACTTTTGTACTGCATTGTTGATTGTCTTGCATATATATGATTACCATAGACTAGAATTTTAATTTTACAATAATTTGTATTTATGCATTTTTCCAACCCACTTATGCCAGTTCAGGGTCTCAGGTGGCCAGACCCTATCCCAGCAGTTTAGGGCACAAGGTGGGAATCAACCCTGGAGGAATGTCATTCCGTGGCAGGATGCTCACACACACACCCACATTGACTCATCCTGGGATGATTTAAACACCCCAGTTACCTCAAAAACAATTGAAATAAAAAGAATAAAAAATGAAATCCTGTATTTTCCCTAAACAAAACAAAACAAAACAAAACACCCCAGTTAACCTCAGGTACACATCTTTGGGATGTGGGAAGAAACTGGAGTACCCAGAGGAAGCCCACGCAGACAGGAGGAGAACATGCAAACTCTACACAGATGGTAGTTCTGGCTGGGAATTGATTTTTTTCTCATCCATGTTACAACATGAAATGATGTTATTTGAGGTCCTGTTGTTAGCTATAGTCATTCTACTACTTAATAGAACACTAGAACTTATTCTTAAAATCTCACTGTAACTTTGTACCCATTGACAAACCTTTCCTTATTCCTCTCCCTTCTCCCTCCCCAGCCTCTGATAACCACCATTCTGTTCTCTCCTGTGAGATCAGCTTTCCTAGATTCCACATATAAGTGAGATCATGCAGTATTTGTGTTTCTGTGCCTGGCTTATTTCACTTAACATGTTCTCCATGTTTATTCCTTTGCCACAAATGACAACATTTCCTTTTTATAACTGAATAGTATTCTATTGTATATGTGTACATTTTCTTTTCATCTATTGATATACACTTAGGTTGATGCCATATCTTGGCTATTGTGAATGTTGCTGCAATAAATATGGGAATGCAGATATCTTTTCGGCATACTGGTTTCCTCCCCTCCCCTCCCCAATTTTATTTAAAAAATAAAATTTATTTTATTTATTTATTTTTTTAGAGATGGGTTTTGCCATGTTGCTCAGGTTGGTCTTAAACTCCTGGGCTCAAGTGATCTTCTCACCTTGGCCTCCCAAAGTGTTGGACCTATAGGCATGAGCCACCATGTCTGGCCGACATACTGGTTTCCATTCCTTTGAATATATACCCAGTAGTGGAATTGTTGGGTCATATGGTAGTTTTGTTTTTAATTTTTTGAGAACTCTTCATATTGTTTTCCATAATGGCTGTACTAATCTACATTCCTACCAACAGAGTATAAAAAATTTCCCTCTCTTCATTTGTTTTTTTGATAATTGCCATTTTAACTGGAGTGTGGTGGTTTCTCTTTGTGGTTTTGACTTGCATTTCCCTGATGATTTGTAATGTTGAGCATTGTCATGTATCTGCTGGCCATTTGAATGTCTTCGTTTGAGAAATGTCCATTTCGGTTTTTTTGCCCATTTTTAAATTGGATTATTTGGAGTTTTTTGTTAGTGAGTTGTTCAAGTTCCTTATATGGTCTGGATGTTAACCCTTTGTCAGATGAATAATTTGCAAATATTTTTTCCCTCTAGATTATCTCTTCACTCTGTTGAGAAACTTTTTAATTTGATATAATCCCATTTGCCTGTTTTCACTTTTGTTGCCTGTGCTTTTTTTCTTTTCTTTTCTTTTTCTGTTTCTTTTCTTTCTTTCTTTTTTTTTTTTTTGAGACAAGGTCTTGCTTTGTCGTCCAGATTGGAGTGCAGTGGCACAGTCTTGGCTCACTGTAACCTCCTCCTCCTCCTGGGTTCAAGTGATTCTTCTGCCTCAGCCTCCCAAGTAACTGGGATTACAGGCATGCACCACCACACCCAGCTGAATTTTTGTATTTTTAGTAGAGATGGGATTTCACCATGTTGGCCAGGCTGTTCTTGAACTCCTGTCCTCAAGTGATCCACCCGTCTTGACCTCCCACAGTGCTAGGATTAGAGGCGTGAGCCTGCCTTGCTTTTGAGATCCCATCCAAAACATCCTTGCCTAGAGAATGTCATGAAGCATTTCCCTTGTGTTTTATTCTAGTAGTTTTATAGTTTTGGGTCTTACATTTAAGTCTTTAATTCATTTTGAGTTGATTTTTGCATAACGTGAGCGATAAGGGTCTACTTTCCTTCTGTGTGTGAATATCCAGTTTTCCTAGCACCATTTATTGAAAAGACTGTTTTCCCCAGTGTATATTCTTAGCACCTCTGTCGAAAATCAGTTACCTGTAAATGTGTAGATTTATTTCTGAGTTCTCTATTCTGTTTCACTTGTCTGTTTTTATGCCAGTGCCATGCTGCTTTGGTTACTATAGTTTTCTAGGAGATTTTTGCATTGGGTAGAGTGATTCTTTTGCTTTGTTCTTTTTGCTCAAGATTATTTTGGCTATTTGGAATCTTTTGTGGTTCCATATGAATTTTAGAATTTTTTTTTTCTATTTCTGTATTGAATGTCATTGGTATTTTGATAGAGATTGCATTGAATCTTGTAGATCACTTTGGGTAGAATGGACATTGTAGCAATATTCTTTCAATTTTTTATTTTTATTTTTTTTAAGAGACAAAGTCAGGCGCTGGGTGTGGTGGCTCACACCTGTAATCCCAGCACTTTGGGAGGCTGAGGCAGGTGTATCACGAGGTCAGGAGATCTAGATCATCCTGGCCAACATAGTGAGACTCTGTCTCTACTAAAAATATAAAAATTAGCTGAGTGTGGTGGCGCATGCATGTAGTCCCAGCTACTTGGGAGGCTGAGACAGGAGAATCACTTGAACCCAGGAGGCAGAAGTTGCATTGAGCCGAGATCGTGCCACTGCACTCCAGCCTGGTGATAGAGTGAGACTCTGTCTCAAAAAAAAGAGACAAGGTCTTGTTTGTCACCTAGGCTGGAGTGTAGTGACATGATCATAGCTCACTGTAACCATGAACTCCTGGACTCAAACATTCTTCCTATCTCAGTCTACCTACTAGCTAGGATTATAGGCACTTACCCCTATACCTGACTAATTAAAAATTTTTTTTTGCAGATACAGTGTCTCACTATGTTGCCTAGCTGCTCTCAAACTCCTGGCCTGAAATGATCTTCCTGCCTTGGCCTCCTAAAGTGCTGGCAGTAATAGGCATAAGCCACTGTGACTGGCCAATTTTCTTCCAATGGATATATTTCATTTTTGTGTGTGTGTCTTCTTCAGTTTCTTTTGTTAGTAATTTATAGTTTCCCTTGTAGAGATCATTCACCTCTTTGGTTGAATTTATTCCTAGTTTTTTTGTTTGTTTGTTTGTTTGTTTTTTAAGCTATTGTAAATGGGATTACCTTCTGTATTAGTCTGTTCTCACACTGCTAATAAAGACATACCCAAGACTGGCTAATTTATGAAGGAAAGAGGTTTAACTGATTCACAGTTCCACATAGCTGGGAGGCCTCACAATCATGGCAGAAAGCAAAGGAGCAGCAAAGTCACATCTTACATGGCGGCAGGCAAAGAAAGCATGTGCAAGGGAACTCCCCTTTATAAAACCATCAGATCTTGTGAGACTTATTCACTATCATGAGAACAGCATGTGAAAAACCTACCCCATTTCATTTACCTCCCTTTGGGTCTCTTCCACTATACATGGGACTTATGGGAGCTATGATTCAAGATGATATTTGGGTGGGGACACAGCCAAACCATATTTCCTCCCTCAAACTGTGTGCTCCGATTATATTCTCAATTTCTTTTTCCACTGGTTTGTTTTTGGCATTAGAAATGCTACTAATTTTTGTATGTTAATTTTCTATCCTGTAACTTTACTGAATTCTAATAGTTCTAATAGTTTTTTGGAGGAGTCTTTGGGATTTTCTATATATATGATTATGTCATCTGCAAACAGGAGCAGTTTGATTTCCTCTTTTCCTATTTGGACGCCCTGTCTTTTGCCTCGTTGCTTTGGATAGTACTTTGAATACTATGTTGTATAAAATTGGTAAAAGTGAGGATCCTTGTCTTGTTCTAGTCTTTTGAGGAAAAGCTTTTAATTTTTCCCCATTCAGTCTGATATTAGCTGTGAGTTTGTCATATATGGCCTTTATTATGTTGAAATGTGTTCCTTTTATGCCTAAATTTATTGAGAGTTTTTATCATGAAGGGATGTTGAATTTTATCAAATATCTTCTGTGTCTGTTGAGATGATCATATAGTTTTTGTCTTTCATTCTGTTCATGTGACGTATCATGTGTAATGATATGCATATGTTCAAGCATCCTTACGTCCCTGGGATATATCCCACTTGATCATGGTGAATCATCTTTTAGTATGTTGTTGGATTTAGTTTGTTAGTATTTTGTTGAGGATTTGTACCTCTATTTTCATCAGGGATATTGGCCTGTAGTTTTATTTTGTTGTATCCTGGCCTGGTTTTGGTATCAGCATAATGCTGGACTCAGAATAAGTTTAGAAGTATTCCTCTCTTCAGTTTTTTGGAATAGTTTGAAAAGAATTTATATTTGTTCTTTCAATGTTGGATAGAATTCAGCAATGAAGCCATCAGGTCCTGGGCTTTTTCTTTGTTGGGGGAGTCTTTATCATTACTTCAATCTTATTACTTGGCTATTGTTCTGTTCAGGTTTTCTATTTCTTCTGACTCGATCTTGGTAGGTTGTATGTATGTTTCCAGGAACTTGTCCATTTCTTCAGATTTTTAAACATTTGTTCTCATATAGTTGTCAGATTAATATTCTAGAAATACAACTTTCACCGTTTGCTTTTTCCCTTCATTCACAGCAAGCTGAAGAATGGAGTTAAAAAACTCCCATATTTGCATTTAGGATTATCCATAATCTTATTCTAAACTAACCTTTCTTTTTTATCACCCAAGAACTTTCTCACAAGAACTTTCTTTTTTTTTTTTTTTTTTTTGAGACGGAGTCTCGCTCTGTCGCCCAGGCTGGAGTACAGTGGCCGGATCTCAGCTCACTGCAAGCTCCGCCTCCCGGGTTTACGCCATTCTCCTGCCTCAGCCTCCTGAGTAGCTGGGACTACAGGCGCCCGCCAGCTCGCCCGGCTAGTTTTTTGTATTTTTTAGTAGAGACAGGGTTTCACCGTGTTAGCCAGGATGGTCTTGATCTCCTGACCTCGTGATCCGCCCATCTCGGCCTCCCAAAGTGCTGGGATTACAGGCTTGAGCCACCACGCCTGGAACTTTCTACGTATATCAAGTCCATTTGTTCACTTTAGCATGTCTTACCTACTGAATGTCAGATACTATGTTTGTTTCTAGGGATAAAAAGATGAATTAAACATTCTTGTCCTCTGGAAATTTACGGCCGAGTGGAAGTAAAAAGATACATGCATAACTAATTATAGGTAGAAGTTTATGAAATTGGGTGTTGGCTTAGTCTTAAGACTAGAAAGTGTATTTAGAAAAAGGCTTTTTTTTTTTTAAAAAACAAAAAGGCATAAAACCACAAGGAACCAAAAAAATGGAAGAGAAGGTGAAAACATACTGAGAAATGTTAACAAATTTTGGAAGCTGAAACACAGATGGTTAGGTGGTAACTCACTTAGCACTCCAGAGAAGGCTTGCCTGAAGGGGCAGGCCGGGTAATACTATAAAATATACCAGATAGACTTAGGAATTGGAGACACTAGGAACTTCACAAAGGTGGGATGCAGAAGGGGCTAAAAATGGAAAACTTAGTTGAAAGTCAGCTCTACTGTGAAAAGCGGCTACCTAGCTAAATACAGGTAAAATAAGAAAAAGGTTGCACACTGACGCCGGGCGCAGTGGCTCATGCCTGTAATCCCAACACTTTGGGAGGCCGAGGCGGGTGGGTCACAAAGTCGAGAGATCGAGCCCATCCTGGCCAATATGGTGAAACCCTGTCTCTACTAAAGATACAAAAGTTAGCTGGGCATGGTGACGCATGCCTGTAATCCCAGCCAGTCTGGAGGCTGAGGCAGGAGAATCGCTTGAACCACAGAGGCAGAAGTTGCTGAGATCGCGCCACTGCACTCCAGCCTGGGCAGGAAAGTGAGACTCTGTCTCAAAAAAAAAAAAAAAAAAAGAAGGTTGCACACTTAATGATACTCATCAAGACTTCTTGTGGAAGAAACAAATATGTAAGTGCCCAGGATTTCTTTGAAACATTTTTTTTTTTTTTTTTTTTTTTT
>NW_012100320.1:2207600-2220063 GCF_000951045.1 Mandrillus leucophaeus | reverse complement strand
CTCCCAAAGTGCTGGGATTACAGGTGTGAGCCACCACACCCAGCTACATTTTTTTCTTCAAAAGAAATCCATGCACAATTTCTATAATATAGTAGGTTTGTTTTTATATAAAAAAAGACTTTCTCCAAATCTTCAAATGAAAATGAGGATCCAAGAAAAGTGTGTATTACTTGTCCTGTAGCTTAGTACACAAGTGCCTTGGCACACTTCTAGGTACCCGCGGGCATACGTACCTCAGAGTGGGGACCTGGCATTCAATATTATTCATAACCTGTGCTTAGCTTAGTGGATCTTTATGGCTTTTCTTCTGTTTCTTCCCACACACTATGTGCTCCGATTATATGGGTCTACCCACAGCATATCAAATCCTGTGCATTTTCTATCATTTCTCCATATCATTGTTCAAATTAGTATTTTTTAAAAATAGGAAATCCTTCTGGGCTCACTTCAAGTGCTGCTTCTGCCCAAATTCATTAACCTCCGTATCCAGGCTCTTCTACTGACTTGTTTGTATTTTATTTTTAACACACACCATATCATGTGATTTATTTGACACACTTTTGAGCCACCACATACAAGACCTTGTGTGAGGAGGTAGAATACAGTCTATGAAGGGTGAGAACTGAGGTTGCTCATCTTAGATGTCTGGTATTTGTGTAGATGGACATTAAATAGTCACGGTTTTCCCTACCTCTGTTCTCTTTTTTTTCTAGTTAATCTTGTACTACCTTACAATGCTCATGCAAAATCCCAGATCTTATCAGGTCACAAAACCTTTCATTTTAAACTTTAAGATAGCATTGATGTTCTGCAATTATACAGGCAGTAGGAACAGGGAAAAATGGTATTAATGGCTTGCTTTTTTAATGGCTTGCTTTTTTTTTTTTTTTTTTTTTTTTTTTGAGAAGCAGTCTTGCTCTGTTGCCCAGGCTGGGGTACAATGGTGCGATTTTGGCTCACTGCAACCTCTGCCTCCCGGGTCAAGCAATTCTCCTGTCTCAGCCTCCCGAGTAGCTGGGATTACAGGCGCATGCCACCATGCCTGCCTAATTTTTGTATTTCTAGTAGAGATGGGATTTCACCCTGTTGGTCAGGCTGGTCTCGAACTCCTGACCTCGTGATCCACCTGCCTCGCCCTCCCCAAGTGCTGGGATTACAGGCGTGAGCTGTAATTAGGTTCTTATGGTTAAGCTTGTGCTAAAATTAGTTTTTTGGGTTTTTTTGTTTTTTGTTTTTTTTTTTGAGACAGAGTTTTGCTCCTGTCTCCCATGCTGGAGTGCAATGGCGTGATCTCAGCTCACTGCAACCTCTGTGTCCCAGGTTCAAGTGATTCTCCTGTATCAGTCTGCCGAGTAGCTGGGATTACAGATTCCCACCACCACCCCCAACTAATTATTGTATTTTTAGTAGAGACAGGGTTTCACCATGTTGACCAGGCTGTTCTCGAACTCCTGACCTCAGGTGATCCACCCACCTTGGCCTCCCAAAGTGCTGGGATTACAGGCATGAGCCACTGCACCTGACCCTAAAATTAGTTTTAAGTCACAGTAACAATACTCATTTCATTTCAGGAAGAGCTATCCTGAAAAATCTTTGCGCAGCATCACATCTGGTGTGCAAGAAGTTGTGGGCCAAATTAAAGTTTTAATCTGCCTGGGAGTTGGCTATTTGTTACTGCCTCATCTGTTCCTCTCTTACTTATTACTATCCTTTTTATAATTTCATGAAATATATTTTAAAATGGTTTTGGTGGAAACAGTAATCAGAAACATAAAGTAACCTTTAGAAAGTTAATGCAAACACTATATATATGAGAGAAATGCCTGTTTTCTACTTGTGCTCCCCTAAAAAAGAAGTTATTCATCTTATGGTTTCTTAGGTGTTTCTTATGGTTTCTTAGGGCAAACACCTAAGAAACCAACCTGTTAGTCTTCTTTTTATCTTACTTGCAGACAAAAATTATTCCTAAATTAGTGTACTCTTTGACACATAAAAGTACTCACAATCTGATGGCAGTATGAAAAGTTTAATGATGTAGTTATATTGCAGAGGGCCTTAGTTGTCTAGAGGTGTGTAAATGAAAACTTGTAAGCAGCTTTTTATGTTTGTTTATTTATTTATTTATGAGACGGCATCTCACTCTGTTGCCCAGGCTGGAGTACAGTGGTGTAATCTTGGCTCACTGTAGCCTACACCTCCCGGGTTCAAGTGATTTTCCCGCCTCAGCTTCACAAGTATCTGAGATTACAAGCGTTCACCACCACGCCCAGCTAATTTTTGTATTTTTAGTAGAGACAGGGTTTCACCATGTTGGCCAGGCTGGTCTTGAACTCCTGACCTCAAGTGATCCACCTGCCTCAGCCTCCCAAAGTGTTGGGATTACACCACACCCAGCTTGTTTTTTTATTTATAAAAACAATGTACATTATATAAAAATCAGAAAATACTAAAAACTTTTATATTACTTTTGTATTATTTTTCACACACATATATTCAGCTGTGTATTATAGGAATATAACATTTACTCGTATATTATTTTAAAAATAGCCGTACTATAGATACAGTACCAATAACTTTTAATCAGTCGAGATTTTGAGTGTCTTATATGTGCTGAACACGGTCTTAAGCACCATAGGGTATTGAGAAAACTTAAAATCCCTGTCCTCAAGATATTTACACTCTAGCTGGATAAGAAGGCAAATGTGTAAGAAGAGATATGAAGTTCAGTGCAGTGGCTAAACTACTAAACTACATGATATGTACTAAGCACTCAGGAGGAATTAAAGTTAAGGTTTCCAAGGATTAGTGACGGTGGGGAGGTGAGAGGAGCTGAGTACCCAGCATATATTACAGGTTCACTAATTGAAAGTTGTTGCTCTGGTCCTCATCATCATTCCAAGTTCTTAGTCTAAACGTCTGGGAATATTGATTACATTTGTAGAAACAGGAAAGTTTAAAGAAAAAAGCATTATTGCAGGAAGAACTTTGAGATGTGTAAGTGTTGTCTAACTGAAGATCTGTTTCCTGTAAATAGTTAAAAGATATAAAGTTATTGTTCTGGTGAACAGTCAAAACAACTTTGAGAATCATCTGCTTACAAGCAGTAGATGAATTCTCCAAAAGTAGGTTTGGGCAATAGTTGGTTTTATTCACACTATCCTTTATGCCATCTAAAGTTGACACGACATACCGTGACAAAATATATAGAATTCTATTTGCCAGTTAGTTCGAAGAATGAAGGTTTGTGTTTATTGTGCCAAGAGCTAAAATCTCTTTGAAATTCTGGAATTTCTTCTTGAATTGCCTTGTGACTTAATAGATGAGAAATATTAACACACGCGCACATGCGTGTGTGTGTGTGTGTGTATGTGTGTGTAAGAGAGATATATTTTCTCTTTTAGGAAGATTCTCAGGTGTAGCTTAAATTTCTAAATTTTCAAGCTGTTCTAGCCTTGCTGGATCTCATTATCTCTGTAGCTTTTCACTTATGAATCAAGTTTCATTTATGTGAGCAGCATTGGGAATATAACCTTTCTCATGACCCTGTAAGCTAATATTTTGCTTTGCCTTTCCCAGAATAAATGTCACTAAAACGTATACATTCTGCTTTCCCCTTAGGTAAAAATCTCTACACCAATGAATATGTAGCAATCAAACTGGTGAGTAGAATCTGTTTGTGGTAATTAATGTTTTGGTGCTCCCATTGCTTATATCTTCTTATAGGAAATAGTTTTAAGCATTCATTCACAAAAATGCTAATGGTTTTTTTTAATATATGATCCCACGTTTTTCTTCAATGATAGTGTTACAGTGATGAATCACTGTATACTATATAACACTATATAATTAAATGATACTAACTTTAGTGTTAGCAATGATGACTCAAAAATTAGTTGATTAAAAAAAGCTGGAAGAACTAGTAATTCTGTGAACTTAATCTTTCACAGAGGTATCTTAATTAAAAAGATAAAATCATTTAAAAATTTTACTGTTTTTTTCTCTAAACTGATTTATTTTTTGTACTTACAAGAAAATCATAACTGATCATCTAATCATGGCCTTAAAAATCTGTCAAGCATGAAAAATATACCATATGGTCAAATTAGAAGCAAAGGAGTCAATTGGTATATTAATACTAACCTTGTGAATAATTAAACTAGTCATTGAAAATGATATCCTATTGAAAAAGAGAAGTAATAATTTTATTATTTGTGAGGAATAATAATTTTAAAAGACAGAATTCTTTGTCTTATATTTAAGGTGGATAACAAAACCATTTTTTCATGTGAAATGTTTCATATGACTAGTTTCACTGAAACTCTGTGTTTGTCCTCATAGTAGGTATCCCAGGATTTACAGGTAGCTTTGTTTTATTAGTTGGAAGCTAGAGGAGTTAATGGTTGAAGGAAATCTATGCAATTCTTTTCTTTTCTTTCTTTTTATTTACTTTTTAGAGACAGGGTCTCACGCTGTTGCCCAGGCTAGAGTGCAGTGATGTGATCTTGGCTCACTGCAACCTCTGCCTCCTGGGCTCAAGCGATCCTTCCACCTCAGTCTGCCTCCTAAGAGGCTGGGACTGCAGGTGTGCGCCACCACACCTGGCTAAGTTTTGTATTTTTTGTAGAGACAGTGTTTCATCATGTTGCCCAGTTGGTCTCGAACTCCTGAGCTCAGGTGATCCATCCAGCTTGGCCTCCCAAAGTACTGGGATTACAGGTGTGAGCCACCACGCCTGGCATTGTTATTCTTTTCTAATTAATTGCACTTACCACATCCACACTTGTTCTGTGATTGGTCATTCTTCTCATCCAGCTTGCTTGTGGAGGAGGTAGGGTTGTCTTGTGAGGAACTGACAGTTATCAGATTTGTTTCTCTACAAAGGAGTGGGTGGACAGGGAGCAGGGCTTAGAGCAGCAGGTAACTTCTAGGAAACCAAGTGTTTTCTTTTTGTATTTTGACTTGGAACTCTTGTTGGATAGATGGGAGCAGGAAGAGAGGTAATACATGTTAACAATGCAGGTCAAATATCCTCTTAGATTGAATATTAGAGGATTAACCGGCCAGACGCAGTGGCTCATGCCTGTAATCCACTTTAGGAAGCCAAGACAGGCAGATCGCTTGAGCCCAGAAGTTCAGACCAGCCTGGGCAACAAGGCGAAACACTGTCTCTACAAAAAATACAAAAAATTCGTCAGGTATGCTGGCACACACGTGTAGTCCCTGCTACTTTGGAGGCTAATGTGGGAGAATAACCTGAGCCCAGGAAGTTGAGACTGCAGTGAGCCGAGATTGCTTGCCCCTGTGCACTCAGCCTGGGTGACAGATACCGTGTCTCAAAAAAATAGGATTAACCACATTTTTTTAATTTATAGGAATTTGGTTATTCTATTAAAGTGTTCTCTAGTACACTGACTTTTTTTACTTTTTCTGTTCTATTATTCTGATAAGTTGGAATAATCTCTGATTTTTTGGGACTACTAAGAGAACGAAGCACTTCCTAAAACACTTAAAAAATTTGCCATGTTACTACATATTTGTTAGGCTTTCTGTTAGGGACACTTCTTTCATCTTGATTTCTTCTGCCAGGTTGTACCAATCAACCTGTATAGATAAGCTTACATAACATATTGTTGACATGATTGATCGTTACATTTCACTTTCCTTTTTAAAAACTTTTATTTTGCTTTGTATGGCCACTATTTAAAGCTAAAAATGGAACTCTTGCAATCTAGTATGGTGTGACTCAGTACTGCATTTCTCTTTCAGATCAGTCTGAAAGGCATTTTAGAGGATAACAATTTTGTCTACAGGCTTTCTCTCTTCCTTTTGGGCTTCTGTTCTTCAAAGGGAGATATGAAGGCAGTAATTGAGCCCTTTGGATTGTAATGGTAAATTTGCCTTAAGCACTATACTCCTATAAGGTAGCTGTCTGCTGTTTGTTTAGGATTTTAGGCAGGCATGTGTTTTCCAGAATAACTGTGGCAAATATTCTGGCAAATGCACAGCCTCTATGGAAATGTAATCAGCATCTGGCACGGAAATGTAATCAGCATCTGGCACAGAAATGCAGGGAAGCTCTGTTGCTGCTGTTTCAGTTGTACTTTGTTTGGATCTTCATTGTGGACTCTTTTTTCTTAGATTTCTAAAAACCTTTAAAAAAAATCATACACAAAGTAAACAAAATAGTGTAATGAGCCCCTCCTTTATCCATCACCCACATTTCTAAGGGTTCTTTTTAACAGAGGTTTTCTAACAATTGGGTTTTAAAAAAATCTCTCTGTGCTGCTAATATTGCTGCCTTCTGCAATCTGTAGACTGAGTTTTGCAGTGCCTTCTACTTATAGTGCTTCCAGAAAAGCACCTTGAAGCCCAATTGGCTGAGCAGGCTATGGCCATGTGCTAAGGAGTTGGCTGAAGTGTGTAATTCTCTCAGTCTTCATAATAAGACCCTCATGTCTGAATATATGATGTGTATGCCTTTCAACCCTTGAACTCTATGGAATTTTGCATTTTTAATTTACTAGCTTAGCTACTCTATTATGCTTTCCAGCATGAAGATTGAGAGTATAATATTTGAGGAGGGATCTGTGGTTTTTAAAATTCATTGCCTCTGTGGTTTGTCAGAATCCAAAAGTGATTTCTCCGGAAAGAATAGTCGCTTTTCTAGTGTTTTGATCAACTTCTAGTTCCATGTTGATTTGTCATCACTGTTTCTGTTTGGTTCCTTGTGAATTCTTAGTTACTTTGCTAATGGAAAAATTCTATACCTGGCTGCTTTGATAGTGATTCAGTGGAAGATCTGCAACCAAATGGAGACATAAGAGTGATATGATACCTCTCTATCTGAAGAGAGAAATAGGAAAGGGACTCTACAATATAATTAGTCTTATGTACTTTTCTTTTTCTTTTTTTTTTTTTTTTTTTTGAGATGGAATCTTGCTGAGTCACCAGGCTGGAGTGCAGTGGCACGATCTCGGCTCACTGCAACCTCCAACTCCCCTGGTTCAAGCGATTCTCTTACCTCAGCCTCCTGAGTAGCTGGGATTACAGGCATGCACCACCATGCCCAGCTAATTTTTGTATTTTTAGTAGAGACGGGGTTTCACCATGTTGGCCAGGATGGTCTCGATCTCCTGACCTCGTGATTCACCCACCCCGGCATCCCAAAGTGCTGGGATTATAGGCGTGAGCCACCGTGCCCGGCCATGTACTTTTCTTTTGACTAAAAGTCTTGAGACACTTGAAGTCCAACTCTAACGATTGCTGATTTTATACTCAAAGAAGGGTATGAGTTCTTTCTTCAAAGCGCTTCCTACAGATATGAACATTCCAGTCTGGCCTGAATTGATTTAGATAAAATCTTCCTAGAAGCAGAGGGATAGACTAGACAACTTCAGAGAAACTTCTGAATTCTTTGGTTAATGGATTCTATATCTTAAGAAAAATGCAGAAAACTTCAAATGGATTCAGGAAAGAGCCTTCAAAGATGATCAAAGAATTAAAAGCTAGGACCTATGAGGAAAGGTGAAAGGAATTTGAAATTACTTTGCCTGAGGAAAGAAAGTCTAGGAAATCATTGGATTGTTTTGTTATTTGAAGAGAGCTACTTAATAGTATTTGAGGTTATTGAGGAGTTTTTTTTATTTTTTTGCTGAGGACTTAAGAAAAATAGGCTTAAGTTTCAGTAGTGAGATTTGAGTATAATATAAAAGTGTTCCAAACCACGAAACTTGTTCAACATCAGCATGAATTATTGAGAGAAGTTATGGAATCTCCTTCCTTGGAGTCTGTCTTAAACATAAGACAAATAGGCTGGGCACGGGGGCTCACACCTATAATCTCAGCACTTTGGGAGGCTGCAGTGGGTGGATCAGGAGGTCGGGAGTTTGAGACCAGCCTGGCCACTATGGTAAAATCTCGTCTCTACTAAAAATACAAAATTAGCCGAGTGTGGTGGCATGCATCTGTAGTCCCAGCTACTTGGGAGGCTGAGGCAGAAGAATTGCTTGAACCCGGGAGGTGGAGGTTGCAGTGAGCTGAGATTGTGCCATTGCACTCCAGCCTGGGTGACAGAGTAAGACTCCATCTCAAAAAAAAAAAAAAAAAAAAAAAAGGACAAATAACCACTCAGTGGAGGAAAGGACAGTCTTTTCAACAAATGAGGCTAGAAAAACTGGATACCCACGTAACAGTGAAGTTGGATTCTTACTTTACATTGTATTCAACAATTCAGAGTGGATTAAAGACCTAAATATAAGATTGAAACTATGATATTTTTACCAGAATACACATGAGAAAAGCTTCATGACATTGAATTTGGCAGTGATTTCTTGGATATGACACCAAAATCACAGACAACAAAAAAAGAAGCTAGCTAAGTTGGACTTCAGCAAAATTTAAAACTTTTGCATACTGTCAACAGAATTTTAAAAAGGGCAACCCATGGAAAGGAATAGGAGAAAATAATATTATCTAATAACAGGTGATAACCAGAATTTACCATTATAACAATTTTTTAAAGTTCAGTGGCATTGGCCAGGTGCAGTGGCTTATGCCTGTAATCCCAGCACTTTGGGAGGCTGAGGCGGGTGGATCACCTGAGGTCAGGGGTTTGATACCAGCCTGACCAACATGGAGAAACCCCATCTCCACTAAAAATACAAAAATTAGCCAGGCGTGGTGGCATATGCCTGTAATCCCAGCTACTTGGGAGGCTGAGGCAGGAAAATTGCTGAACCCGGGAGGCGGAGGTTGTGATGAGCCAATATCATGCCATTACAGTCCAGCCTGGGCAACAAGAGTGAAACTCCGTCTCAAAAAAAAAAAAAAAAAAAAGTTCAGTGGCATTAAGTACATTTATATTGGTGTACAACCATCACCACCATCCATCTCCAGAACTTTTTCATCTTCCCTAACTGAAATTTCCTATCTGTTAAACACTCCCCTCCCCCCAACCCCTTGGCAACCACCATTCTGTCTGTCTCTATGAATTTGACTACACTAGATACTTAATTTTTTTTGTGTTGTTTGCTTTTTTGGAGATGGAGTCTTGCTCTGTCGCCCAGGCTGGAGTGCAGTGGTGCGATCTAGGCTAACTGCAACCTCCACCCCCCGGGTTCAAGCAATTCTCCTGCCTCAGCCTGCTGAGTAGCTGGGACTACAGGTGCATGCTGACACTCCTGGCTAATTTTTTGTATTTTAGTAGAGGCGGAGTTTCACTGCGTTGCCTAGGCTGGTCTCGAACTCCTGAGCTCAGGCAGTCCATCTGTCTCAGCCTCCCAAAGTGCTAGGATTACAGGCGTGAGCCACTGCACTTGGCTACTAGGTACTTAATATTAAGTGGACTCATGCAATATTTGTCCTTTATAACTGGCTTATTTCACGAGCATAATGTCCTCAAGGTTTGCCCATGTTGTAGCATGTGTTGGAATTTCCTTTTTAAGGTTGAATAATACTTCACCATATGTATATACCCAATTTTGTTTATCCGTTCGTCCAATCATACACACTTAGGTTGCTTCCACCTGTTAGTTATTGTGAATAATAATGCTGTGAACATGCATGTAAAAATAAATCTGAATTCCTGCTTCCACTTCTTTGGAGCATCTGTCCAGAAAGAGAATTGTGAATCATAATGATTCTGTGTTTAATTTTTTGAAAAATTGCCATACCATTTTCCCGAGCAGTCACTGCACCATTTTGCATTCCCATCAGCAGTGCACAAGGATTCCAGTTTCTCCACATCCTCATCAACACTTGTTATTTTCTGTTTTTGATGATAGCCATCCTAATGGGTGTGCAGATGTTGAACTTTATTTTATTTATCGATTGACTGAGACAAGGTCTCACTCTGTCGCCCAGGCTGGAGTACAGTGGCACAATCACAGCTCCCTGCAGTCTTGATCTGTGGGACTCAAGCAGTCCTCCCACCTCATCTTCCTGAGTAGCTGGAACTACAGGAGTGTACCATCCTACCAGGCTAATTTTTAAATTTTTGGTAGAGACAGGGTCTCCCTATGTTGCCCAGGCTGGTCTCGAACTCCTGGACTCAAGCAGTTCTCCTGCCTCAGCCTCCCAAAGTGCTGGGATTACAGGCATGAGCCACCATGCCTGTCCTATTTTATTTGTTTATTTGTAAAGATGAGGTTTTGCTGTGTTGCCCAGGCTGGTCTCAAACTCCTGGTATTGAGTGATCCTCCTGTCTCAGCCTCTGAAAGTGCTGGGATTGCAGACATGAGCCACCATGTCAGCTACTGTTGAGCTTTTAAAGAGAGGTTATAATGTGTTTAGGGTAATGTTTGGTTTTCTTGTTAGCCAGTTGCCCAGTACACTCTCAGTTTAGAATAATCAACCAGCCAGTTGCTCAATTGGTATAGAGCAAAGTGTGGTTGTTTGGCTGCTTTATCTCTGAGGTTTTTAGAAAACTCAATTTTTGGAAACTTGAACACCACATTGATTGAAGTTACATATTTTAATTCTATTTACAATCTTTAATTCTCAACAGTTTAAAAAGAAATATATATAAGCATGTTCCTAAAAGCATTGTTCGTAATATTGGAAAGTGAAAAGAGTTCACATGTCCAAAAATTATGGGGAGGGTGTGTATACATACATACGTAAATACAAAATACATGTGCACATACAGGGCAATACTTAAACCATTAAAAATAATATAAGCCAGGTGCAGTGGCTTATGCCTATAATCCCACAGCACTTTGGGTGTCTGAAGTGGGAGGATTGCTTGAGCCCAGGAATTTGGGACCAGCCTGGGCAACATAGTAAGATCCTATCTCTACAAAAAAATAAAAATTAGCTGTGAGTGATAGCACACACTTGTGGTCCCAGCTGTTCGGGAGGCTAAGATAGGAGGATGACTTGAATCTGGGAGGTTTCGACTGCAGTGCGCGAGACCCTGTCTTTAAAAAAAAAACCAAGACATTATACACGTTTATTTACTGCCATGGGAAAATGTTACTACATTGTTGAATTCAACAGCACATTAATGAACAGCAAATATATTATAATCTCACTTATATAAAATTAAGTTCATCAGTCTATATTATATATAAATACATATATAGATAAATACTTAGAAAGGCATTCACTAAAATGTTAATAGTGCCTCTCTTTAAAGTGGCAGGATCACAGATGATTTTTGCTTTCTAATTTTTGTATATTGGAATTTTCTTCTGAGCATGCATTATTTTTCTAAAAATAATAAAACCGTGAACCTCCCAAAAATTCAGAACAAAACAAGCAGGAAATACATTCTGGTATTTTTTTTATTTAAAGGTTTGGCATCAAGTTTCCTGGGAAAATACATATCAGGAGAATATTTCATTGCAAGAAAGGTATCCTTGAATGATAGCTCATGCAAAGTCTATTTTTATTTAACTATCCATGGAAGGAGTTGTATGTAATTCACCTTCATCTTCTCTTAACTGTACTGTCTAAGACAAATTGTGGTTAGAAAAGGCTCTCATATATGGATATCATCTCTAAAACATTAGGTGATCTTAACCGTTGTTTACTCCAAAACTTTAAGAATGGAAAAATCCCATTTGTTGAAATCTGATCAGTTTTTCTTTTTGGATTTCAGGAACCAATAAAATCACGTGCTCCACAGCTTCATTTAGAGTACAGATTTTATAAACAGCTTGGCAGTGCAGGTAAGTCAAGTCTTTCTTCTCCACTTACTTAGCATGTAGCTTAGCTGGAAGCCCTAAAATATACAAATTTTTTTGTCTGGCTTACCCTTTTTACCAAACCATCTGTCTCCCCTGCTTGCCGGATAGGTAAATAAACATAGTCAGACACAAAGCTGCTTGCTCTCTGGTTCCTGGAGTTGAGTTGACAGGGGAACTGTGTTGCTATGACTGTGCCCACAGACCAACCTGCAGATGCTTTCCACTTGTCAGATACACATAGTGTGAAGGATTTGCTTTTCAGTAGTTCATTCTCTTTTCATTTCTTTACTTATACCAAAAGAAAGGAGGAAATGTTGGTAATTTGCAAAATATACTTTACCGCATTGAGGTGGTTTATCTGTTTTAAAAACATACTAAAATATACATTCTGAAATACTACAGCACTGTCATTTTATCCATTTTTCTCATTAATTTGCAAGAGCTATCCATATGATTGCAATAACCTATGACCTTTGGCAATTTTTAAAAATTAAGTTAATCACTTTAAAAAATGTTTGTTTTTTACCTAAAAGCTCTGATTTCTCAAATATCTTACTGACTTCCAGAAAAATATTTTGCTAACGTTTACCTGTAGAGACAAATCTCTCAGAAGATGAAATCTTTCAGAGCTATTTTCACTATTTGACATTAGTAGAATTTCCTCTGCTTTATGCCCCCTTCACTGTGACAGGTTTTCTGGGAATGACTAAAGCTTGGTCTTCCTTCCTTCCTTCCTTCCTTCCTTCCTTCCTTCCTTCCTTCCTTCCTTCCTTCCT
>NW_012100320.1:2205499-2207318 GCF_000951045.1 Mandrillus leucophaeus | reverse complement strand
CTCCTTTCCTTTCCTTTTTCCTTTTTCCTTTTTTCGTTTTTCCCCTTTCCTTTCCTTTTCCTTTTTCCTTTCCTTTTCTTTTGTTTCTACAGGGTCTCACTCCCATCGCCCAGGCTGGAGTGCAGTGGCAGGATCACAGCTCACTGCAGCCTTGACCTCCTAGGCTTAAGCAGTTCTCCTGCCTCAGCCTCCTGAGTAGCTGGGACTGTAGGCATGCACCACCACACCAGGCTAATTTTCTGTATTTTTAGTAGAGATGGGGTTTCGCTGTGTTGCCCAGGGTGGTCTTGAACTCTTGGACTCAAGTGATCCTCCTGCCTTTAGCCTCCCAAAATGCTGGGATTACAGGCATGAGCCATCATACCGTTGGTTTCTATTTCAAGTAACCCTATTGAAGGTACTACTGAAGGAATTTGAGTTCTACTTCCTAAAATATTTAGAATTATATGAGTCACTGTGTGTTATTCAAGTTTTATTATACCCTGACTATAGCAATAATCAGCTATAGTCATAACCCAGAGAGCCCACAATGGACTTGTCTTCCACTGAACTTAGTATGAGTTCTTGCTCGCAGTAACCTCTCAGTATATATTTGTTAATTGATTGGAGTGTTTTTGGCATAAGATTTAAGACTGGCAACTGAGTCCACAGGATGTATACATAACTTGAGGCTTATCTTCCCAGATGCCCCAGAACTACATTTTAATTGTTGTTCCTCTTATATTCCTGGTTTCATAATGTTGTTAAGTTATTCCAGGTTTCATAAATTTTAGGGAAAAGACTGTCACAGCCCACTTATGATAAGCATGTTTGTGTATGTCTCATAAATCTAAGGGTCAGGTAAAAACATGCTGAATCCAGTCCAACTTTGAAGTTTAAGTGGGGAAGTGAACAGGCCAGTTTTCAGGATTTCCTCTGTAAGCCCTTTCAAATAGATCCACCAAATCAGACCAATCTTCCCTTTTCAATATAGAGCCAAAAAATCTAATGAATTTGTTGGGTAGGAAGAACACCTGTGCTGCTGGGTTGGTACTCCCCCCAAATACAGAAAATTGCAAGCCCTTGAAGTTTCAGCATTCTCTGTGCACTTAAAACAAGGAGTAAATAGGGAGGGCATTAGGGAAAGGTGACTATACAAATTGCCTTTCACTTAAGCAGCAAGGAAAAACTGGAATCTCTGAGACAGATACATCCATCATTGTCATGAGTGGGAATAGGAGGGCTCTGTTGTACTGGTTAGGCCAGCTGTTGACTCATAGTCAGGTAGGCTGGCCGTTGTTAGTCTGTCTCCCTGTACCTTTTCTAACAAACATGTAAAGATCACAAAGCCTTCTAGGTCTTATATGCAGTTCAGTGGTGATTACTGGCCTCTATTCTGCTTCTTGAGATCACCCACTACTCTTGAAAGAGCTGTGGTGGACATCATCTTAATATCCTTGCCTGCAACTAACAAGGTAGCTACAGACTTTTCCAAGATAAGAAGAGCTTTAGTTACCTGTTTCAAATCCCCTCGATACCCCTACCTCCTAGTGTAAGAATTGCTTTCAGGATTTTCTTAATAGTCATCTAAATCTGCTTGACTACTTTCTTCTAGTCATAGAGTTTACCACTCTTCAGGCTAATATAATGTGGGAAAGTCCAATGTATTTGAAGTCCTCCATATTAGGCCCAAATTTGCCATTTATTTATTTATTTATTTATTTTATTATTATTATTATTATTTTTAAATTTAGATGGAGTCTTGCTCTGTCACCAGGCTGGAGTGCAGTGGCACAATCTTGGCTCATTACAACTTCCGCCTTCCAGGTTCAAGTGATTC
>NW_012100320.1:2201193-2204304 GCF_000951045.1 Mandrillus leucophaeus | reverse complement strand
TTTTTTTTTTTGAAATAGAATCTCGCTCTGTCGCCAGGCTGGAGTGCAGTGGCGCGATCTCGGCTCACTACAATCTTTGCCTCCCGGGTTCAAGCGATTCTTCTGTCTCAGCCTCCCAAGTAGCTGGGATTACAGGCGCACACCACCACACCCAGCTAGTTTTTTTTGTATTTTTAGTAGAGACGGGGTTTCACCATGTTGGCCAGGACGGTCTTGATCTCCTGATCTTGTGATCCACCTGCCTCGGCCTCTCTAAGTGCTGGGATTACAGACGTGAGCCACTGTGCCTGGCCATATTTTTAATTTTATTTTTTCCAGAGTCCAGATGAGGAAGAACATTGGGATATTTTTTAAATCATGATTATATTATCCTATTGATGATTATGCATTGACTTTTTTTTTTTTATTGTAATTGCATATTGGTTCCACTCTCTCCCACTCCCCGCCATAAGATTATACGCTCCTTGAAAACAAGGCTTGGCCGGGTGTGGTGGCTCAAGCCTGTAATTCCAGCACTTTGGGAGGCCGAGACGGGCGGATCACGAGGTCAGGAGTTCGAGACCATCCTGGCTAACATGGTGAAACCCCGTCTCTACTAAAAAATACAAAAAACTAGCCGGGGGAGGTGGTGGGCGCCTGTAGTCCCCGCTACTCCGGAGGCTGAGGCAGGAGAATGGCCTAAACCCGGGAGGCGGAGCTTGCAGTGAGCTGAGATCCGGCCACTGCACTCCAGCCTGGGTGACAGAGCGAGACTCTGTCTCAAAAAAAAAAAAAAAAAGAAAAAAAGAAAACAAGGCTTGTGTCTTCTTCACCCTTGTATCTCAAGTGTATCTTAAGGCCCAGTGTGATGTCATTCTGTCACATAGTAAGCAGTCAGTAAGTAGTTCAGTGGCAGAAAGAAGTTAGGAAGATTTAATAAGCTTGCCTTTTTAGATTTTTACCAATTTATTAATGAAAATATTCATTGTGATGGTCAAAAAAGGAAATTTATTTTGAAAGAAGATCAATTGACAAGAAAATAGACAAGATTTCACCATGTCTCATTGTAAATGTGAGCGTGAGCACCAGAGGTTGTTTCTCACTTACAGGCACAGCATTCTTCCCCCTATTTTTTTCAGAGTAAGTTCTCAGCTGCAAGTATGACTCATTGGTAGTTAATATTTGAGCAGCCAGCATACATATGCCACTCTTTTCATTACCAAGGTGATGTTGTAGCACTGTAAATAAACAACCTTTTGTGCCAAAGCCACACAAAGACCACAGTAACATAATTAGTATTTTTACTCACTAGTATTTTATCTGTAATTGTTCATTACTGTCCTATAAATTATAAAATACTTGGATTTCCTGACAAGGAAGACTTAAACAGAAAGCCCTTTGTGACTTAGGTTTGTTTGGTGAATTAATCATTGCTTATAAAATAAATGTATGAAATTATTTGGGAGAAATGATTGATTATGAATTTAAAGAATACCTGTTGCTGTGATATCCAGAGCTTGAGACATTAATTTCCAAAAATAGGCACTTTTTTGTTGTCCTGGGACTATGACCATTTTCTTCAGTACCCAACTCTTAATCATTATCTTGGCCTTTTGGACCCCAGTTTCACCTTGACCACCTGATCTAGAAATTCATACCAGTTCTCTAATTATGTAGAGGTAGAACAAAAATGACAGCACGGGATAATTGTGAATGTGGTTCTGGTTGGAGGTCTTCCACATTGTCTCTGCTTTTCCTTGTGTGACCGCTAACTCTTTCCCTTCCATTCCACTTTGTTTTCTACTGACTGGTTGCACTTTTCAAGCTTCATTTGTTGATTATCGTTTTACCACCAGTATTTTCAATACTTAATGCTTAAGAATTGATATCTCCAAGATAATCAAGAAAGTAAAGGGGACCGTGAAAACCTTGAAACTGAGAATAAGCATTTTATCTTCCTGTTAGCTATCATTTTTTCATTTCTTATAGAAACCAAATTGTAAAATCTTATAACTATTTTTCTTATTTTCTTCAATCATTGTTATGTTAATTATATTATAGTCACCGTAGGCAAGTTTTAATTTCATTTTCTTATTATGGGAATTATTTTAGGTTTCAGTATTCCCTTAGGGTCTTTTACTTAGGAAGGTACATACATTGTCAATTAAAAAATTTCCCAGTCCACAAATCTGTTGTCCAGCATAGCTCTCACTTTTGCTTGTATTCTAGCACACAGGAACAAGATTTGGTGGATGAGAGGTTTGGGGCAGAGATATGAAAGAGCCTGTGGCCGAAACAGATCTGTATTAGGAAGAGTGACGGTATGAGAATGACTCCATAGCTAGGTATGGGCTGACCACATGACAACAGCCTGGTGTATGTTCGGTAATTGAATAGAAGATGAATAAGCCAGAAGCAAGCATGCAGCTGAAGTGGGAGGAAAAAGAGAGGGAGGGGAATGAGTCAGCAAAGACAGGAGCAAATGAAAGAGGATTGAGGGTTTAGAGGGTAGGTAAATGTCAGGAAAATAGGATTCTCTGCAGTAAATGACAGAAAAATGGGAGTCTCTGACATAGCCTGAAATTTTTAAGTCTGGGCTGCCATATCTGGGCTTTCCAGCAGCTATTGTGATCTAGTGACTCTTCTGCTTTCACTCTCTTATAAAGGAGAAGCTAATCCTCAAATTAAAAAATGACAAGATTCCCCATCCCCCCGCTTTTTTTTTTTAAGGAAACAGATTTCTTGCTCTGATTCTGAGGCTAGAGTGTGATGGTGCAATTTTAGCTCGCTGCAGCCTCAAATTCTTGGGCTCTAGTGATCCTCCTACCTCAGCCTCCCAAGTAGCTGGGACTATAGGCGCATGACACCATAACTGGCTAATAGTTTTAGTTTTTTGTAGGGACGGAGTCTCATTATGTTGACCAGGCTGGTCTTGAACTCTTGGCCCCAGGTGATCCTCTCGCCTTGGCTGCCCAAAGTGCTGGGCATGAACCACTCTGTCTAGCCTTAACAAGACCATAATTGAAACTTCACCAATGCAGTAGTCAAAACAAAATTTTACGGGCAGAGAAAACCGATGAACTTGTTAAATACCTAGAAGGCAGTTCAATTTTTTTTTTTTTTTTTTTTTTT
>NW_012100320.1:2198919-2200993 GCF_000951045.1 Mandrillus leucophaeus | reverse complement strand
CCAGGATGGTCTCGATCTCCTGACCTCGTGATCCGCCCGTCTCGGCCTCCCAAAGTGCTGGGATTACAGGCTTGAGCCACCGCGCCTGGCCGGCAGTTCATTTTTAAAATTGGTACATAATAACACCTATTTATGGGATGTATGTGATATTTTGATGCATGTATACCTATGTGTAATTATCAAGTCAGGGTGGTTAAGATATGCATTACCTCAAACATTTACCATTTCTTTGTGTTGAGAACATTTCAAATTTGCTCTTCTGGCTATTTTGAAATATACAATAAATTATTGTTAACTATAGTCACTCTGCTGTGCTGTCAACACTGGAATTTATTGCTTCTAACTGTATGTTTGTACCCCTTAACCAAACTCTCTTCATCTTCCACACACCCAAACGTTCCCAGCCTTTGGTAACCATCATTCTATATGAGATCAACTTTTTAAGTTTTCACATGAGCAAGAACATGTGATATTTATCTTTCCCTGCCTAGCTTATTTCACTTATCATAAAGGCCACCAATTCCATCTGTGTTGCTGCAAATGACAGAATTTCATTCTTTTTTTTTCCCTTGTTGTGGAGCACAGGGTCTCGCTATACTGCCCAGTCAGGTCCCAAACTCCTGGGCTCAAACTATCCTCCCGCCTCTGCCTTCCTGAGAGCTGGGATTACAGGCATGAATTTCATTCTTTTTTATGGGTGAACAGTATTTCCTTATGTATATGTACCACATTTTCTTTATCCTTTCATCTGTTAATGGACACTTAGGTTAATTGCATATCTTTGCTATTATGAATAGTGCTGTAATAAACATGTATGTACACATATGTTTTTGATAAACTGATTTGATAATGACTATGAAGATCATTTGCCCATTTTTAAATCAGATTATTATTGGTACTATTTTTTGCTATTGAGTTGTTTGAATTGCATATCTATCCTGGCTGTTAATTAATCCCTTATTAGATACATGGTTTGCATATATTATATTTTCTTTTGTTCTACTGGTTGTCTCTTCACTCAGTTGTTTCCTTTGCTGTGCAGAAGCTTCTTAGCTTGATGAAATTGCATTTGTCTATTTTTACTTCTGTTGCCTGTGTTTTTGAGGTCTTACCTGAAAGATTTTTGCCCAGACCAATGTCATGAAGCATTTCCCCAGTGTTTTCTTCTAGTAGTTTCATAGTTTCAGGTCTTACATCTAAGTCTTTAATCCACTTTAATTTGATTTTTTTTTGTATAGTTAGAGATAGGGGTCTAGTTTCATTTTTCTAAACAGACCATCCTTTCCCTACTGAATATTCTTGGCACCTTTGTTGAAAATTAGCTGGTTCTAAATACATGGGTTTATTTCTGAGTTCTCTCCTCTCTTCCCTTGGTCTGTTTGTCTATTTATGCCAGTGACATGCTGTTTGGTTACTGTAGCTTTGTGTAGTATATTTTGACATCAAGTAGTGCGTGATTAGTGGGTGATGCCTCCAGCTGTGTTCTTTCTTTTTTTTTTCCTCCCTTGAGACAGAGTCTTACTGTGTTACCCAAGTTGTAGTGCAGTGGTGTGATCACAGCTCACTACAGCTTCAGTCTCCCAGGCTGAGGTGATCCTCCCACCTCAGCCTCCCTCACCATGCCCGGCTAATTTTTTGTAGAGGCAGGGTTTCACCATGTTACGCAGGCAGGCATCAAACTCCTGGACTCCAGTGATCCACCTGCCTCAGCCTCCCAAAGTGCTGGGATTACAGGTGTGAGCCATTATGCCTGGCCTTGCTTTGTTCTTTTTGCTTAGGATTGCTTTGGCTATTCAGAGTCTTCTGTGATTTCATAAGAGTTTTAGGATTGTTTTTTCTATTTCTGTGAAGAATGTTATTGGTATTCTGATATGGATTGTGTTGAAGCTATATATTGCTTTTGGTATTATGAATATTTTTACAGTATTCTTCCAATCTATGAATGAGGGATGTCTCCCCCCAGCCCACACTCTTTTTTTTTTTTTTTTTTTTTAATTTTTTAGTTTCCTTCACCAGTGTTTTATAGTTTCCCTCGTAGAGATCTTTCATATCATTGGTTGAATTTATTCCTAGG
>NW_012100320.1:2172906-2198769 GCF_000951045.1 Mandrillus leucophaeus | reverse complement strand
TTTATTTTTTATTTTATTTTATTTTTATTTTTTGAGACAGAGTCTCACTCTGTCGCCCAGGCTGGAGTGCAGTGGCGTGATTTTGGCTCACTGCAACCTCTGCCTCCCAAGTTCAAGCAATTCTCCTTCCTCAGCCTCCCAAGTAGCTGGCATTACAGGTCCCCACCACCACGCCTGACTAATTTTTGTATTTTTAGTAGAGACAGGGTTTCACCATGTTGGCCAGGCTGTTTTCAAACTCCTGACCTCAGGTGATCCACCCGCCTAGGCCTCCCAAAGTGCTGGGAATGCAGGCATGAGCCAGTATGCCCGGCCTATTTATTTATTTTTTTTGAAACAGGCTCTCACTCAGTCACCCAGGCTGGAGTGCAGTGGTGTATGATATCGGCTTACTGCAACCTCCGCTTCTCAGGCTCAAGTGATCCTTCTGCCTCAGCCTTCTGAGTAGCTGGGACTACAGGCACATGGCTAATAATTTTTGTATGTTGCTTTTGTATCTTGCAACTTTACTAAATTTTTTAATTCATTTAAGGAATTTTTTGGTGGCGGTTTTAGGATTTTCTACATATACAATCATGTCATTTTCATATAGGGACAATTTGACTTCCTCCTTTTCAGTTTGGATACCCTTTATGTCTTTTTCTTCCTGTTCGCTCTGGATAGTACTTCTAGTACTACGTTGAATTAGAGTGGTAGGAGTGGGCATCCTGTCTTGTTCGAATTTTTTTAGGAGAAATTCAGCTTTTCCATGTTTGGAATGATGTTAGCTGTATTTGTCCTGTATGACCTTTGTGGTATTGAGTTATGTTCCTTCTGTACCTAGTTTGTTGAGGGTTTTTGTTTTGTTTTGTTTTGTTTGAGATGGAGTCTTGCTCTGTCTCGCAGGCTAGAGTGCAGTGGCGCAATCTCGGCTCACTGCAACCTCTGCCTCCCTGGTTCAAGCGATTCTCCTGGCTCAGCCTTCCAGGTATCTGGGATTACAGGCACATGCTGCCACACCTAGCTAATTTTTGTATTTTTAGTTGAGATGAGGTTTCACCATGTTGGCCAGGATGGTCTCAATCTCTTGACCTCGTGATCCTCTCTCCTTAGCTTCCCAAAGTGCTGGGATTGCAGGCGAGAGCCACTGCGCCCAGCCGAGGATTTTTTTTTTAATCTTGAAAGGATGTTGAATTGTATCAAATGCCTTTTCTGTGTCTATTGAGATGATCATATGGTTTTGTCCATTATTCTATTCATGAGATATATCACATATATTAATTTATGTATGTTGAATCATTCTCGCATCCCTGGAATAAATCCCACTTGATCATGGTGAATTATCTTTTTTATACATCGTTGGATTTGATTTGCTAGTATTTTGTTAAGGATTTTTGCATCTGTGTTCATGAGGAATATTGCTGTGTAGTTTTATTATTGTGTCCTGGTCTGGTTTTGGCATCAGGGTAATCCTGGACTCAGAATGAATTTGGAAGAATTTTCTCCTTTTCACTTCTCTGGAAGTGTTTTAGAAGAATTTATATTAGTTCTTTATATAAATCTGGTAGAATTCAGTAGTGAGGCTGTATTAGGCCATTCTTGCATTGCTATGAGGAAATACCTGAGACTGTATAAATTATAAAGAAAAGAGGTTTAATTGGCTCATGGTTCTGCAGGCTGTACAGGAATGTGGCATCAGGCATCTGCTTGGCTTCTGATGAGGCTTCAGAAAGCTTACAGTCATGGCAGAAGGCAGAATGGGGACTGGTACATCACGATACAAAAGCAGGAACAAGAGCAACTGGGGTAGGTGGGGAAGTGCCACACCCTTTTAAACGAACAGATCTCATGAGAAGTCACTTATCATGAAGACAGCACTGGCATGATTCAAACACTTCCCACCAGGCCCCACCTTCAGCATTGGAGTTTACAATTCCACATGAAATTTGAGCAGGGGCAAATATTTGAACTATATCAGAAGCCATCAGGTTCTGGCCTTTCCTTTGATGGAAGAAGTTTTATTACTGCTTCAGTCTTATTAGTTATAATTAGTTCAGGTTTTCTGTTTCTTCATGGTTCAATTTTGGTTGGTGGTGTATGTCCAGGAGTTTATCCATTTCCATTAGATTTTCCAGTTTGTTAGCATATAGTTGTTCATAATAGTCTCTAATGATTCTTTGTATTTCTGTGGTATCAGTTGTAATGTCTCCTTTTTCGTTTCTGATTTCATTTATTTGGATCTTCTCATTTTTTTTCTTGGTTAGTCTAGCTAATGGTTTGTTGGTTTTGTCTGTCTGTTTTTTAAAAAACCAACTTTTTGTTTCATTGATCTGTTGCAACTTTTGGTCTTAATTTTGTTGATTTCTGCTCATTATTATTTCTTTCCTTCTACTGAATTTGGACTTGTTTTTTTTTTCTTTTCTGGTTTCTTGATATGCATCATTAGGTTGTTTATTTGAAATCTCTACTTTTTTGATGTGTTTATGGCTATACCCCATAGGCTGTAGTATGGTGTTTCTATTTTCAGTTGTTTTAAGAAATTTAAAATTTTCCTTCTTGATTTCTTCATTGACACCATATTTAGGAGCATGTTGTTGAATTTCCATGTGTTTATACAGTTTCTAAAGTTCCTCTTGTTATTGATCTCTAGTTTTATTCCCTTATGGTCAGAAAAGATACTTGATATACCATTTATATTAAACTTGTTGAAACTTGTTTTGAGGCCTAACATGTTGCCTGTCCTGGAGAATATTCCACGTGCTGATGAAAAGAATGTACTCTGAAGCTGTTGGATGAAACGTTTTGTAAATGTCTGTTAGGTCTATTTGGTCTAAAGTGATGTTTAAATCCAGTGCTGCTTTGTTGATTTTCTGTCTAGGTGATCTATCCAGTGCTGAGAATGGGATGTTGAAGCCCCCAACAATTATCGTATTGGAATCTAGCTTTCCCATTAGATCCAATAATATTTTATCTTTCTGAGTGCTCTGACGTTGAGCACACATATATTTACAATTGGTTATGTCCTATTGCTGAATTGTTCTCTTTATCATTATATAATTACCTTCTTTGTCCCTTTTTACAGCTTTGACTTAAGATCTTTTGATATATCTACTCCTCCTTGCTTTTGGTTTCCATTTGTGTAGAATATCTTTTTCCATCCCTTCATTTTTAGCCTGTATATAACTTTATAGGTGAAGTGAGTTTCTTGTAAGCAGCATATAGTTGGGTCATGGTTTTTTATCTGTTCATCCAGTCTGCATCTTGTAAATGGGGGAATATAATCGGTTTATATTCAAGGCTGTTTTTCACAGGTGAGGAATTACTCCTCTCATTTTGTTAATCTTTTTCTGGTTGCTTTATATGTTCTTTGTTCCTCTCTTCTCTTACTGTTAACCATCACAACTTGGTGGTTTTCTGTAGTGATATGATTTGATTCTTTTTTTCCTTTCCTTTGTGTATCTGCTTTATCAGTGAGTTTTATAGATTTACCTGTTTTTATGATGGTAATTATCATCTTTTGACCTCCAGATGCAGGTTTCTCTTGAGCATTTCTTGTAAGGCCAGTCTAGTGGTGAAAAATTTCCTCAGTTTTTGCTTGTCTGGGAAAGACTTTATTGCTCTCTCATTTCTGAAGGATAGCTTTGCTATATATAGTATTTTTGGCTGACGGTTTTTTTTTTTCCTATTACTTTGCACATATCATTTCATTCTCTCCTGGCCTGTAAGGTATCCACTGAGAAATATGCTGTTATTCCCTTATAATTTTCTTGACTCTTTTTTCTTGCAATTTTTAGAGTACTCTCTTTGTGTTTGACTTTTCATAATTTAGGACTATAATATAAAGTGGACCTTTCTGGGTTAAATATATTTGGGAACCTTTGAGCTCCCTGGACCTGGATATTCCTATTTCTCCTCATATATGAAAAGTTTTCAGTTGTTATTTCATTAAATAGGTTTTCTATGCCTTTTTTCATCTCTTCTTCTGGAAATCATATAATATGCATATTTGTTCACTTAATGGTGTCCCCATAAGTCTTGCAAGCTTTCTTCACTCTTTTTCATTATTTTTGTGTTGTTTTATTTTGTTTTTGGAGACAAGAGTCTTGCTCTGTCGCCCAGGTTGGGGTGCAGTGGCACAATCCCAGCTCACTGCAGTCTCCACCTCCGGGGTTCCAGCTATTCTCCTGCCTCAACCTCCCGGGTAGCTGGGATTACAGGCACGCGCCACCATGCCTAGCTAATTTTTGTATTTTTAGTAGAGACAAGGTTTTACCATGTTAACCAGGCTGGTCTTGAACTCCTGACCTCAAGTGATCCACCTGCCTCAGCCTCCCGGAGTGCTAGGATTACAGGAATGAACCACTGTGCCCAGCCTTATTTTGTTTTGTTCTGTTAACTGAGTAGTTTTAAATGGCCTGTCATCAAGTTCAGAGACTTCCTTCTGCTTAAGTCTGCTGTTGAAACTTTCTGTTGTACTTTTTATTTAATTCATCGAATTCTTCAGCTGTGGGATATCTGTTTGGTTCTTTTTTATATCTGTCTCTTTGTTGAATTTCTTGTTTATATCATGAATTATTTGTCTGGCTTTGTTAACTCACCTGTCTGTATTTTCTGGTATCTTATTAAGCTTCCTTAAGATTATTATTTTAGGCCAGGCATGGGTGACTTACACCTGTTATCCCATCACTTTGGGAGGCCAAGGCAGGTGGATCGCTTGAGCTCAGGAGTTTGAGATCAGCCTAGGGAACATAGCAAGACCCCATCTCTACGAAAAAGACAAAAAAATTAGCCAGGTGTGGTGGTATGCACCCTATAGGCCCAGCTACTTGTGGGGCTGAGGCAAGAGGATTGCTTGAGTCCAGGAAGTTGAGGTTGCAGTGAGCCATGTTTGCGCCACTACACTCCAGCCTGAACAACAGAGTGAGATCCTGTCTCAAAGAAAAACCATACAACAACAACAAAAAAGATCATTGAGTTCCTTTTCCAGCAGTTTTAAAATTTCTTTTTATTAGAGTCTATTACTAAAGAGCTGTTATGTTTCTTTGGTGGTGTCATATTTCTTGCTTTTTCATGTTTCTATACCACTGTGTTGATGTTTGTGCATCTAACGGAACTGTTGACTCTCTTAAACTTTCTAGAGTGACTTTGATAGACAAAGACTTTCACCTGCAGTTGGGTCTTAGTGTGCCAGTTGGGAAGAGTGTGATGAATCTGTGTGCAGGTAGGTTTAGTGATATAGTCTCTGTGCAACTTCTTTGGCTACATTAAACATCAGGAATAAGTGTGTATGCCTTAGTGGGCTAGGGTATAGAATTTTTTGGTAGTGATGGCAGTAGGTTGTTAATATCCTTGTTGAAAAAGACTTTTGGGTCCTCCTGTTCTCATTTTCCCAACAATGGGGAGACTGTTGGAATCTGACATAGCCTACAAGCAGCTGTGAGACTAGGATCCTAGGCTCAGGGTCTTGAGGTACCTTTAGCAGCCCAGATCCAGAGGGTTGGGTTCCAGCTGTGAATCTCTATCCCTGGGGCACAGAGCACAGCCCTGGCCCAACTCCAGGGAAAAAAAGGGTGCTCCTGGAGGTTTGAATTCAGAATACAGGCCATAGCTGTAATTCAGAAGCCCAAGTCGGTAGGTCTCAGTCTAGTAGGCTCTTTATGTGGTTATTTCTTTTTTTCCCATTTTTGAGCACAGGAACTTTAGTGACTGACTTAGGGTCACACAGTAAGCAAACCTGCACTAGGAATGTGGTTTGTGGTTTTTTTTTTTTTCATACATACATACATAGTTTTTTTTTTTTTTTTTTTTTTTTTTAAGGGACAGGGTCTTGCTGTGTCACCCAGGCTGGAGTGTAGTAGCACAATCATAGCTTACTGCAGCCTCAAACTCCTGGGCTCAAGGGATCCTCTCACTTCAGCCTCCCAAGTAGAGTAGCTGGGAATACAGGTGCACACTACCATGCCTTCCTAACTTTTTATTTTTTGTAGAGATGGGGTCTTGCTTTGTTGCCCAGTCTCTGTTTTTGTACAGATTTTTTTATGTGCATATATACTGATATACCCAGCAGATTCCTAGAGCCATCCACGCATTATCCCTTACCTAATTTTAAAACAGTGACAGAAGACAGTCATAAAAGCTTTTAACTGGGGCAAAGATTGGAAATTTCCCCCAGTGAAAGAGCAGGACTTCCTGTTTCACGTTACGCCCCCTAATTTTGTGACTCAGAAGGCTACCTTTGTTACTTCCAAAACCTTTTATGGCCTTGAGCTTTTTAGGTTTTGGAATTTTTTTCCCACAGTAAATCAATCATGTTGAATGCATGTGCCATGTATACAACTGAGAAGCTTAGAGCTCCTGTATTCAAACTGTTTCACCCACCGAAACCTTTGTGCTGTGAATAAAGTAAGTGTTAATAGAGCTTATCAGAGTTTACAATTTTGAAGTTGCTTGGAGGGAATGGTTTTGTATGCCCTCATAAAAGACAAGCAGTGCTGGTTGGTACCACAAAAGAGCTTTGAATCTAGGCAACTGTAAATTAACAGGAGCGTGGTTCCATTTCAACAGAGCAATTAACTATAAATCTGAAGAAGTCATAAGAAAGTGTAATATTGATAAGACCCTTTTATAATGTTGTGAACATCCTTAGAAGTACATTATAAATAAGCTGAGCAACACAGGAAACAGAACACAAGAATTCAAGAGTACAAACTTCTGAAGATATACTAGAAAAAATGGGAATTTTACTTAGAGAGGACTCCTTTAACATAGGTAGTTGTGAACAAGGAACATGCCTCAACTTAGTTGTCCCCTAGGAGTGCTTAAGGAACTTAGAAGAAACCTTTTGATCTTCATTTGGGTAGAAAGTTTACATAACCTGGGAAGAAAGGATGAAATAGTGAACTTGGCAAAAGAGAGTAAAATTTGGATCTTTTCTTGCCATGTATAAATTTTTCAGAGATCTCTCTGCCAGAGGTATTATATATATTCCTAAATTCAGGGAAAAGTTATTTTGTCTTCCTGTTTTATTTGTACAAATTTTGAGGATACATGTGCAATTTTGTTACATGCATATATTGCACAGTGGTCAAGTCAGGGTTTTTAGGGTATTCATCACCCAAATAACATACATCGTGTACCCACCAACCAATTTCTCATCTTCCTTCCGCCTCCCACCCCCTCACCATTCCAAGTTTCCATTCTCTATAATTCCACTCTCAACATCCATGTAAACATATTTACATGGATTTTTTAGCACTCACTTATGAGTGAGATCATACGGTATTTGTCTTTTTGTGCCTGGTTTGTTTTAACTTAGGTTCCATCCTTGTTGCTACAAATGACAGGATCTCACACTTTTTGTGGCTGGATAGTACTCTATTGTATATGTATACCACATTTTCTTTATCCATTCATCCATTGATGGACACTTAGGTTAATTCTGTATCTTCGCTGTTGTGCATAGTGCTGTGAAAAATACATGAGTACAGATATCTTTTTGATATATTGATTTATTTTCCTTTGAGTAGATACCCAGTACTGGGATTGCTAGATCCAATAGTAGTTCTATTTTTAGTTCTTTGGAAAATCTCCATATTGTCTTCCATAGAGACTGTACTAATTTACATTCCCACCAACAGTGTAAAAGAGTTCCCGGCCGGGCGCGGTGGCTCAAGCCTGTAATCCCAGCACTTTGGGAGGCGGAGGCGGGCGGATCACGAGGTCAGGAGATCGAGACCATCCTGGTGAACACGGTGAAACCCTGTCTTTACTAAAAAATACAAAAAACTAGCTGGGCGAGGTGGCAGGCGCCTGTAGTCCCAGCTACTCGAGAGGCTGAGGCCGGAGAATGGCCGGAACCCGGGAGGCAGAGCTTGCAGTGAGCCGAGATCTGGCCACTGCACTCCAGCCTGGGCGACAGAGCGAGACTCTGTCTCAAAAAAAAAAAGAGTTCGCTTTCTCTGCATCCTTGCTAACATCTGTTATTTTCTTAATTTAATAGTAGCTGTTCTGACTGCAGTAAGATGATATGTCATTGTGGTTTTGATTTGCATTTCTTTAATGAGTACTAATGTTGAACATTTTTTAATAACCTCTTGACCATGTGTGTCTTCTTTTGAAAAATGTCTATTAATGTTCTTTTCCCACTTTTAAATGGGATTATTTGTGGCAGCTTTTGTTATTTTAGTTCCTTGTATATTCTGGTTATTAGTCCCCTGTCAGATGGATAGTTGCAGTTATTTTCTCCCATTCAACAGGTTATCTCCTCTACCTGTTGATTATTTCTTTTGCTGTGGAAAAGTATGAATGGATAGCCTTGCAATTACATTTTGAGGACTGAAGATTTAGACATTGTCATCTCCAATTCTAGATAGTGTGAATAAGTGGAGATAACCATGAATTGAAGTGAGAAAAAGTTTAGCTCAAGTTTTCCTCACTGTTTTCTTTTCTTTTCTTTTTCTTTTTTTTTTTTTTGAGATGGAGTCTTGCTCCGTTGCCCAGGCTGGAGTGTGGTGGCGCGATCTCAGCTCACTGCCATCTCTGCCTCCCAGGTTCAAGCGATTCTCCTGCCTCAGCCTCCCGAGTAGTTGGCATTACAGGCGTGTGCCACCACACCCAGCTAATTTTGTTGACATAACATATTTCCAGGACCATGTTAGCTGTTTACCTGTTTTCTACCTGTTACTTTCCCTGTGGATAGAGTCTGTACCTTATTTATCTTTTTTATCTTTCTTCCCTTAACTGTCTAGTGTACATGGTATTTAAGAAATGTTTGATATTTCTTAAATACATGGTATTATTAAGAAATGTTTGATATACCATCTTGTACATGGTATTTAAGAAATGTTTGATATACAGAAAATAAATATATACAATACAAATGAGTTCAATGTTTGAATCTTTCTCAGTCACCTCTCTTGGAGTTGCACAATCATTACCAAATATGTTCTCATTAACACAGTCCTTAAGTTACCGTCCACTCAGTTTAACTTCTACCTTGCAGGGAAGATAATCCAGAACCCCCTTTCCTTTACCCAAAAACTTTTTGTGGCTTTTTAAAATTTTAGACTCTTTCTGCTTCTGCTATATTTCTACAGAAGAGATTTAATCTACATATATTTTGTTGATTTATAAAGCCCAATGAGGCTTTTTTCCTTTTCAGTGTCCTTGGAAATACTGAGGCATCACTCTGGTTTGCCATGATTTCTCAGACACCCACTTTGGGGATGAAATTTCATTTTACTGATACGTGTGTTAAATTGCCATAAAACATTTTATCTCACGTTTGGATGCTTTTCAAGTTATCTATTGTTTGAAGCAAGCCAATAAAAAATGTTGGTTTAAGAGGAGGTAGAGCAGTTATATATGTTCTTAGTCAACACTGTTTTGATTGCAAATAACAGCATCTATTTAAATTAGCTTAAACTCAAAAAGAGGATTTACTGGAAGACCAGCAGGATATGTCATGAAACCAAGAAAGGAAATATACAGGCCTATCTAGGGATTAGAACAAAGCACTTGGAGAATCTCTAGGAACCAGGACAACTACTCTTGGTCCCTGGCTTGCTTTTCAACTCTTCCTGTCTCTGACACTTTTTTTGACCCTCCTTCTGCTTAGGGCTGTAAAATCTCTTGCCTCAGCTTGCGTCTACCAGCATCATTTTCTCTATATTACCAGCCTTCTCTGCTTCTTATATTTTGTGGGAAAAGGCCTCCTGCACAGCCCTCCTCCTCAATTTAAGCCCTAGCAGAGATTGAGTAGAGCCCATATGTCACAACTGCAAATTCCTGAGAAAAAGACTGGCTGACCCATCTTGGGTCAGCTTTTCAATCCTGGTCCAGGTAGCTTACTTGTGGGTACAGAACCACTTGGGCCCCACCACTCAAGAGAGAGCAGATTCTCTAAGAATGAGGTTTAAGAGCTGGGAGAAAAATAGTTGACAGTACAACAAGGAAATGGAGAGCTTATAGACCATGCTTTTCTTTCTCTTCTTGTAACACTTGCTAAATAGCAAGCCATTTTGCCTTGAGCTATTTTAACATCTTGAGATTGTCACAGTAGGGAGTAGAAACTGAGAGCTAGTGTGTGGTCCTGGCATAGGGCAATGAGTACTCCCGGAAAGGGAACTACACCTTTCGCAATGTATTGTACTCACCACCTTTTGTGGGAAAATAATCATTTTGGGAGAAAAACCTGCTTTAAGCCTCTGTTAAGAGAGATAGCCCCTCTCATACTTTGAGGGGGTCTAGAATGATGAGTTGAGGTTTAAAGCAATATCTGCCTAACTTTTACGCCCTGAGGACCTGCTCCTCTCTGTGTGAGTGGCCTATTTGAAATAAGTAAATATTAGGGCAACAGCAGCCTAATTTTATTTTATTTTATATTTTATTTTTTATAATATTTTATATTTATTTTAACAGCCTCATGTTAAAAACAAAAAGTTAACAATCCTATTCACTGGGTAAAGGGTGAGGTGAGTGTTTGAAAATATCTGAGCAGCACTAATGTCACAGTTGTTCCTCTTAGGGAGCAGAACTTAAATATAAAAGTGTGCCTGATTTGGTGGGTTAGTAGCAAGAACCTGATCAGTATATGAAAAGCAGCTCTATCTTATGGAACAAATGTCAGATGAGGAAAAGTGTGGTGTGGTTGTCTTTTCCTTTGAGAGAGGAAGCGGGAGGGAGAAAGAGATTTCAAATCTACCTACATTGTCAGGAAATATTTTAAAAGGATATTTAAACGCTTCCATTGATGTTGCATCTTAAGTCTAGTCTGTGGCAAATGCTTAATTTTGTGAAGAAAAAAATAGGAAGAGTTGTTTCATTTACTGGGCTTGGAAAGGTATAATTCACATACTCAGTACTAATAATTTCTAGTCTTAAATGGAGCTTAAATAGTGATACTATGAATTTCCATCTCTTCTTCCAAGGGTGAAATATCAGGACCTTAGCCTTTAGCTACACTAGTTTGCAAAAAACAAGAACAAAACCCTGATATTTCTGATGCCCGACTTCTGGACCAGGACAAATTCTCCAGTTGTGTGTCCTTTTTAATTTCCGTAAAGTTTTAGGACATTTCTGATACTATGGCTAACAGTGTACCCTACTGTGTGATGAAATATAAGCAAGAGATATTCATATACAATGCTGTAAGAGACTTGCTTATCTGTTAGAGCCAGACCTCCTGTGGTCCTTCCCTGCCCCTTGAAATTCTCAAATAGCTCTAAATCACCTGAGCTACACAGAGTAATTGCCTTTAATTACATTTACAAAATTTTAGAGAATTTTGCACTGGGGAAGGGAAAATGTAAAAAAAAAAAAGGGTGGGGGGAGAGATTCTGTCCTTTTCCCTCCTGCAAAAGAAAAACACTTCTATTTTACACATTCTGGACCAATAATTTCCTTAATTGCAAATAGACTGTTGTGAGTTTATTATAGAAATTGTTTGACTTCATACATCCCACAGTAACACAAAGTACTGACACCTTTTCAGTGCATCGTTTTGCAAAGTGCAGAACTGCTTGAGGTTATTTGCCTGGTGTGAAGGTAGAATTACCTTCACATTACCTTCACTTTAGCTACTTAGATTTTGTTTTATTTTAAAGGGCTTCATGAAAAATAGAAGGTAAGGTTCTAGAAATACACCCATGTAACTTACATATAAGTGAACTGGACTGAAGAGTTGTGATTAGTTACAGGGAATCGATATAGTGCTTATGCAGGCAGAGGTTTGAAAAAGGTGGATCACTAAAAGCTGTCAGTGGGAGCTTGCTTAGAAATAGACACAGACCCTGAAGGTTCTGGTGCTATTTTCTCCCTTTAATTCTAGGTCATATTTTGACATTTTTTGGGTCTTTACTCATATCTCTCTTACTATATACCTGTATGTTTCTCTTCCGTCTGTATTCTCACAGCCATTTTTCTGGCATTGAGTAGGGCTTTTAGTGGCTGCCCTTAGAGAATGCTTGTTAAGGAGGTCAAAGAAAAGGAAGTCTAAGTCTAAAATAAGGACTAGAAGTAAGCTCGGTGACCCCCAAAGGACTGACCAGAGCCGTTAGTCACTCTTCCTCCTAGCTCATAGTATGTCAAGGTTAATCATTTAGAAGGGAGTTAACATTTAGCATTCCCAAAGCTGTGGAGTACTGTGGAAAGAAGAAGGTGAGTCATTGAAGACAATTATTCCTATGATTATGAGAAGGCAGAAGTATGTATCTACTGTCTTATATTAAAACTTAACTAGTTCCTTTCCAGTATCTGTCAGTGTCATTGGTAAGAAAACATTTCCTTAAGTTCTGTTAACAAACTATTTAAAGATAGATAACTCCGTGTGCCTACTATCATAATAGTAATCTAGTTGCTAGCTAAGCCCTTTTATATTTGTAGAATATAAGTAATTTTAAGTGTGCTTGGAACAAAAGCCAATAAAAAGATCAATTTTTAACATTTGTGACCAATTATATTGTCATTTTCTTTCTACAAAAATAATTTATATTCCACCCACTAAAAGAAGAGTTTGTCAGCTCTGCACGATTCTGCATTCTTGTGCTTTCAGCAGTCTAACACACTTTTAACATTTTTCTGCATTGTCCTTTCTTTATACTTCATACTGCCTTAAGGCCAGCCTGTAGGTAATCTCTTCTACATTAGTGATAATGCAAGGAGATGACATTTTCACTAACAAAACACTACACATCACTGTGTTTATAGCTAGCACTATGCTGGGTAATTTGAGGGCCAAAGAATTACGAATAAGATGATCTCTGTCCTTCAGGACAGTAGAGTGTCATTGGATGGAAAATGTAATATTTACTGAGCTTACAGTATGTTCATGGTGGGACAGTAAGGTTAATGGTATTACAATAATGGTAAGTAACTGTAACACAAGCTAAAACAGTAGACGTTGTACATATATTTTAAGATACATATAAAATGAGGAAGTTCTGAAAGAAAAAAATGGTTTCTAATTTTGGGAAAGAGAAAAGGTTTTATAGCGAGAGTGGCATGTATGGGCCTGAGCTTTAAAAATGGACTATGATTTGTTTGGACATATAAAAATGGAAGAGTAAGGAAAGCTTTCCAAGCACAAAAAATAAACCAAGGCCCAGAGGCTGCTATGTCTCTGTTCATGCATTTATTAAAGAGATATTCTTTAGCATCCCACTTGGGTTAAGTACTATTCTAAGCTAAGTCTTAGGGATACAATAGTGAACAAAACAGGCACAGCTCCTTATATGTATTATATATATATATACACACACACATATACGTGTATATATATAAAAGAGCAAGACCTCATCTCCAAATACACACACACACACACACACACACATATATATATCTATTTGGAGATGAGGTCTTGCTCTGTCACCTAGGCTGAAGTGCAGTGGTGTCGTCACAGCTCACTGCAGCCTCAACCTCCTGGGCTCAAGAGATTCTCCCACCCCAGCTTCCTGAGTAGCTGGGACCATAGGCATGCATCACATGCCCAACTGATTTTTTATTTTTTGTAAACATGGGGTCTCCCTATGTTGCCCAGGCTAGTCTCAAACTTTTGGCCTCAAGCAGTCCTCCTGCCTCAGCCTCCCAAAGTGCTGAGATTACAGGAGTGAGCCACCGTGCCCAGGCTTAATTAATATTCTAAAAGGAGTATTATTTATTTTTTTGAGACGGATTCTCGCTCTGTCACCCAGGCTGGAGTGCAGTGGCGCGATCTCGGCTCTTTGCAAGCTCTACCTCCTAGGTTCACGCCATTCTCCTGCCTCAGCCTCCCAAGTAGTTGGGACTACAGGCACCTGCCACCACGCCCTGCTAATTTTTTTGTATGAGACTGGGTTTCACCGTGTTAGCCAGGATGGTCTTGATCTTCTGACCTTGTGATCCACCTGCCTCGGCCTCCCAAAGTGCTGGGATTACAAGTGTAAGCCACTGTGCCCAGCTGCCATTTTATTTTTAAATACCCCCACAGACCTGAGTACTCAAGTAATGGGGACTGTAGTGCTAAATTTTGAAAATAGGCCCAGGCCTAGAGTCAGAATAGGGACCAAAGAAGATGTAGAACTCTGGCAGTTTGGGGAGGGTGAGGTGGGGAGAACTGCTCGAGCCCAGGAGTTCAAGACCAACCTGGGCAACCTAGTGGGACTCTTGTCTCAACAAAAAATTAAAAATTAGCTAGGGGTGGTGTCACACATCTGTAAGTCCCAGCCACTTGGGAGGCTGAGGTGGGAATATTGCTTGAGCCTGGAAAGTCAAGGCTGCTGAGAGCCATGATCTGTGCCACTGCACTCTAGCCTGGGTAATAGAGTGAGACCCTGATTTAAAAAAAAAAAACCCAAACTGGGAATTTGGCACATTATGCTAAAATGTTAACTATGCAAGCATTTGACTCAGCATTTCATCTTTAAGAAATTAACATTCAAGATATGTTTATGGGGCCAGGCATGGTGGCTCACACCTATAATCCCAGCACTTTGGGAAGCCGAGGAGGGCAGATCACCTGAGGTGAAACATGGTGAAACCCTGTCTCTACTAAAAATACAAAAATTAGCTAGCCAGGCATGGTGGCGCATGCCTGTAATCCCAGCTACTCCAGAGGCTGAGACATGAGAATCGCTTGAACCCGGAAGGCGGAAGTTGCAGTGAGCCGAGATCACACCATTGCACTCCAGCCTGGGCCAGAGAGTGAGACTCTGTCTAAAAAAAAAAAAAAAAAAAAAAAAAGATACATTTACAAACATGCCCAAAAGCGCAGGCATAAGGATTTTTTTTTTTTGTAGTATTGCATGCCTATTTGTCTAGATGCTTTTATTTGCAAAGAGTAGAATCCCAGTTCCAGCTCACTTGAGAGAGGGAGAGGAGAACTTCTTGGCTCACAGAACTGAGAAGTCAAAAGCATTCTCACTTCAAGCCATCCAGATACAGGACTAATAATGTCCTTGGTCCATAGGTATGTGATACATTTACCTCTCTTTTTTTCTCACCTCTTCTTTCTCTGCATTAGCTTCATTCTCAAATAGGCTTTCTCCATGTGCTGGTCCCTGGCAACTCCAGGCTGAACTGCTTTCAGTTTAGCAATCAGGGAGAGAGACAGAAGGAGAAAGAGTACTCCTCCTTCTCTCTAGTTCCACAAAAGTCCTAGAGTTGACTCTTGTTACATGAGAGACATGGCACCCATTCCTGAGCCAGTTTTCCTAGGCAGGCAGATAGAGTATTCTGATTAACTGAGCTTGTTGCATCCTCGGGATGGCGATGGGAAATGGGTTGGGCCCACTTTAACCACATGAAGTAACACTGGGGAAATGGTGCTTCCCTATTGTAAGAGTAAGGTGATGTTATCAGAAGGAACAAAAGGATTCAGACCAGGCAAAAGCAATAGCTGTTCACTATAATATATATTTCTAATTAACACATGGAAATAGCATAAATGCCCATCAGTAGGGGGAAAGTTAAAGATATGATACATGGTGGAATACTATTATACTATTATACTACTATTAATATGTAGCTATTAAAATGAATAAGGTAGGTCCATATGTTGATAAGAAAAAGTATCCACTCTGTAGTATTTTTCTTTTTCTTCTTTTTTTTGAGACAGAGTCACTCTGTCACCCAGGCTGGCATACAGTGGTGTCATCTCAGCTCACTGCAACCACTGCCTCTGAAGCTCAAGTGATCCTCTTGTCTTAGCCTCCCAAGTAGCTAGGACCACAAACATGCACCACCACACCTGACTAATTTTTTATAGTTGTGGTAGAGACAGGGGTTTCACCATGTTGCCTAGGCTGATGTTGAACTTCTGAGCACAAGCAATCCACCTGCCTTGGCCTCCCAGAGTGTTGGGATTATGGGCATGAGCCACCATGTCTGGCCCACACTATAGTATTAAATTAAAAATGAAGTTTCAGTACACTATTCTTAATCATGTGTCTTTGTGGTTATGAATACTTTTTCTTTTTCTTTTCTTTTTGAGATGGAGTCTTGCTCTGTTGCCAGGCTGGAGTGCAGTGGCATGATCTCAGCTCACTGTAACCTCCGCCTCCCGGGTTAAAGTTATTCCCCTGCCTCAGCCTCCCAAGTAATTGGGAATACAGGCGTGCGCCACTATGCCCAGCTGATTTTTTGTATTTTAGTAAAGACGGGGTTTCACCAGGATGGTGTCAATCTCCTGACCTTGTGATCCACCTTCCTTGGCCTCCCAAAGTGCTGGGATTACAGACGTGAGCCACTGTGCCTGGCTGTGAATACCTTTTCTTTATATGCTTTTTACTGCTTTTGGTTTGCTGTTATGTTTGATTGTCTAAAAATGGGTAATATAGATATCCATGCTGTATCTGTCTATTTATCACTTTTATAATTTAAAAAAGTAATGCCCCAGGTGACTCCTGTTCCACACCAGGGATTGGAATTGACAAGGCTTGAGAACCGCAGACAGGTGGACAGGAAAGGTGAAAAGATAGTGTTTGTGGAGCTGATTTTAAAATAATGGGAGAGAGGGCAAGAACATTTCTTAAAAATAAGGGAAGCCAAAGGGATGGGTAGGACAAATCAAGCTGCCTGTGGAGCATAGTGGGGGATTTATATACTGGAAAGGTGATAAAGAACTGCTGGAAAAAAATAAAATGTTAACCAAAAGGGCAGAACATGCGGTTTGGAAGAGTTGGGTTGGGGAGCATGGAGAATAATTTTGGCAACAACATAGATGAAAAAGAACATTAGAGTAAGAGAATGCAGATATCTTAGTGTAGAGAAGAGAATAGTGAATCTGGAATTGAGAGATTTGGTTGTATTATTTGGGAACCTAGGAAAGTTCACACAATATTTCTTGGGGTTTTTATTTCATCTGTAAAATGGGGTCTTTAGTACTTGCCCTGTTTTTCCTCACAGGATGACCGTGAGATTCAAGTGTGGTAGGAAAAGGCTACTTAGGTGAAGAAAAGACTGTTTATTTCCAAGTTAAACGGGACCAAAATAAAGAATTTGTTTACAAATTGAGAGGGAGAAAATAAGGATAGGAAGAAGTTACTGGACTTCCTTTCATATTAGATGATTTAGATGACTAATTTTTTTGGTCATTTAATCTGTTTGGATGGGCAGGTGCTGTTTTGAGAGAGGAGAAGACATTTGTTTGTGTGTAGTTTTCAGTGCTGTTAACTGAAATAAGTAATTCTGCATAGTTGCTTAGCTACATATAGGAACAGCAAGATAAACTAGATAACCATTTATAGTCATCATGGAAGATTTAAAATACACGGAAGTCAATGTAGAAATGTTGCAACTCTGGATTTACTTGGAGTATTCATACTTGTGGCTTGTGCAACAGAACTGTCTTTTAAAAGTATTCCCATGAAAGGTAAGCAAGAACTCAGAAAAATCAATTGTGTTAGTATTCCCTGCACATTTTAAATCCAATGAATTTGCTTTGCTCTGTATGTATTGTGTGTATTTCAGCATTTTGAGGAAAGCATTAGGCATTCCAAATGGAAAACTCAAGTGCCATCGCATTGAGTTGTAGTTATTAATTTACTTAGTACTTATTTTAACCATATCTACCATATGCTTGGACCAGTGCTAGGTGCTGACATACAAAAAAATTAACACACAGTAGTTGCTGCTTTCAAATAGCCTACCGTTAGTAGGGAACACAGACACCTGGATAAAGAAAGTGTAATGGGAGCGGGGCAGGATTGTCAGGAAGGGGATAACTGTACTTTGCGTAACCATGTTTTTTCCTTTTCATTCCTTTTAGATGCTTGCTGGAACCTTCTTGACTTTTTAGTTGTTAATTGTTCAGGTGTGTTTTAAGAAGAATCAGGTGTCTTTTCTTAAGTTTTGAGGCAGAGTTTGAAATTCAATAGATATTCCATCTTTGTGTTTTAAATCGCAGAACTACAGTACTAAGGAAGGTGGAAAAATGGCAAATACTGGGTTTTTTAATCTCATGAATTTACCAAGTAAAGTTAGTGTGTTAGTAACTCAGCAGAGCTGAGTTCGTTCGTTCGTTCTTTTCTTTTCTTTCCTTCTCTTTTCTTTCTTTCTTTCTTTTTCTTTTTTTTTTTTGACAGTCTTGTTCTGTTGCCAGGCTGAAGTGCAGTGGTATGATCTTGGCTCACTGCAGCCTCCACCTCCTGGGTTCAAGCGATTCCCCTGCCTCAGCCTCCCTAGTCTGGGACTACAGGTGTGCACCACCACACCCAGCTAATTTTTTGTATTTTAGTAGAGATGGGGTTTCTCCATGTTGGCCAAGATGGTCTTGATCTCCTGACCTCATGATCCACCCACCTTGGCCTCCCAAAGTGCTGGGATTACAGGCATGAGCCACTGCACCCAGCCGAGTTAGTCTTTTTGGAAAGAGAAAGGACTTTACTCCTTTGCTCCCACCCCACCTCCAATACACAACACACTTTTACCTGTTTTTATCTTGGGCCAGGCACAGTGACTTACGTGCCCAGCACTTTGGGTGGCCAAGGTGTTACCAGATGGAAAGTCTTGACTGTGAGTTGTCAAAGTTCTTGGTGCCTTGAGCAAAGAATTGAACAATGGAAGGCGAAGGCATAGATTTATTGAAGTGAAAGTACACTCCACAGAGGGAGTGGGCTTGAGCATGTGGCTCAAGAGCCCTGGTAGTAATGTTCCTTGAGGTTTTTATTGATTTAAAAGAGTATGGTAGGTCAGTCGCGGTGACTCACGCCTGTAATCCCAGCACTTCAGGAGGCCGAGGCAGGTGGATCACCTGAGGTCAGGAGTTTGAGATCAGCCTGGGCAACATGGTGAAACCCCAACTCTACTAAAAATACAAAAATTACCTGGGTGTGGTGTTAGGCACCTGTAATCCCAGCTACTTGGGAGACTGAGGCAGGAGAATCACTTGAACCCAGGAGGCAGAGGTTGCAGTGAGCCAAGATCACACCATTGCACTCCATCCTGGGCAACAAGAGTGAAACTCTGACTCAACAACAACAAAAGAGTATGGTAACACGCCTAAGTACCTTTAGAGGCTTCTCATAGGTTATGCCCTATGGAAATGAAGGATTTTGCCCCAGACCAGTCAGAAGCAAGATTCTTCCCAGGACCAATCAGAGGCATCTCACCTATGGCATATATGCAGATGAAGGTCCCAGAATGGACCCAAACCAGACATTCCCATTCCTGGCACAGGGGAGGGGAAGTTTGGAGAGGGATGAGCCTTTGGCCCCTTATGACTTGGTTGTGGACAGGTGGGGTTTTTGTCTTAGTCCATTCCAAGAAAGCAGCCATAGGTAGGCCTTAGGTTTACTGTTTTCAGACCCTATTCTCCTGCCTCAGAGGCATGCGGACTGCTTGAGGCCAGGAGTTTGAGACCAGACTGGCTAACGTGGTGAAACCCCAGGTCTACTAAAAATGCAAAAATTAGCCAGGCATGGTGGCGCATGCCTGTAATCCCAGCTACTCGGGTGGCTGAGGCAAGAGAATCACTTGAACCCAGGAGGTAGAGGTTGCAGTGACCCAAAATTGCACCACTGTACTCTGGCCTGGGCTACAGAGCAAGATTCTGTCTCCAAAAAATAAAATAAAATAAAATAAAAATGTGTGTAGAGGAAATCTGTCCTGTCTTGGGCTTTCTTTTCTGACTCCTTTTGAGTAAATAAAATGTTAAGCCTGCTTTAAGGCTCAAGGCCTTCATAATTATGTGTAATAGAGACACTGTTAAAGCTCAATGTCTGTGGCTCAGAAATGTGAAATTATTCCTCTTCTTTTGCCTTTCCTCACTGCCCCTTCCCCTGCCATACAAATTTGAGTTCGTGCTAGCAGCAGCCTATGTTTGGCAGTATTCCAGTTCCCAGGAGGCGTTTAAACAAGATGATTGTAAAACATTTTTCATTATAGGACAAAGTAATCCTGTTTTCTTAATTCTGGGCCTAGCTGTTTTGGTTATTAAACCAGCATTTTGAGTAAATTCATATGTTTAACTGGTTCATGTTGCAAAGAGACATTTTTCAGAGCCAGGGACATGAGAGGGATTGTTCTTTTTTAAAAAAGAAATACTACGTGTTGTCTCCTATCTTTGTAATAATGCATTGTTTTTATGGATTTATTCTCTGAGTTTTAAAGGCTATGCTTCCATTTTTCCCTTTCACTGCTTACAATGGAATATCATCTCGTTTATCTGCCTATTTCTGATTTCTTGCTAAGGGTACATGTTTAAGATTATTTTCTTTAATGATAATTGCCCATGTATTATTATAATAATTGCCTGATCCCTCAGAAACATTACAGAGCATTTAGTAGTTGTGCTAGAAACTATTACCATTGATGGGGCCGAGAAGATAATTAATTTAATTTGGGAAAAAAATTATTCTATTTTCTTTAAACATTAAATAATAAACTATATAAACAAAGCAAAAGAATGGACTTGCCAAGGTCATTGTCCTTCAAAGTTAGGTAATTTAGTTTTTAAAAAAGAATGAAAGACTAATTATTAGGGTAGACTAATAATAGGATCAAATAACCAAAACCTTTGAGGAACCATTTCAGTTCTCAACCTGATGTGCCTTTTATAATATCTCTACTTAGAGTAGTTTCTGTTCATAATGTGTTATGGATTGTTTTCAGATAACAGCTTGGATTATAAAAGAAGCCATTATACTTGATTTGGTATATTTAACTCAAGTTAAACTTAGTACAGACTGAAAATTAGCTCTAGTGTTCTACATTCATTCCCTATTCTGTGCAGCTTGGTATATGTGTGAGCCATATGTCCGGCAGGGTTTATAACATCATGTTATTGATGATGGAAAGGCTGTTTCATAGTACTGAGGAAAATATACAAGATAACATATGTACTATATATATATATAACCTTGCAGTTTTGGTTTATAAGAGATTTAACCTGTAGTTAAAGGAAATATAATGAAATCTATTGGAAATCCTTCAGAAAAGGAAAATTCAGTAGTCACTTCTTTAGTTTCCAGGTTTCTGTGCAGTTTACCAATTTAGGAGGGGGAGACCTCATTAGCGCATTATTCCCAGAGCAGATGAGAGATTATAAAACTATTAATACTTTAGTTTCCAATATACCATTGATCAAAGAATCCAGCACATATCTTGCCCAAGTCTCCCATTTCCTTTCCATTCCCTCATAATTATTTATAGAAAGTATCTTTTTACTGCATGTATACCTTATGTTGCACTTAAGGATCTGCCCTTCTCCCCAGTCTCATTAAAGGATTTCATAGCATAATGTTGATTAATTAAAAGTGTCTTAAGCAGTGGATTAGAGATAGCTCTGCGAAAGAAGAATGAAATATACAGGATTTTTTTTTTTTTCGTTTAAATGCAGCCCAGCTGATAAACCATTACTGTGTGGTAATCTCTGATCAAAGAGACAGACTTTCCTAGTGTGCCTGTGTTTGTCTTTTACCACCAGCACAGACCACTTTATGGGCAGTCATGTGAAGAAACAGGCTCAGAGTAGAACTTGCATGGGGAGCTTTCTGTACAGATAGTTCTAATAAATTACGGCTACATCTCCCAAAGAAACTTTTATGCTCAAAGGTATATTTTCTGTAAGAAAATAACTAAGAAACTTTAAACAGAGAAATCTTTTTAACTCGCCTTAAAATTCTTTCCTTCGAAAGGATTGAGTCCAGTTGTTTTGATCTGAAAAAACTTCTGAAAGAGGCCTGTCACTGTATTCTGAATCCTTATGATATATTAATCATAAAACAAAACATACCCTTTATTTCTACTCTCTAGATATAGTGTTTTTCAGCTGAGGTTACACATCAGAATCACTTGTGGAGCAATGTTTGCTTCCACTCCTAGAAATTCTGACTCAGTAGGTAGGAGGTGAAGTCATTGCATCTCATTTTGGGTATTTTTTTTTTTTAAGTTTTAAAGATATTTCTAATGGATACACTTCCATTTGAGTTTCACTACCAGCTTATGTTTGAATTGGTGCCACACGTTATTTCATAAAATATGGAGGTGAGTTTCATTCGTAGTAGTTCTGTGGCTTTACAGAGAGGAACCCAGAAGGTAGCTAGAAGGAAATCCTGGCCATAATAAGAATTTGGGTTTTGAAAGGAACCAGTCTAAGCCCCCTCTTCTTCTTCTTCTTTTTTTTTTTTGTTGTTGTTGTTTTTCTTTATTTCTTCTAAAGAAAAAAAAAAACGGGATACATGTGCAGAACGTGCAGGTTTGTTACATAGGTACACGTGTGCCATGGTGGTTTGCTGCACCTATTGACGCATCCTCTAAGTTCCCTCCCCCTACCCCGCATCCATCAACAGGCTCTGGTATGTGTTGTTCCTCTCTCTGTGTCCACGTGTTCTCAGTGTTCAACTCCCACTTATGAGTGAGAACATGTGGTGTTTGGTTTTCTGTTCCTGTGTTAGTTTGCTGAGGATGATGGCTTCCAGCTTCATCCATGTCCCTGTAAAGGACATGATCTCATTCCTTTTTATGGCTGCATAGTATTCCATGGTATATATGTTCCACATTTTCTTTATCCAGTCTATCATTGATGCACATTTGGGTTGGTTCTATGTCTTTGATATTGTAAATAGTGCTGCAATAAACATACATGTGCATATCTCTTTATAGTAGAATGATTTATATTCCTTTGGGTATATACTCAGTAATGGGATTGCTGGGTCAAATGGTATTTCTGGTTCTAGATCTTTAAGGAATCACCATACTGTCTTCCACAATGGTTGAACTAATTTACATGCCTACCAACAATGTAAAAGCATTCCTATTTCTCCACAGCCTTGCCAGCATCTGTTGTTTCCTGACTTTTTAATAATCACCATTCTGACTGGCGTTGAGATGGTATCTCATTTTGTAAACCCCTTCCTCTTTACAGATGAATTAGCTAACCTAGAGAGGCTATGGAATGTGCCAGAGTTGAAAGCAGAAGCAAATACTAGATCTAAGACTCTTGAGCTCTTTCTATACTAGTATCTCGGACCTTGATCCTAGACTTGAGCTCTTTCTACACTAGGATTTCGGACCTTGATCCTCCCCTAGAAATGCATCAAAGCCACTCAGTGGTCTAGAAGTTGCTTTGAGCATCCCAAAGCCTGCCAGCATGTTGTGAGGTCTCAGGGTACTTAATAAAAGCAATAATGCAGCAAGCAGGAACTCTTAATTCTTCAAAGTTCCTAGGTGGGAGTAATAGGTGACATGATAGTTAGAAATTACAGATATTACTCAGAATCCTTTTGTGACTTCGTTGTAAACATGGAAACTTCTGGCAAAAGATAATCTAGATTTGATACTAAAGATTATTGAGAACAAGATCAGTTGTCTCATTTAAACTGAACCTTAAGTATTGGCAACAAGTGTAGGAAATTATGCCAATATTATATTTCTAAGCAAGCCTGACTTTTAGCTTTTACTTTAAAAAGAGGATATTATGCCCAGATTTGCAATTTAGCCAACAAATGGAGTAATGTGTTTGTTAATTAGGATTAGAGTTGGCTGTTTTTTAAAAATCCAAATACAAGTAGCTCAGTCAAGGTAGAGATTGATTTTTCTTTTTGATAAAAAACATCCAGAGGGAAGAAAAGTCCAACATTGGCATGGTTACTCCACAGCCATCAGGGACTTAGATTCTTCTCTTTTTTGCTCATCTATTCTTGGCACTACTTTACATCCTCAAGATGTCTAGTGATTCTAGATGGCTTCTGGACCTTTAGAAGGTCACATCTTTCACCTTTCATTCTAGCCATCTCTCTTGAAAGAATTTTTAGAATTATACACTCAGTGGCCAGGCGCAGTGGCTCATGCCTATAATCCCAGCACTTTGGGAGGCCAAGGTGGGCAGATCACTTGAGGCCAGGAGTTGGAGACCAGCCTGGCCAACATGGTGAAATCTCATCTCTACCAAAAACTAAAAAAAAAAAAAAAATTAGCCCTAGTCCGTAGTCCCAGCTACTCAGAAGACTGAGGCAAGACTAAAACTAAAAAAAAAAAAAAAAAATTAGCCGAGTCTGTAGTCCCAGCTACTCAGGAGGCTGAGGCAAGAGAATGGCTTGAACCCAGGAGGCGGAGGTTGCAGTAAGCTGAGATCATGCTACTGCACTCCAGCCTGGGCAGCAGAGCAAGACTCTGAATAAAAAAAAAAAAAAAAGAATTATACACTCATTTCTCCTTCCATCTCATTGGTCTTTCCTAATCGTCAAGGGAGGCTGGAGTTATAACTGGGCAAGTTGCTATTTGCAACAATTAGAAGTTCTGGGCCAGGCGTGGTGGCTCATGCCTATAATAATAGCACTTTGGGAGGCCGAGTTGGGTGGGTCACTTGAGGTAAGGAGTTCAAGACCAGCCTGACCAACAAGATGAAACTTCGTCTTTACTAAAAATACAAAAATTATCCGGGCATGGTGGCAGGTGCCTGTAATCTCAGCTACTCAGGAGGCTGAGGCAGGAGAAGGGCTTGAACCCAGGAGGCGGAGGTTGCAGTAAGCTGAGATCACGCCACTGCATTCCGGCCTCAGCAAAAGAGCAAGACTCTGTCTCAAAAAAAAAAAAAAAGAAGTTATGTTATTTTAAAAGAAGGGGAGACTGGGCGTGGTGGCTCACACCTGTAATCCCAGCACTTTGGGAGGCCAAGGCAGGCGGATCACGAAGTCAGGAGATGGAGACTATGCTGGCCAACATGGTGAAATCCCATCTCTACTAAAAATTTAAAAATTAGCTGGATGTGGTGGCATGTGCCTGTCAATCCCAGCTACTTGGGAGACTGAAGCGCGAGAATCACTTGAACTCAGGAGGTGAAGGTTGCATTGAGCCAAGATCGTGCCACTGCACTCCAGCCTGGCAACCGAGCAAGACTCTTGTCTCAAAAAAAAAGAAAGAAAGAAAAGAAAAAAAGAAGGGGAGAGGCATCCTTGTAATCTCACTTTGGGAGGTCAAAGCAGGAGGATCAGTTGAGCCCAGAGATTCAAGACCAGCCTGAACAACATAGTGGGAGCTCATCTCTGGAAAAAATTTTAAAAAACTAGCCCAATATGGTGGCATGTGCCTGTTCTCCCAGCTGTTTGGGAGTCTGAGGCAGGAGGATTTCTTGTCCCAGGAGGTCGAGGCTGCAGTGTGCCATGGTCACACCACTGCCCTCCAGCCTGGGTGACACAGTGAGACCCTGTCTCAAAAGAAAAAGGAGAGGGAGAGTGTATATGTGGATACTGGGCATGCAAACAGGCGCTGCCACAACCTGCTTTGAAGAATATAGTATTTATATTAGGAAAATAACATTTTAGTGTCATCGAATCCTTATATAGGACATAAATTTAAAAGATCCCCAAACTGCATTTACCATGTGTCTGATTAATAAAAGCAGTAAATCTCCAGGACAGAGTGTTCTGCTTTGGATGTCTCAGCAGGAGTCATTGGAAACAACTATTGAGTTTTGTATATTTTTAAAAAACTGAAAAATGACTTCTTCAGAACAACAAGGAAAAAAAGACTCTTTGGGGCCTGACGTGGTGACTCACGCCTGTAATACCAGTACTTTGGGAGGCCGAGGCGGGTAGATCACCTGAGGTCAGGAGTTTGAGACCAGTCTGGCCAACATGGGGAAACGCTGTCTCTACTAAAAATACAAAAATTAGCTGGGCGTGGCGGTGTGCGCCTGTAATCCCAGCTACTCAGGAGGCTGAGGCAGGAGAATGGCTTGAACTCGGGAGGCGGAGGTTGCAGTGAGTCGAGATGGTACAAGTGCATTCCAGCCTGGGCTACAGAGTGAAACTCCATCTCAAAAAAAAAAAAAAAAAAAAAGAAAAAAAAAAGAAAAAAACAAAAGACACCTGTGCCTGGAAGAATCAAAACAACCACAAAAACAATTGAACAGATATTTGTTGAACTAGCAGGAGTAATGTATATTAGAGGATACAAGCTAGGAATAAACAT
>NW_012100320.1:2157824-2172856 GCF_000951045.1 Mandrillus leucophaeus | reverse complement strand
CCATCTCAAAAAAAAAAAAAAAAAAAAAGACACTTCAAATTAAATCCTTTTCTCTTTTGGAGATAGGAAGAATCAAAACAACCACAAAAACAATTGAACAGATATTTGTTGAACTAGCAGGAGTAATGTATATTAGAGGATACAAGCTAGGAATAAACATATTTAAAGAAAATGTTCAAGTTGTTTAGGGCTTAGGCCACGCATGGTAGCTCGCGCCTGTAATCCCAGCACTTTGGGAGGCTGAGGCGGACAGATCACTTGAGGTCGGGAATTCAAGACCAGCCTGGCCAACATGGCGAAACCCTGTCTCTCCAAAAGATACAAAAAAAAATTGCTGGACACCATGCCTGTAATCTCAGCTACTTGGGAGACTGAGGCGCGAGAATTGCTTGAACCCAGGAGGCGGAGGTTACAGTGGGCCAAGATTGCGCCGCTGCACTCCAGCCTGGGTGACAGAATGAGACTCTGTCTCAAAAAAAAAAAAAAGTTGTTTAGGATTTGATGAATCAAGATAGACTAATACAATATATGAAATAGTTATTAATTCCAAATATGTGAGACCTATCCTTGAGAGAAGTATGTGTTAGATGTACATCTGCCTATATCCCACCCATAGAAATAAAAAGGGAATGGGGCCAGGCACAGTAGCTCATGCCTATAATTCCAGCACTTTGGGAGGCAAAGGAGGGAGGATTGCTTGAGCTTGAGAGTTGTTCAGGACCAACCTGGGTAACATAGTGAGATCCCATCTCTACAAAAAATCAAAAACTTAGTCTGGTGTGGTAGAGCAAGCCTACAGTCCCAGCTGCTACTTGGGAGTCTGAGCTGGGAAGATCGCGTTAGTCTGGGAGGCAGAGTTTGCAGTGAGCTGAGATCTCACCACTGCACTCCAGCCTGGGTGACATTGAGACCTTGTCTCAAGTTAAAACACTTAGAGGAACAAGCAAACAATAATCTACAACATATACAACTGTAGACCACTATATACATAAATGTGTGAGATGGGAATGTTTCTGCTCTATGAAACCAGATAATTTTTTAAGTGTTCTGTAATCTTTTTTTTTTTTTTTTTTTTGAGATGGAGTCTCGCTCTGTCACCCAGGCTGGAGTGCAATGGCGCCATCTCAGCTCACTGCAACCTGTGCCTCCCGAGTTCAAATGATTCTCCTTCCTCAGCCTCCTGAGTAGCTGGGATTATAGGTGTGTGCCACCACGCCCAGCTAATTTTTGTATTTTCAGTAGAGACAGGGTTTCACCATGTTGGCCAGGCTGGTCTCAAAACTCCTGACCACCTCGGCCTCCCAAGCCACCGTGCCTGGCCTCTGTAATCTTATTTAATATCTACTATTCTCATGGTACCAGTTATATATTTAGTGAATGCCTCATATTTACGATGCACTTTATAAAGGAAATTTATTCACAATTTGCCACTTAGGTGAAAAAGTCTGGATTTTGGCTTCTTAATAGCTATGAATTTCAGATCTGGGGAAAACCCAGCCTTGTGTTTTTTCCCCCTTTTCCTTTCATCAGTACTTATCAGCAACCAAACACTAAGTTTTGGTTAGTTGACTTTTCTCCAGCTGATAGAAAACAAAAAACTATAGAGACTCCCTGTGAAAAGAGGGCCAGTTGTGCTGGCCTGGTACCAGGCTGCATTCTCTGTGACCTTGCCTTTTCAATCTGAGTTCTCCATAGGGCAACAGTTCCAAATAACCCATGTGGCTATGGCAGTAAGCATAGGGAGTGCTCATGAACCAGCTAATGTAACAAGTTCTGTTAGCTGGCCTTTGAGCTCAGTGAGCCATCCTTTGAGCCTTTTACGATACTGCACTTTCAGGCATCCTTTTGGGAAGATCTAATGGATCAGGGACCATTCTCTATCTTATAGCAGTGGAAATGTTTTTGGCACTGTGGTATTAAATAACTACTCATTTGAACATATTATGCAATGACTTAGCCTTTCCCATCATTATTAGTTCCCATTGAAGCTGTTGTGCTCAATTTAAGTTTCCAGTAGGGACTATGAAAGAAAATGGAAATCTCACAAATTGTACCTTTAAAAATATTTTGTTCAGTGCTAATACCATTATCTCATATTTTGGCTTTTGTGTCTCCCACTTTATACCCCCATTTCCCCTCTGCTTTCAGGTGAAGGTCTCCCACAGGTGTATTACTTTGGACCATGTGGGAAATATAATGCCATGGTGCTGGAGCTCCTTGGCCCTAGCTTGGAGGACTTGTTTGACCTCTGTGACCGAACATTTACTTTGAAGACGGTGTTAATGATAGCCATTCAGTTGGTAAGTTGGAATTGCTATTCTGGAAGAGAATAGGCTGGTTCCTCAGCCACATCCTTGTGGGCCTTTGGTGATTTACTAACCATAGCGACACATCAAGAATTAGTACTCACAGGCTTGATGGCATTCTGGGAAGCTGGCTGGGGCAAAAAGGGTAAATTCAGAGAAGTCATACTACATCTGCAATTTGCTCTATTTTAAGACTTTGCACCTTGGAGCAATGCTCTGCCCTTAACTGAAGAGGAAGTATATAATTTAGATTAGGGGAAAAGAGGATGATTAGATAGAGTTGTAAAAATGTGAATAATTTTTTTGATTTTGTTTTGTTTTGTTTTTGGTTTTTGAGACAGGGTATCTGTCACCCAGGCTAGAGTGCAGTAGCATGATCATAGCTCACTGAAACCTCAAACTCCTAGGCTCAAACGATTCTCCTGCCTCAGCCTCTGCAGCAGCTAGAACTGCAGGTGCCATGCCAGCTCATTTTTAAAAAAAATGTTGTGGAAACAGGCTCCCACTATGTTGCCCAGGCTGGTCTAAACTCCTGGTCTCAACTGGTCCTCCCACCTCGGCCTCTCAATGTGCTAGGATTACAGGCATGAACCACTGCACCCAGCCTATTTATGTGGTTTAAATATAGCTGTAAGGTTTTGTCATGTCCTATCTCTTCCTTCAGTGTTGCAACCAAGAAAATATTGACGATATAACCCATTGCACTAACACTCAGATTCACAATTGCGTGACCAGGAATTTGTGGTAGTTCTCTGGCCTCCAGTTCTCTCAGAGACAAATTTCAGCTGAAGAGGCAGCTCTTGTAGCGCCTACCAAATTACACCCCAATACCAGTTTAATAAGCAGTTCCTACAGTTCCTTTGAGAAGTCTGACACAAGCCCTTTGGGGAATGATGCAAATATATCTTCATTTATTTGAAATGGTAATGGTCTCTCCCACTGTCCTATAAAAATTTGGAAATGTGAGCTAATTGACTTTGACTTTTGAGCCCCAAATTCAAATATCTGAGCTTCTCTTTCTCTACTAAAAGTTAGTAGAAAAGGGCTGGGCATGGTGGCTCACGCCTGTAATCCCAGCACTTTGGGAGGCCGAGGCCGGCAGATCACGAGGTCAGGAGATTGAGACCATCCTGGCTAACACGATGAAACCCCATCTCTACTAAAATATAAAAAATTAGTCAGGCATGGTGGCGGGCGCCTGTAGTCCCAGCAACTCGGCGGGCTGAGGCAGAAGAATGGTGTGAACCTGAGAGGCGGAGCTTGCAGTGAGCTGAGATCGCGCCACTGCACTCCAGCCTGGGAGACAGAGTGAGACTCCGTCTCCAAAAAAAAAAAAAAAGTTACTAGAAAAGCTTAGTAGATAGAAATACTTAATAAAATTTGAAATACTCTTATGATTATTATTTTTTATTATATTTAACTTAACATAAAAACTGTAGCCCTGGCCGACATGGTGGCTCATGTCTATAATCCCAGGATTTTGGGAGGCTGAGGTGGGAGGATCACTTGAGGCCAGGAGTTTGAGACCAGCCTAGGCAACATAGACCCCATCTCTACAAAAATAATCTTCAAATAAATTTAAAACAACAAGAATGAACTGTTTTGGGGAGGCACGGTGGCTCATGCCTGTAATCCTAGCACTTTGGGAGGCTGAGGAGGGCGGATCACCCAAGGTCAGGAGTTTGAGACCAGTGTGGCCAACATGGTGAAACCCTGTCTCTACTAAAAATACAAAAATTAGCCAGGCATGGTGGCACGTGCCTGTGATCCCAGCTACCCGGGAGGCTGAGGCACAAGAATTGCTGGAACCCAGGAGGCTGAGGCTGCACTACACCCTGGGTGACAGAGCAAGACTCCATCTCAAAGAATAATAATAATTATAATAACAACAATAATAATAATGAACTGTTTCCCTGTCTCTGCTGTTAATTAGCTATGTGATGTCAGTCCAGTATTAACTTCTCTGGGCCTCACAACATCGAAAGTTGGGTTGGGTAGTCTTGTCCAACTAAGGATAGGAAGATGTGGGCAGAAGGTGAATGTGGCAGTGGCATTTGTCTCAAAGGTCACCAACAGTTTGATATCGTACCTGGGAATACTTCTTTTCTCTCAAGTGCTTAATTTTCTGAAGTAGCATATAAACAACTAATTTCATTCGTCATTTGCAAATTGTGACATTATGAGGTAAAATTGAGCTATCATTTTAGTAGACCTGTACTCTCTCACTTTCTTTTCCTAGTCTTGATATTTGTTATGTACATATTTATAACAAAATATTTTTTTGTTTACAAGTTAGTGAAGTGACTCTGGGTGATGAAAGGAGATAAATTTTATGTTATTTCAGTAATTAAAACCTTGGTCTCATTAAAGAAAATGTTTTGATGTATTTTCCTGATATACTTCTTTAGAGTATTTCCATCATTTATTTCTCTTTTAGCTTTCTCGAATGGAATATGTACACTCAAAGAACCTCATTTACCGAGATGTCAAGCCAGAGAACTTCCTGATTGGTCGACAAGGCAATAAGAAAGAACATGTTATACACATTATAGACTTTGGACTGGCCAAGGAATACATTGACCCCGAAACCAAAAAACACATACCTTATAGGGAACACAAAAGTTTAACTGGAACTGCAAGATATATGTCTATCAACACGCATCTTGGCAAAGGTGTGTTTTTTTCTGTTCCATGAAAGGGGCAAGTCATTAGAACAGTTTATTATTCCTGTAACACTTATATCGTCATTGTGCATTACAACTTGTGGTTTTTATTGCTTCACAAGGTTAAGTGATTTTTATATATGAGAAGTTGAGATGGTAAGTTAATGACTTTTCAAAGAATCCTATAGACTATGCATAGGTTCTTAATTCTTTACACTGTACTTCCAAATGTTTAGTTTCTGAGCAGTGTGAGTACTTGAATTATTGTAAAAAGAGGATAGCATTTTAGTGAGTTTAGTAATGAATTTGGTATTTACTTATGTGTGACTCCATTTATGACAGTCCTGAAAAGGACATCAGGCTGGGTCAGCTGTGGGGAAGAGTGCCTCACTAAAAATGGAGTAGACTTCTATTCACTGCACGTAGTTCTGCACAGAAGTCTTCAAGGAAGAGCTTCTGTCTTATTCAGTGAAAATATGCTTGGTTTCCCATTAGTTTTGCATTTTACTCAGGATAAACAACTTGCACAAATGTTGTTAAATGCTCTAATCAAGGCAGAAGACCTTACCTGTGAGGAACTATTCCAAGGGGGAGAGTATTTGTCAGAGAAGCCTAAGGAACAGTGGGGAGACCAAGCAGGCAGAGCCCTGGGCTTTTCTGCTTCAAAAAAAGCCTCCCTTTTTTATGTTTCGTATATTGGGCTTCGATGGAAGACTCTATTTGGAGAAAAGACTCCTAGGTGATTGAAAAAAACGTGTTTGAAAATCAATATTCTAGAGCGTACACAAGCAGAATATTCTCAGATTCCATACTCCTAGACAGAAATAATTATAAAATATTCTTAAATATTAATGAACTACTGCACACTAAGATGTATTTATTTCATTTATTTATTTGTTTTTTTGAGATGGAGTCTCACTCTATCACCCAGGCTGGAGTGCAGTCATGCAATCTCAGCCCACTGCAACCTCTGCCTCCCGGGTTCAAGCAATTCTCCTCCCTTAGCCTCCCGAGTAGCTGGGATTACAGGCATGCACCACCACGCCTGGCTAATTTTTGTATTTTTAGTAGAGACGGGATTTCACCATGTTAACCAGGATGGTCTTGAACTCTTGACCTCAAGTGATCCATCTGCCTTGACCTCCCAAAGTGCTGGGATTACAGGTGTGAGCCACTGTGCCCAGCATATTTATTTTATTTTTAGAGACAGAATCTCACTCTCACTCAGGCTGCAGTGCAGCAGTGTGATCATAGCTCACTATAACCTCAGTCACCTGAGCTGGAGAGATCTTTCTCAGCCTCCTCAGTAGCTAGGGCTGTTGGCGCATGCCATCATGTCCAGCTAACTTTTAAATTTTTTTATAGAGACAGAGTCTCACTATGTTCCCCAGGCTGGTCTCAAACTTCTGGTTTCAAGAGATCCTGTTGCTTCAGCCTCCCAGCGCACTGGGATTATAGATGTGAGCCACCGTGCCTGGCCTGCACTTTAATAAGTATTTTAAAGACTAATGTAATATCTACTAAGTAGCCTCATTGAGTAAACTACAGCAGTTATTCACCTGAGAAATTCAAGTGATAGTGAAGAGTAAAAAATGACATTACAAAGTAGTATGATACAATTTGATTTGAAATTATGATGTTATCAGGATTTTTTCAGTAACCACATGGAAATCCTCACTTAAATAAATGTAATACTTTAAAATTAGACTAGAAGTCCTCTGGCTCTTATTATCAGCGTTACTGTGGACAAGTTACTTAATCTCACTGAAACTCCTCTGTAAAATGAGGGTAAAGCTTCACAAGGATATTTTAAAGGTTGAATGGATAATATATGTGAAAGCACCATGTCTGACTTAGGTCTCTTGCATAGTGCTTAGCATCCCCTTCTTCCTTCATAATGACAAGTACTTTTCCATTTTACAAGGAAACAAAAACTGTATCTTAAATAATAAACTTATGATTGTGTGGTTTAACTGACAAACTCTAGAAGTTGTTTTAATGCCCACTTCCTGGGCTCAGCCGTTCGTGTACTAATTTTATTGTTTTTAAGAGGAAAGACAAGAACAGACAAGGGATGGGTGTTCATGTTGTGTTTGTATAAGATAAAGAGTAGTGGTTAAGAAAAAGTATGCAAATCCTGGCGCTCTTACTTAATAGCTATGTAATTTTGATCCAATAACCTTCTTCCCTTAGCCTTGGTTATCTCATGTATGAAATGGATATGATATTTATGCCTGTAATATATGGTTCTGAGATAATGTATGTAAAATGTTTAGCATAATGCCTTATCAGTCCATATTGTAATTATCCTGATTGTTATTTATTCAACAAAATCTGTTTTAAGCATCTACTGTGCATCAGACTGTTACGTCTCTTGGTGTACTGCCATTCCTGCCGGAACTTTTGAGTTTACCCCCAGACTTGGCTTACTGAGTACCAGAGTTTTCCAGGTCACATCTAACCTGTCATCATATTTTGTATTCTCCACATTACAGAGAATACATACAGAAAGTTGTCACTGCTTTTTAAACCCTTTCCCATGCCTCAAACGATAGAGGTCTTTGTAGGAACTCCAATGCTATTGGTTTTTAAATGTGTTGCATTTTTTGTGTTGCAATGAAGAAGGGACTGGGATATGTGTTTTCAAATGGCTTTGGGAAAATCACTTCTTAGTTTTATGGAGGAGGAGAACAAGAGAAGAATCCTCCTAAACCTTACATTAGTTGCCACATCAGAGTAGCCACACTTAGTCCATTTTGTGTTGTTATAAAGGAATACCTCAGGCTGGGTCATTTTATAAAGAAAAGACATTTAAATTTGACTTAGAGTTCTGCAGGCTGTACAAGAAGCATGGCACTGGCATCTGCATCTGGTGAGGGCCTCAGGGGCCTCATGCTGCTTCCACTCATAGTATAAGGGGAAGGGGAGCAGCCAGCATGTGCAGATCACATGGGGAAGGGGGTGCTAGGCTCTTCTCACCAACCTGCTTTCTTGGGAACTCATCCCTAAGGGAGGTCATTAATCAATTAATGAGGGATCTACCCCCATGACCCAGACACATTCCATTTGGCCCAACTTTGAATATTGGGATCAAATTTCAATGTGAGGTTTGTGTGTTGGGGGGTCCGGGGGAAGACAGAAATCTATTACCATAGCAGCCACCTTTCCACTGATTAAGCTGTGACTGAGACAGCCCAATTTATATTATTTAATGGTTGAAATTAGGGTGAGAACACTGGGTTGCCTTGCCCCCTGCCTTCAACAAATATATTTAACCTAAAATCAAGGATGTTATGCATGTAAACCAAGCACATCTTTCTGATTGGATGAAAGCACACCGTTCAACCAGTCAGAAGAACTGAAGAATTTTGTGTCCTGCTGGTCTCACTGGTATTGGAAACCTTTCTTCTTTGAAAATGAAAATATTCTGCATGAAGAAATGAGGGCATGTAGAAATAATGAATTGGACAAGTGTGGAGTGTTCAAAGTCGTATGAAAATAAAGCATGGCTGGTGATTTAGGTACCCTTATTTTAGGTACCTTATTTAGGTACCCTTATTTAAGTACCCTTCCTGATTTAGGAACCCTTCTTTTTCCTATTGTCCCATATTCTACAGTTCTTTTTCATAGTTCTCAGGATTTGAAAAGTTACTTTATTACTTATTCCAGTGAGTTTAAACAATTTTTTAATCTCATAATTTATTTTGCTGTGAAATCTTTTTTCTGTAGGCCTGATCAATATTGAAAATATGGAGAGTTTTGCCCTCTAGTGCTCAACTATCTAAAATTCAAACATTTGTCCAGTGAATTTTTAATAACCAAGGGGCCTCTTGTTACAGGAAGTGGATATAAAAATGGAGAGGCGATGAGTGGGTGTGATACAGTATGAGAAACTGCAGAGTCGTTTTTCTATCTGCCCTGCTTTGTGGGAGGCCTCCACTCACTCTCCTTGTTCTTTTCTCTTTTTCATTTGTGCATCTTTAGATTCTGTCAACACACTGTTTTTGTATAACTACTTTTTTGTTTTCAATTGTGAATATTTTATTACAAACCAGACAAGTCATGTAGACAAAGGATTCTGATGGTTGTGCTGTTTTATTTCATTCTTTTTAAGATTGTTTCAATTGATGTATACCAACTCGGTTTTATGTTATTTATCTCTGTCAGGGTACCCCTCCTTTCCATTAGTAACCATGTTTTTACAACCTCCATCAAATCGCTATTTTAAAAGTTGCCTTTTCTTTCTTCATCTACCCTGTAGACTACTATTCTTTTTCATGCAAATTTCCTATAATTTAAGGCAGTAGTTAAACATGTTGTACTTCTGTATTTTGAGTTAGCTGAGTGGCTTTCTCTGGCTCTCTTGGGTTTTACTTTCTATACAAAGAAAGCACAATCAAGTTGAAGGTAGCCTCTTAGTCTTGCTTCTGTCGTTTATTCTGATAAAGCCCTAAACTTGATTATGAAAAATAAACACATAAAATGTCTGAGATGGGCCAAGTGTGGTGGCTCACACTGTAGTCGCAGCACTTTGAGAGGCCAAGGCTGGTTGATTGCTTGATTGGCCCAGGAGTTCCAGACCAGCCTGGGCAACATGGCAAAACCCAGTCTCTATAAAAAATACAAAAAGTAGCCGGGGTGATAGTAGTGGTGGTGCATGCCTGTAGTCCCAGCTAGTCAGGAAGCTGAGGTGGGAGGATCACTTGAGCCCAGGAGGGCGAGGCTGCAGTGTCCAAGATCATGCTACTGCACTCTAGCCTAGGCAACAGAGTGAGACCTTGTCTCAAAAAAAAAAAAAAAAAAGTCTGAGACTAAATCATAATTGGCAAATTCAAAATGAATGCATGGGCTGGGTACGGTGGTTCACATGAGTAATCCCACAGTGTGGGAGGCTGATGTATTAGGTTTGCTTGAGGCCAGTAGTTTGAGACCAGCCATAACAAGACCCCATCTTCACAAAAAATAAAAATAAATAAATTAGCCGAGTGTCATTCCACACACTTAGATTCCTAGCTACTCAGCTGAGGCAGAAGAGTCCCTTGGGCTCAGGAATTTGAGGCTGCAGTGAGCCATGATCACAACACTGCACTCCAGCCTAGGCAACAGAGCAAGGATTCTGTCTTTAAGAAAGAAGAAAAAAGAAGATGTGTACTACTTAGATTCTGTCCAACAAAGAATGTGTAGGATGTTTTCTGAGATGAAGCTGCAGTTTTGTGTTAACTATTTTGCAGTTCTTTGTCATCTTCACCTTCCCAGTTAAAAGGAGAGAAAAACCCAGCAACTTGTTTTAGATACGCTTCCAGAATGCAGGGACTTTGATTTTTTGTTCTATTTTGTTTTGGGATGAGGTCTTACTATGTTGCCCAGGCTTATCTTGAACTCCTGGGCCGTAGCGATCCTCTCACTTGAGCCTCTTAAGTAGCTGGGACTACAGATGTGTGCAGCCTTACCCATCTAATTTTGAGGGGACCTTAGTAATAAATTTTAAAATGTTTTTGAGGTTATAGGAGATGGTACAAATTGAATGGGAGCCAAGAGAGTATGTACTGATGTTCATTGATATGAAACTGAATTTTAAGTGTTAATTTTTATGATGAATAAAAAGCACTTGGCATGTTTGCTAGGCATTTTGCAGCTTGTATCTTTGCAGGCCTAGCCAGAATGGACTGTTTTAACAGTTTGGGTTGCTTAATCTGCTACTCACTCCGTGGTGGTAACTAAAGTGTAACTGTAGCCCATATACTGGAAATAACATTTCATTAAAATTTTATCACTTTCAGGAAGGTGACAGCATTGAGTGAGGGGTGGTAATTCACTGTTTAGTGATTTGGGCTTGGTTTTAATTCAGGATTTGCTCTTTTCTCTTGATATTTACTTACTATCAACAGATCTAGACAAAGGAAGTACACATTGGTTTGAGGTTTTGATCTAAAATACTATCCTTGGTTTAAATATACAAGTAATGAGTAAGCAGAGCCTTTCCAGAACTGAAGGGTTTCTAAAGGGATTACTTGGTTTTGAACCTTTTTCTGCTGTAATAACTGCAAACATAATGTGTGATCTGTCTTCCCTTTTAGAGCAAAGCCGGAGAGATGATTTGGAAGCCCTAGGCCATATGTTCATGTATTTCCTTCGAGGCAGCCTTCCCTGGCAAGGACTCAAGGTATCCTTGAAAGTGTTCAGTGGAGGGCTTTGTTGCTATGCTCAGTTGTTAATGAAGAAGCCTCTGGCTTCATGTTTTTAAGAAATGTGTAGAGGGCTGGCCAGATGTGGTGGCTGATGCCTGTAATCCCAGCACTTTGGGAGGCTGGGGTGGGAGGATTGCTTGAGTCCAGGAGTTTGAGATCGGCAACATAGTGAGACGCCATCTCTATTTAAAGATAAATAAATATTTTTTAAAACAACACAAAAAGGATTATTGATTATAGAGATAAGAAACAAGGACTAGTTACATTAGTCTACACTATAAATGCTCTCCTGGGCTTTGGAAACTGTTTTGTTCACTGTTTGTCTTCCCTTTCTTAATTTTTCCTTGTTTTTGGATTTTCCATGATCTTTTCTCTCATTTCCTCCCAGCCTTGACAGTGCTGCTTTTCTCTCTGTGTTGGTATTCCTCCTCCACTACCATTATGTAGCAGGAGGAGTGTTCCCAGTATGTAAGGGAATTTCTGGAACAAATTGTTGACAACAGCTGCTACACATTTTACCAGAAAGGCCAGCAGGGTGTGCTCCTCAGGAAAACTTAGAAAATACGTAGGCTAAGAACTCACCTGAACTAAAATGAAAATCCAGGTTTAACATTGCTGTTCAAGTGTATTATTGAATAAATGCCTATTCAGACAATAGCTATTCACTGTAAAATGTGTAAAGTTTAAATAGCCTTCCTTAGGTAGGTGTCAGTACGGTGGTTACATGTCAGTTTACTATGATAATTATGAGCATTATCATTACTCTGTGCATTTGGCTGTTTGACTAGGAAATGGTAAGCTTCTAACCCCTTGTAAGTCCCATTAGTATTTTGTGAGACTTTTTTTTTTTTGAGACAGAGTTTTGCTCTGTTTCCCAGGCTGGAGTGCACTGGTGCAATCTTGGCTCACTGCAACCTCCGCCTCCCAAGTTCCAGCAGTTCTCCCACCTTAGCCTCCTGAGTAATTGGGATTACAGGTGCACGCCACCATGCTCAGCTAATTTTTTGGGGTTTTTTTGAGACGGACTCTGGCTTTGTTGCCCAGGCTGGAGTGCAGTGGTGTGATCTCAGCTCACTGCAACCTCCGCCTCCTGGGTTCAAGCAATTCTCCTGCCTCAGCCTCCTGAGTACCTGGGACTACAGGCACATGCCACCACGCCTGGCTAATTTTTGTATTTTTATTAGAGACGAGATTTCACCATATTGGCCAGGCTGGTCTCAAGCTCCTGACCTCGTGATCCGCCTGCCTCGGCCTCCCAAAGTGCTGGGATTACAGGCATGAGCCACTGCACCCAGCCAATTTTTTGTATTTTTAGTAGAGATGGGGTTTCACCATGTTGGTCAGGCTGGTCTCAAGCTCCTGACCTCAAGTGATCCGCCCATCTCAGCCTCTCAAAGTGCTAGGATTACAGGCGTGAGCCATCGCGCCTGGCCCAAGACATATTTTTTGGTTGTAATTTATTTCAACATACTAACATGGAAATAAACTTAATCAGTAGTTTGGGGTACTCCTACATCCCGTCTTCCAGAAAGGCAGGATGGTTCATTTTGCTGTAGGCTTTCTAGAATACTGTCCTAAAACGTAAGACTTCTACCCATTGCCTTTTAGATGTTATTTCTTCACTCTTAAATTCCTCTCCTGTTACATACATCTTCTCATTGATGTTTATAGCTTTCAAATATAGTTTCATGTCAAACTTGGTCATCATACAGCCAAACAATGCATTAGTGTATTATTAATTGCTTGAAACTCTCTCGTCCATAAATCATTTTAGTGATAGTTGTAGACCTAAAATTTCTCCTACTCACTTCAGAACGCTATTGCTTAAGTCTGAGTGCAGCAAGCTAGGTAAAGCCTGACAACAATTCCCTAGGAGCCCACTGTTGGTCCAGGATTCAAAAGCCCTCTGACTATAGCTCTGACCATACCAGACTTGGGCTGCTTTTGAGATACTGACATACACCAACTCTGCTAGCCATGGCTGTACCATAGACAACTTTTTTCCCTGTGGAAGCACGTTGTTGAAATACATTTTTCAGTTATTGTTTTTTTTTTTTTTCTGTTCAAAGTCTCTATATATATGTAGTAGAATTACTTATGTTTCCCCCACCTGAATTAGCAATACTTTTAGAGCTGATCTAAGAGAGAATGCTGAATCACATTGAATTACGGTAGCCATGGGAGATTACTAAGCTTCTGCAATTTTGAAAATATTGCCACATAATATTGTTATTTTCTTATCCTAGCCACTCATCCATTATATCTGATGGTGTTTATCTGAGACAACTAAATATTTTCGCAAGTAAAATTTTCCAGAACACAGCAGATGTTTGTGTATATCTAAATATATAATTTCTACTACATTTCTTATTTGTGTTAGAAAAAAAATCAAGACCAACAAATATTGTGAATTTGAGTGAAACAACCATTGTGTCCAAAAACATATTGAATCTCCCATGCTTAGGACATCTTTTCAAATAACTTTCTCTTTACTCTCTACAGGCTGACACGTTAAAAGAGAGATATCAAAAAATTGGTGACACCAAAAGGAATACTCCCATTGAAGCTCTCTGTGAAAACTTTCCAGGTGGGATGCTAAAAAGACATTCCAGTCAGTGTGACTGAGCTTTGAAATAGGTAGAGTCCATGACTGGGTATCTCTAGATAAGGGTGCTGTTTAGGTAATTAACATTTCCTTTTGTGATACAGACCAAAGTAGGTTTTATTGCTTTTATTTTGTCTGTAAAGAAAACATCAGTGTTAAATTGTCTGTATAAATAACCCCTTTGTGGCCCAGTGCTTCCCTACAACCACTATGGAAAGCATTCAGCTAATGAGCAGGGCCTTTCATCTCTTTCCTGACAGAGGAGATGGCAACCTACCTTCGATATGTCAGGCGATTGGACTTCTTTGAAAAACCTGATTATGAGTATTTACGGACCCTCTTCACAGACCTCTTTGAAAAGAAAGGCTACACCTTTGACTATGCCTATGATTGGGTTGGGAGACCTATTGTAAGTATCTTTTTTTTTTTTTTTTACCTCATTACCTCCTTTCTTCAACCAGCACTGCCTCATGCCTTTACTTGTCAGTCTTCCTGCTTGAATCTTTAGTAAAAATATTCCTTTGATCGTAGACTGTATATTTACCAGCCTTGTCTGGGTGTTGCCATAGGTTGCTCTTACTAGTTCAGAAGTAGGAAGGAGTTATGTATTTTTTCCTAGTGATATAGGAAGATAATAACTTGCATGTCCTAAGATAACAGAATTTAAGCCCGGTTTTTAGGAGAAATTTCATTTGAATGATTCAGACGTTGTTTTGGTTTTGTTTTGTTTTGTTTTTCAGAGACTCTCTCTGTCGCCCAGGCTAGAGTGCAATGGCGCCAATCTTGGCTCAGTGCAACCTCTGCCTCCTGGGTTCAAGAGATTCTCCTGCCTCAGCCTCTCAAGTAGCTGGGATTGTAGGCATGTACCACCACACCTGGGTAATTTTTATATTTTTAGCAGAAACGGGGTTTTGCCATGTTGGCCAGGCTGATCTCAAACTCCTGACCTGAGGTGATCTGCCCGCCTCGGCCTCCAGAAGTGCTGGGATTACAGGCATGAGCCACCATGCCCGACGCCATGATTCAGAAGTTGATGCCACATACGCTGTTAATGTACTTGACCTTGTAGGAGTGGAACCCAGCACCATAGGAAGCTTTTGAATTTGTTGTTCTGGTCAGGGGTTCACAGGGCCAAACAGATACCACTGGAGAATTTTTTTTTTTTTTTTTCCGGAGTTTCACTCTTGTTGCCCAAGCTGGAGTGCAATGGCGTGAACTCGGCTCACCACAACCTCCGCCTCCCGGGTTCAAGTGATTCTCCTGCCTCAGC
>NW_012100320.1:2154247-2156109 GCF_000951045.1 Mandrillus leucophaeus | reverse complement strand
GGGAAAATTATAGAGCTGGTCAAGATTTAAAATGGACCTGCAGTGAAGATTCAGATTAGGTCATATCATCTGTCCTTCAGTGTTCATTGTTTGGAAAACTAGTGGTCTAAATGAGGGACATCTCTCAGCCTAAAGACAGATGAGGCAAACACACCAAAAAATCAACAAATTTGACATTTTAAAAAAGGGCTTATGTATTTGGGAAGTAAATATGACATAGGATTTTATCTTTATATTAAATATATTGCTAAGAGAAAAACAGAGACCACAGTAGGTAAATAAGCAAAGCATAATAAACAGATTATGTATTTTTAAAATAATTATCACACATCAAATTAGCTTATTTCCTCTCCTCATGACCTCACTTTTTTGTATTAACAACATTTTTACAAGAAAATACAAAAACATTTGTTTCATAGATGCACATATGCAAGTATATATACGTTAAGAATAGTATATACAAACACGCACACACACATGTCCAGTGGAGTACACCCACAAATATATTTTCTCACTAGTAAGTATATACTCTTGGCAAAATGTGTGGTTTGGTGGGTAAGAAAAAAGTATGTGAAAGAAGGAAAGCCATGTACTAGAGAGTAAATATAAAGGAGAAGATAGGTAGGCAAAAAAGAAAAGATTTAGCAAACTCTGGACACTAATTGGGTCCATAGTCACATCCTTTAATTAAAATTGGTGTTTAAGACTTATAATTTGACTGACTTCTGGTTTGACAACAAAAGACAATGTTGACTTCTGCAGTTCTCTCCCATCCCTCCCTTTTTAAAAGCTAATAGCTAGTGTGGGTGAGGGCACAGTTAAACTGACATATTGCTGTTGATTTTACAAATTGATACAAATTCTCTGGAAAGCAATTTCTTCTTTTTTTCTTTTTATTTTTATTTCTTTCTTCTTCTTCTTCTTCTTCTTTTTTTTTTTTTTTTGAGACAGCGTCTTACTCTGTCACCCAGGCTGGAGTGCAGTGGTGCGATCTCAGCTCACTTCCACCTCTGTCTCCCAGATTCAAGTGATTCTCCTGCCTCAGCCTCCTGAGTAGCTGGGATTACAGGCACATACCACCATACTGGGCTAATTTTTGTATTTTTATTAGAGATGGTGTTTCGCCATGTTGGCCAGGCTGGTCTCGAACTCCTGACTTCAGGTGATCCACCTGCCTCAGCCTCCCAAAGTACTGGGATTACAGGCGTGAGCCACTTCACCTGGCTAGAAAGCAATTTGATCAAGTTATTTTCTTCTCTGATGAAATACCTTCTTGAAATCAATCAGTAAAACAACCCAAAGTATAGGTTATGTGCATAAAACTGTTGCATTGTCATTGGTAGCAAAGATACAGAAATGATCTGCCTATCCACTTATAAAGGCGTGGTTATAAATCTACTTCACATCCTTTATTGAATAAACTGGGTTATAGTATACAGTGAGCTGGAGGGGTGGGGAAATAAGCAGGATCAATGGGAGGAGATCAAAATTATTAACAGAAATAGTGTTGGAAGTGTAGTAATATATTCTAAAATATTTTAAATGAAGTTTTATTACTCTATAATGAAAAATGCGGCCAGGCGCAGTGGCTCACGCCTGTAATCCCAGCACTTTGGGAGGCCGAAGCAGGTGGATCACCTGAGGTCAGGAGTTCGAGACCAGCCTGGCCAACATGGTGAAACCCGGTCTCTACTAAAAATACAAAAATTAGCTGGGCGTGGTGGCACATGCCTCAAATCCCAGCTACTGGGAGGCGGAGGTTGCAGTGAGCTGAGATGGTGCCATTACACTCTAGCCTGGGCACCATTGCACTCCAGCCTGGGCAACAAGAGAGAAACTCCATCTTAAAAAAAAAAAAAAAA
>NW_012100320.1:2150610-2152128 GCF_000951045.1 Mandrillus leucophaeus | reverse complement strand
CCTTGGCCTCCCAAAGTGCTGGGATTACAGGCGTGAGCCACCGCACCCAACTCTGGTTTTTTATTTTCGAAGGTAAGCTACTCTCCAATGAACTATTGAGGACCAGGCTGCCTCCCTTTTGCAGATGAGCAAACTGAGAAGACAAGACAACTTGAAAGTGCTCTTGGTAGCTGAAAATAATTACTACTACTCTATTAGAATTAGAATTATTCTGTCGTTTGCATATGCATCAAGTTGGACCTCTTCCCCCCATTTGACTTTTTGTTTCATTTTTCCAGCCTACTCCAGTAGGGTCAGTTCACGTAGATTCTGGTGCGTCTGCAATAACTCGAGAAAGCCACACACACAGGGATCGGCCATCACAACAGCAGCCTCTTCGAAATCAGGTATGTGTTAATCCTTCATTATTTCAGACACTATACTGCTTCATGGCGAATATTAAAACCCAAATTCTTCAGCTTCTCTGCTTTAGTGTATATACTGAAAATAAAGATCAAATGCTTACCATTTCTTACAGGTGTGGTATAACTCTCAAGCAACCCTCAGAGCATGTATAGTTGCACTGAAATGTGGCCAGGTGCCTTATATGAAGTATCCAGTCTAAAGAGTAGGCCTGGCCAAGTGCGGTGGCTCATGTCTGTAATCCCAGCACTTTGAGAGGCCAAGGCAGGTAGATCACTTGAACCGGGAGTTCAAGACCAGCCTGGGCAAAATGGCGAAACCCTGTCTCTACATAAAATACAAAAAATTAGTTGGGCATGGTGGCACATGCCTATAATCCCAGCTACTTTGGAGGCTGAGGTGGAAGAATCACCTGAGCCTGGGAAGTCGAGGCAGCAGTGAGCCAAGATTGCTTGCGCCTTTGCATTCCAGCCTGGGTGGACCCTGTCTCAGAAAAAAAAAAGAGTGTTGGCCTGTCAGAGTCTGTTGGCTGTAGGGGGAACTAGCTATATGTTAGGATCTGAGGCATCTACCATAGGACCAAAAGACCTGTTGGAGGCTACTCTGGGCACACAGTGCCTGTGGAGTAGCCCTGCTCACCAAGGAACAGTTTAAAAAAAAAAAAAAAAAAAAAGACCTGTTGGACAGACAGGATGTACCAGGTAGCCCACTTTCGGTCTCATCTGTAGTCTAGTCTAGAGCTCTTGCCAGTTCTGGTTTTTCCTTGCTGATTAAGAGAGGTAGATAAGGCCCGGTGCAGTGGCTCACGCCTGTAATCCCAGCACTTTGGGAGGCCAAGGCAGGCGGATCACAAAGTCAGGAGATTGAGACCATCTTGCGTAACACGGTGAAACCCCGTCTCTACTAAAAAATACAAAAAAAAATTAGCTGGGCGTGGTAGTGGCCGCCTGTAGTCCCAGCTACTTGGGAGGCTGAGGCAGGAGAACCTGTAGTCCCAGCTATTCAGGAAGCTGAGGCAGGAGAATGGTATGAACCCAGGAGGCGGAGCTTGCAGTGAGCCGAGATCGCGCCACTGCACTCCAGCCTGGGCAACAGAGTGAGACTCTGTCTCAAAAA
>NW_012100320.1:2144655-2146350 GCF_000951045.1 Mandrillus leucophaeus | reverse complement strand
ATGTACTTTTAAATGAAAAGTCTCTGGCCACAGTGTAGAATTATTTAGGAATATCTCATCTTTATTTAACTAATATGCTTATTTTTGAAAAGTTGAATCTTGAATATCTCTCTTTGATATATATGTTTTTTCTCTTTTTCTTTTTCTTTTTTTTTTTGAGAAAGGATTTCACTCTGTTGCCCAGGCTGGAGTACAGTAGCACAATCACAGCTCACTGCAGCCTCACCTTCCTGGGCTAAAGGGATCCTTCCACCCTAGCCTCGTGAGTAGCTGGGACTACAGGCACACTCCACCACGCCCAGCTAATTTTTTTTGTTTGTTTGTTTTCTGTAGAGACAGTTTCACTGTGTTTCCCAGGCTGTTCTCAAATTCCTGGGTTCAAGCAATCTGCCCACCTCTGCCTCCCAAAATGCTGGGAGCCACCATGCCTGGCCCAATTTTTTTAATTTTAGAGTTTTTAGTATCCTATGACCGCTAAAAGATTGGAATTCCTCCACGTTCATGTAAATGTTATACCTCCTTCCCACCAGGATTCCGAATCCTTGTTGGGTAAAATTCTTTCTGCACTGTGGCTAATGGATTTCTAGTGTCGCTTCAACCTTTACAGCATCTAGGTCTGTGTTAATATTACATTTCTTCCATCTTTAGGGTTGTTTTCTTATGCTCTTTTTTGTTTGTTTGTTTCTAAGAATGTTTGCAGCCAAATCTTTCTTTCTTTTTTTTTTTTTTTAAAGACAGAGTCTCGTTCTGTAGCCCAGGCTGGAGTGCAGTGCGTGATCTCGGCTCACTGCAAGCTCTGCCTCCCGGGTTCATGCCATTCTCCTGCCTCAACCTCCGGAGCAGCTGGGAGTACAGGTGCCTGCCACCACACCCGGCTAATTTTTTGTATTTTTAGTAGAGACGGGATTTCACTGTGTTAGCCAGGATGGTCTCGATCTCCTGACCTCGTGATCCACCCACCTCAGCCTCCCAAAGTGCTGGGATTATAGGCGTGAGCCACTGCGCCCAGCCTTCAAATCTGTCTCTTTTATTACTCTAAGAATTGAAAACAAGATAATTTTCTAGAATAATTCCTTTCAAGTTTTGAAATTAGCAAAAGAAAAATACAGTTTCTCCTTGAGCAAGATTGACAGGTATTGACTTTAGGAACAGCTAACCTTATATCAGCTACTTTGACTCAGTAAATCTGAGCTGAGGACCTGCTATGTGAAACTGTATCCTGTGGGCCCCAGGCACGTGTGGCATGGTAGCTCACACCTATAATCCCAGCACTTTGGAAGGCTGAGGGGGGCGGATAACTTGAGGTCAGGAAGTCGAGACCAGCCTGGCTACTAAAAATACAAAAACTAGCTGGGTGTGGTGGCGGGTGCCTGTAATCTCAGCTACTTGGGAGGCAGAGGTTGCAGTGAGCTGAGATTGTGCCACTGCACTCCAGGGGGACAGAGACTTTGTTTGGGGGGAAAAAAAAAAAAGTATATCCTGTGGATACCAAGGTAAGTAGGGAGTCGTTGTCCTCAAAGAGCTGACAAGTAGATAAGCCAAATGGACAGATAACTATAACACAAGGCAGAAGAGATGTGCATCCCAAGTTGCAAATTATTGTCATCTGGGTTTGGAAGAAGATAACTATAACACAAGGCAGAACAGATGTGCATCCCAAGTTGCAAATTATTGTCATCTGGGTTTGGAAGAAGA
>NW_012100320.1:2138603-2139870 GCF_000951045.1 Mandrillus leucophaeus | reverse complement strand
GATCTCCTGACCTCGTGATCCGCCCGTCTCGGCCTCCCAAAGTGCTGGGATTACAGGCTTGAGCCACCGCGCCTGGCCCACAGAATTTAAAAGAGTCAAATTATATGGGGTCTGAAGAAGATATGCCTCCTGTAAAAGAGTGGTTTGGATTTGTTTGTATCTAGACTGTAAGGGAATACATTTAAAGGACATACAGCCTTAGAAAAATATATTGTGGCTGGCCGGGGTCTCACGTCTGCACTTTGGGAAGCTGAGGCAGTGGATCACCTGAGGCCAGCTTGACCAACATGGTGAAACCCTGTCTCTACTAAAAATGCAAAATTAGCTGGGCATGGTGGCGCATGCCTGTAATCCCAGCTACTTGGGAGGCTGAGGTAGGAGAATCGCTTGAACCCAGGAGTCGGAGGTTGCAGTGAGCCGAGATTGCACCATTGCACTCCAGCCTGGGCAACAAGAGGGAAACTTTGTCTCGAAAAAAAAAAAAAAGAAAGGAAAAGAAAAAGAAAAATATATTGTGGTTTAGTGCTGTCATGCTTACTGACTAAAGCTTGTTATGAGCATAATTTTTCTAAAGGAAACATTAGGCCAGATTGCTAAATAGCCAAGGTAGTCAGAGATTTTCATAAAATGAATACCTGAAAAAATTTTTAAAAAACTAATTAGTTATCCGTTGCTGTCTTTTTACAGAGCACTATTTAGTTCTGACTGAGGCTCAGGGTTTGCTAGTTGAAGGGGCTGATGTGTTTGCCCAGAGATAATCTGCCTCCTTCTGACATGTGTGCAGTTTCCTAACATGCTGCCTGCCATCTAGTAGGAGCACAGACAGAGATTGCATACTCCTCCTGGCCACAGGATGGCCACAGCTCCACAGAGAGCTCAGTGTAGGATAGGACTGCCCCTCCTAATTTCTGGGACCTTTACTCTGAGAGGAGCTTTGAAACAAGCAAGTGCAAAACTGAATTAGCGTCTTCTGTTCTATCACCTGGTCACTGCTGCTCACCTTTTCTCTTAATTCTGTATTCCATAGTGAAAGTTTTTTCTTTCTGTATGCATTCTTAAGTGTTTTGTATTTCAGCAGACACCCTGTGTTCTAACCCAGCTCCTTGTAGGAGGAAACTTGGTGATTCTGAAGTAATCCTACCTAGATAAGCCAACATTTCCTAGGCAGGTATCTTACACCATTGTAAGGATAGGGCAGAGTTTGAATAGAGAGTTGCAGACTTCTAGGGTGGTTTCCATGATTTTTCTTTTCTTTTTTTTTTTTTTT
>NW_012100320.1:2133006-2136223 GCF_000951045.1 Mandrillus leucophaeus | reverse complement strand
AAAAAAAAAAAAAAAAAAGAATATATGATCAACAACAAATGTTGTATCTAGTTCAGTTTTCTAAAATATATGGTGTGAATAAAGGAGTCCTAGGAGACAAGGCTAGGAAAGTAGGTTGAAACCATTTGGTGAAGCTCCTGGAATGCTGGGCTGGCGAGTTGGTGCTTATTTTAAGTAGGAATAGGGACTAAAGATTTTTAAACAAAGGAGTGATATGATTGAAACTCTGCTTTTGAAATATCTTGGCACAAAATGTGGTATTAGCCTGGCAGCAAACGTGGACATCAATAAGCAGGCAGTGAATTCCCTTGAGACGTAGAAGGAGCCTAGATGGGTTATAGTAGGGCAAATGAAACCGAATTGAACAATGCTACAGTGGTATAATCTACCAGAGCTGGCAGCCCACATGAATGTCAGGATTAAGGGAGAAGGAAGAGTCAAAGCTGTTGCAGAGATCTTGAGCCTGGACAATTAGGAGGCATGTGGTACTATTACTAGAGATAGGAAAGTTTGGGGAGGAACTTGTTTGGAATTTGAATTTAGACATCTTGAGTTTGAAATACTAGCAGTGTATTCCACCTGAAGAGGTCTAGCAGGCAGAGGATGGTTCTCCAGAGACAACTAGAGAGATACTTGGGAGTCAAGGCATAGAGATGATATTGATGATAATGCTAAAGAGTCTCCTTATTCTGAGAAATCTGAGCCTAGAGCTCAACAAATTTGTTTAGTCTCATACTTACAGTAGAAGGAGGAAGAAGAGCTCAGACGTTGGTTTTATCTTATCCCAAAACTTTGGCCATAGGACATTTAACCTATTTAGGGTGTCAGCATTCTCAAATTGGAACGTTGTAAGAGCAGAAGTTTTTGTTGTTTTGTTCACTGCTGTAACCCTAACACCCAAACCAATGTTTAGAATAGTGGGCACTTGATGCATACTTGTTTGAATGAATGAGTGAATGAATGAATCTACCAAATGAAGGGTGCAGATGTAAATGGATATTTGTTTATAGCATAGATTTTTATTTAACCTTTATTGAAAAACAAATTTTAAGCTTTTCTTCCTACTTGTTTTTGTTTCCACAAAGAGCCGTTTTGCTTCTGTTTGGCAGCTAGAGTAGGGCTGGATTGTCTGCTCAAGGGGAGGAGTGTTTTAAAAAAAAAAAAAACCACACAGCAGTCTTTTTGCTGCAAAGAAAGTTCAGTTGATTGCTGGGCTCGGTGGCTCCCGCCTGTAATCTCAGCACTTTGGGAGGCCGAGGCGGGCAGATCACCTGAGGTAAAGAGTTCGAGACCAGCCTGACCAACATGGAAAAACCCCATCTCTACTAAAAAATACAAAATTAGCTGAGCATAGTGGTGCCTGTCTGTAATCCCAGCTACTTGGGAGGCTGAGGCAGGAGAATCACTTGAACTCGGGAGGCAGAGTTTGTGGTGAGCCAAGATCATGCCATTGCACTCCAGCCTGGGCAACAAGAGTGAAACTCCGTCTCAAAAAAAAAAAAAAAGTTCAGGTGATCTTATTAGTTGTTTTCTATCACAATAAGAATCCTATTTTCCTTGTATTCTGGGAAAATCTTGCTTTGCTCGTTTAGATTTTAGGCATATTGAATTGAGTACTGTTTGGGTTATCTATATACAATAATAGATCCCAAATATGGTTCCTAAAGGACTACATTTGAACTCACATATATTGGATCTACCTTTTAAAACTATCTTAATACCAGATACTTAAGCACTTTTTTCTTTTTAATAGAAATGGGATCCCAATCCATCTCTCAGGATAGAGTGCAGTGGCATGACGATAGCTCACAGCAACCTTGACCTCCTGGGCCCAAGCAGTCCTCCCACCCCAGCCTCCCAAATAGCTGGGACTACAGGCATGAGCCACCACACCTGACTAATGTTTATTTGCTTTTTGTAGAGACAGGGCCTCACTGGCCTCAAACTCCTGGGTTCAAGTGATCCTTCTGCCTCAGCCTTCCAAATAACTGGGATTACAAGTGTGAGCTACCACGCCTGGCCAAGCACAATTTTTTTTAACACAAATTTTACTTAACCAGAGAACTATAATTAAACTATGAATTTAGATAGAATAAATGTTCCTAAAAGCTAGATCCATTCAGAAAGATCCCAGTTGAGTTAGTCTTTCCATCATTTTATACTTCGTGTTTGTCCTTTCCCAGTACCAAAAGTTGTAAATCTTGCCATGGCTCTGATTCCTCTCTAAAGAACTCTGCATTACCATCCAGCAGAAAGGGGATGAAAACCTTAATAGTTCTGCCTGCTTCTACCTGGCAAAACTTCCTTTGCATTATCTGATCAATCAGGAAGCAAGTCCTGCTGGTATCCACAGATCTGATATTAGAGTACAACATATTGTACTGTCATAGGTTTTATTCAGTGTGCTTGTTCAACACACTAAATGTAGACTGTTGCATTGACTACTATGTGCATGCAGCAGCACTCTTCCTGCCCTTTCAGTACTTTAAACCCAAGCTTGTGACAATCTTTACTCATGTAAATGCTACATAAACATTACACTGCAATGGTTCAGGAGTTACGACAGTGTTTCCCTTTTCTCTGGCTGACCTCTTTTATTATGGTGGGTTTTGTTGTGGGCACGTGAAAAAGAAGGGATACTTAGCCTAGCAGGTTAGAGAGAACAGATCCTATTTTGACATTGGAGAGAGTCATATTGACTATTAAAAGCTTTTAAATGGTAAGAGACATGGTATCCTACCCCCAAAATGTCACTTACTCTTTTTTGTGTTTTTGTACGTGTAGCATAGGTGTTTTGTTTTGTTTTCATTCGCCGTGTGAAGAGAGATGCGTAGCATGTGTTTAAGGGAAAGAATTTATTCTTTGTAATCTTGTACTGGGTGAACTGTTCCCTTGCAAATTCTCCAATTTGACTAGGAAAATATGAATCAAAGATCAGTAAAGTAATCTCTCATCCTTCCAAAAGAACTATATTTAAACTAACTCGATACCTTATAATACACAGAAAAATAAACACAGAATTTTATTTTTTTTTATTTATTTTTTTTTAGACGGAGTCTTGCTCTGTTGCCCAGGCTGGAGTGCAGTGGCCAGATCTCAGATCACTGCAAGCTCTGCCTCCCGGGTTTACGCCATTCTCCTGCCTTGGCCTCCCGAGTAGCTGGGACTACAGGCGCCCGCCACCTCGCCCGGCTAGTTTTTTTGTGTTTTTTAGTAG
>NW_012100320.1:2123108-2130471 GCF_000951045.1 Mandrillus leucophaeus | reverse complement strand
TTTTTTTTGAGGCAGATCTCACTCTGTCGTCCAGGGTAGACTGCAGTGGCACAATCTCAGCTCACTGCAACCTCTGCCTCCTAGCCTACTGTGCGTGGCCTGGTGATTTTTTTGCTACAAGAGAAAGGATGTTTGCCTTCCTTTGCTTCAGAATAGTAGCTTTATCCCCACTAAGAATTTGAAATAATTTTTTTTTTTGTTTTTTCCCCCCGAGATGGAGTCTTGCTCTGTTGCCAGGCAGGAGTGCAGTGACACAATCTTGGTTCACTGCAACCTCCACCTCCCAGGTTCAAGCTATTCCCCTACCTCAGCCTCCCAAGTAGCCAGGACTATAGGCACGCACCACCGCGCTCAGCTAATTTTTTGTATTTTAGTAGAGACAGAGTTTCACCATATTGGCCAGAATGGTCTCGATCTCCTGACCTCGTGATCCGCCCACCTCGGCCTCCCAAAGTGCTAGGATTACAGGTGTGAGCCACTATGCCCACAGAATTTGAAATAATTTTCAAGCCATAGATGGGGATGATACTTGAGATGTCTTCAGATTGTGTTTTCCTCCCTCCTTGTTAGTGTCACTCTTACTGACTGCCATCCATTAATTCCTGCCAAATGACTGCTGGGAGAGATTTGTTTCCCCTGCCGTAGGGCATAGCTGGGGGTTTTCACTTTTTCAACAGTCTTCTATGTTTTCTCAAGTATTTTTGTTACCTTTACCTTTCATGTATGCTATGCTGGATTGCTACTTTGTCGTTTCAAGATTTACCTATTGCGTAGTAAACCAGTCATTTCCACAAAGGTGATGTAATCACAACTGAAAATTTTAAAGCATTCCCCCACGGAGTTACCACTACTTGAGATTTCTGCTTCTGCTTTGGGGGACTTACACACTCCATGTGGACCTCTGCTTTTCAAGTAATGCAGAGAAATTGACTTTGCTGAATGACTTTTCTACTCATGCACCTCTTGAGTGACATTTAATGAGATGTATATGTATGAGTGGTCTTTAAGAATGAGGGATTTACATGCTGATCTCCTCTGCTGCTTTGCTTAATCTAACTAGCTACTGTGCTGGTGAGGCCTAATCATAACTCCTGTGTACACAGTATTGCCTAGAATACCTTTCTTGGAGAGTTACACTAGCAGACTGCTATAGTTGTCACCTTTCTTTGGTTTCATCTATATCCTAGGCACTCTGTTGCTTTCTAAAACCGCAAATGGCCCTTTCTACTATGTTATCCTCTAGATACTGGTCCAAGCTCTTAAATTCCAGAAAACAGTAGCCCTAGAGTTTAACATCCTACTAAAAACTTGTTTCCAAAGTAATAAACCAGCAACCCCTAGGTTCACATCTATACTTAGTTTTGATGCTTTCAACAGATACGGAAGGCATTGGCGGGCAGTAGTATGGTATAGTATGTTTTCCTTCATCATAGTGGAAGCATTTATGAAGCAATCTAGAGTGTTAACATTAGTTTTCTATTTATCTTTAAAAGATAAATAGCATATTGCTTTGAGAATAGAGATGGAATGTGATTTTTAGGCCTTTGAAAAATGTCTTGTTATTTTCATTTAAACAAAAATCTTAAATCTTTTAACAAATTATTTATTGAACTAGAATGAATATAAAGAACCACATAGCTCTGTGAATCAGACAATAGCCTTAAAACCAGAGTTCTTATGTGTAGTCAGTAAAATTGGAAATAATTGTTGATCAGCTGTCCAGGGTTTTCTTAACTTTAAAAGCCCATGAGCATACATGAGCACACATTTCCAGCCATTTTCTATTTTATCTGCCTTAAAAACAAATGCAGGCCGGGCGCAGGGGCTCACACCTGTTATCTTAGCACTTCGGGAGGCCGAGGCGGGCGGATCACAAGGTCAGGAGATCAAGACCATCCTGGCTAACACGGTGAAACCCTGTCTCTACTAAAAAATACAAAAAAATTAGCAACCTGGTGGCACGCGCCTGTAGTCCCAGCTACTGGGGAGGCTGAGGCAGGAGAATGGCATGAATCCGGGAGGCTGAGCTTACAGTGAGCTGAGATTGCACCACTGCACTTCAGCCTGGGTGACAGAGCAAGACTCTGTCTCAAAAAAAAAAAAAACAACAAATGCAAAAACAGAGCATTCATGAGATGTAATTGCATTTAGTATGTATTATAGAACTCAACACTAAATGGCTTATCAATGCCTGAATTTTTTTAAGTACTTAAGTTTCTAGAAACCTGACAGTACAGCTGGGCGCAGTGACTCACGCCTGCTAATCCCAGCACTTTGGGAGGCCGAGGCGGGTGGATCACGAGGTCAGGAGATCAAGACCATCCTGGCTAACACGGTGAAACCCCGTCTCTACTAAAAATACAAAAAATTAGCCGGGCGTGGTGGTGGGCGCCTGTAGTCCCAGCTACTTGGGAGGCTGAGGCAAGAGAATGGCGTGAACCCAGGAGGCAGAGCTTGCAGTGAGCCGAGACCACGCTGCTGCACTCCAGCCTGGGCGCAGAGCCAGACTCCGTCTCAAGAAAAAGAAAGAAACCTGACAGTACTATATAATAGTTTAGGAGCTTAAATGTTATATTTAAATATTACAAAAAAATAAAAAGTTCTAGAGAACTGAAAAAGTCTATCACTAATAGGTTTATAGATAATACTTCTAATATTATAAGAATAGGTTTATTCTTAGATCTCCAGCAGTCAGAATAAATGAGACTAAGTGCTCTGAGGATATAGACAACGTCAATAAGTTTATAAAATATGGCCGGCATGGTGGCTCACGCCTATAATTCCAGCACTTTGGGAGGCCGAGGCAGTTGGTGGATCACTTGAGGTCGGGAGTTCGAGATCAGTCTGACTAACATGGAGAACCCCGTCTCTACTAAAAATACAAAATTAGCCAGGCATGGTGGCACATGCCTATAATCCCAGCTACTTGGGAGGCTGAGGCAGGAGAATTGCTTGAACCTGGGAGGTGGAGGTTGTGGCAAGCCGAGATTGTGCCGCTGCACTTCAGCCTGGGCATCAAGAGCAAAACTCCATCTCAACCAAAAAATAAAAAATAAAAATAAGCTTATGATTATGTTGTACACCAGTCTTATTTTGGAAAATGAAACATTTGAACCTCTTTTGGCAGAAATAATTTATTTTGGGTAGCTTTGATTCTCTCTAATATAACTAGCAGCATAAAATCAAACCCTCATTTATAAGATTATAATGCAAGTTCATACAGCTGCCTTCTCATAGAATATGTTTATTCTCTGAGGAATAGCAGAGAAAATATGAACAGGATCCTCTTTAGTACTCTTGTCCATATGACTTCGTATTCCATTAATAAAAAGGAGTAAATTGGCCGGGCGTGGTGGCTCACACCTGTAATCCCAGCACTTTGGGAGGCCTAGGCGGGTGGATTATGAGGTCAGGAGATCAAGACCATCCTCACCAACATGGTGAAACCCCGTCTCTACTAAAATACAAAAAGTAGGTGGGCGTGGCGGCTCATGCCTGTAATCCCAGCACTTTGGGAGGCCGTGGCGGGTGAATCATGAGGTCAGGAGATTGAGACCATCCTGGCTAACACGGTGAAACCCCGTCTCTACTAAACATACCAAAAAAATTAGCCGGGCATGGTGGCGCGCGCCTGTAGTCCCAGCTACTCGGCAGGCTGAGGCAGGAGAATGGCGTAAACCTGGGAGGCAGAGCTTGCAGTGAGCCAGGATCACGCACTGCACTCCAGCCTGGGCTACAGAGGGAGACTCTTGTCTCAAAAAAAAAAAAAAAAAAAAAAAAAAAGAGTAAATCGTAGCTGGTGTACAAAGCTCTGATTTTTATGAGAAATGCCTTTTTGGTGACTTACGGATGAGCCTTAAGCAACTCTTGTGAATGAGATATTGATGGGGAGTGAATATAGACCCTCAAGCCATTACTTTCTTGCCCTTCCTTTTTTATAGAATACAACTTTTATAGCCGTGAACATTTGGAAGCTTTATCGTCCTTTCTGGTTTTCATGCAGAGCAGCAATATCACATCCTAACCCCTGTAGCTGTTTATATCAGCAGCAATTAAAATTTGATATACTAATCCCTCATTGCTGACTCTCCTACTACTCATTTTTCATTTTTGTAGAGCCTTAGGACTGTTACAGCTGAGCATTATGATGTTAACAACTCAGCCATCTGGCACAGGGGAAGAGGCACCTAAACAGATTCTTCTGAACAAAAGTCACATATGAGCAAGATCAGAATAGTAGGAGATCTAAAAAGCAGGTAAAGAAGGAAGAGACCTGAATGATACTAAGGTGAAAGCAGAATCCAAAGAAGTTTTTAGTTGAAGGTTGACCCTCCTTTTGCTTTCCAGAAGAAAATAATTCATAGTATCATATTAATAAGTAAACTTTTTCTGATTCCAGTTTAGAAACTGTTGGAAGAACCAGGCAAACAATGTAGCTATTTTTTTTTTGTTACTATTATTATTATTTTTTCGAGATGCAGTCTTGTTCTGTCGAGCAGGCTGGAGTGCAGTGGCATGATCTCAGCTCACTGCAACCTCCGCCTCCCGGGTTTAAGCAATTCTCCTGCCTCAGTCTCCCGAGTAGCTGGGATTACAGGCATGCACCACCATGCCCAGCTCATTTTTGTATTTTCAATAGAGACAGGGTCTCACCATGTTGGTCAGGCTGGTCTCGAACTCCAGACCTCGTGATCCGCCCGCCTTGGCCTCCCAAAGTGCTGAGATTGTAGGCGTGTGCCACCGCCCCCGCCTGTCCAACTATCTTAACATTCTGAGTTTGATCTGCAGTGGCTACTGAAATTTTACCTCTGTGGAAACTGAAAGATGATCCCAGCTTTGAGTGTGTGTGTTTTTCCCCCTCCCTCCTCTTTTGGTCGTTATTGGTTTTCTGGGTGTGGATAAGAAGGGTGTGCTATAGATTGATGCATTGACTCATTAGGCTAAAATGAATGTAGACAAGCTTCCTTTTCCTCAGTGCTTTCCAGTGGTTCTTAGTTTAAAATTCAAAACCAGAAGAAAAACCTACAGGGACACAAATGTACTTGATTTTGTTATGGCTTGCTGTTGCTTCATCTTTCCTTCCATATCTTGCTCTCATGCTTTCTAATGCCTAAGCAGAATACATCATCAGAGCGCCGAGGAGAATGGGAAATTCAGCCCAGCCGGCAGACCAATACCTCATACCTGACGTCTCACTTGGCTGCAGACCGCCATGGGGGATCAGTGCAGGTATTTACTGCCTTTATTGCCTTTTCCTGGCCTTTCCATCTTGGCTGGTAGAATGTTGGCTTGCTTCAGAAACTTTGGCGGCTTTAGAAAGGAAGCTTATAGGAAGGGCTAGTTGAGTATCTCTGCAGATTTTTTGTCTAGGTGGACTTGGGTAAGAGTCGCTTGTTAAGATGATTACTTCCTGTTGTCATTGACTGAGAAACACCTGAATGATTTCTGATACTGATTTCTGGTTAACCTAGTCCTACCACCTTGATGCATTCATGATAACCATAAAAATAACATCAAGGTGGAATTGTGTTAGTGTTAAGTCTGTGAATTGTAAAGACCTGAAACTTACAAATATTTTTTGAATACAGGACTAAAGAACTGCATATGTTGCTCATTCCATGATATGTGCCTTAATGCATAAGCTGAGAATGTTAATTTGTATAAGTCATCTTTTTCTGAGTGGGTACCCAAGAAGTTGGGCTGTTTCCATTTTTCTCCCTGGAATCAATGTGATCTTAAGAAAATTATTTCTAATTTAATTTGGGCTATTCTGAAACTCTTGTTTTCTGTTTAGTACTAGAACATCTTGTATCTCTTAACTTGTCTTATATGTGAATTTTTTAATAATCTTAGCCTCAATATTGTTCTCATACTGGTGACACCATCAGTTGGGACACACAGTGACCTCAGAGCTGTCAAACATAAATTCTTATAAAGGTGTAGACAGGTTTGTGCATATAGAAATGCATCTTGGTAGCCTTGATCATCTAGGATATGCTGTTAAAAGGAGTGATTAATGGAAAGATCTTAATCACAGCCTGAAAGACAGTTTTGGCCCTGTAAAAAACCACATAGGATCATATAGGTTAAAATTATGGATTGAGGCTGGGCATGGTAGCTGCTGTAATCCCAGCACTTTGGGAGGCTGAGGCAGGCAGATCTCTTGAGGTCAGGAGTTCAAGACCAGCCTGGCCAACATGGTGAAACCCCATCTCTACTATAAATACAAAAAAAAAAATTAGCCAGGCCTGGTGGCGCATGGCTGTAATCCTGGCTACTCAGGAGGCTGAGGTGGGAGGATTGCCTGAATCTGGGAGGCAGAAGTTGCAGTGAGCCGAGATCGTGCCACTGCACACTCCAGCCTGGGTGACAGAATGAGACTCCATATCAAAAAAAAAAAAAAAATGATGGATTGGACAAGACTGAGCAACAAAGGGAGAACTCGTCTCTATAGAAAGTTAAAAAATTAGCCAGGATGGCCGGGCGTGGTGGCTTATGCCTGTAATCCCAGCACTTTGGGAGGCCAAGGCGGGCGGATCACAAGGTCAAGTGATTAAGACCATCTTGGCCAACATGGTAAACCCTGTCTCTACTAAAAATACAAAAATTAGCTGGGCATGGTGGCGCATACCTATAGTTTCAGCTACTCAGGAGGCTGAGGCAGGAGAATCGCTTGAACCCGGGAGGCAGAGGTTGTAGTGAGCCAAGATCCCGCCACTGCACTCCAGCCTGGGTGATGGAGTGAGACTCTGTCTCCAAAAAAAAAAACAACAAAAAAAAAACCGTTGCTCCTAGGAGCCAGGCACAGTGGCTTACACTTATAATTCCAGCATTTTGAGAGGCCTAGTCAGGAGGATCACTTGAGGCCAGGAGTTCTTGACCATCCTGGCAATATAGCAAGATCTTGTCTGTACACAAAACAGAAAAATTGGCTAGGTGTGGTGGTGTGTGTCTATAGTCCTAGCTGCTAGGAAGGCTTAGGCGAGAGGATTGCTTGAGTAGTTTGAGGCTGCAGTGAGCCATGATCATACCACAGCATTTCAGCCTGAGTGACAGAGCAAGACCCTGTCTCTTAAAAAACAAAACAAAACAAAACAAAAAAAACCTTTCAATTTTATTTCTCAGGCACCCTTATGAAGCCACAAGAGGATGTGTGTTATCAAAATTAATAGAACAAGAGAGTAGCAGCCATGTGCAGTGGCTCACGCCTGTAATCCCAGCACTTTGGGAGGCTGAGGCGGGCAGATCACAAGGTCAGGAGTTTAAGACCAGCCTGGCCAACACAGTGAAACCCCGTCTCTACTAAAAAATACAAAAAAAAAAAAATTAGCTGGGCATGGTGGCGGGTACCTGTAGTCCCAGC
>NW_012100320.1:2121507-2122684 GCF_000951045.1 Mandrillus leucophaeus | reverse complement strand
TTTTTTTCATTTTTCTTTTTGTCTTTTCTTTTTCTTTTCTTTTTTTTTTTTTTTTGAGATGGAGTCTTGCTCTGTCATCCAGGCTAGAGTGCAGTGGTGCAATCTTGGCTCACTGCAACTGCTGTTTCCCGGGTTCAAGCGATTCTCCTGTCTCAGCCCCCGGAGCAGCTGGGATTACAGGCACCTGCCACTACACCCAGCTAATTTTTGGATATTTAATAGAGATGGGTTTTTGCCACGTTGCCCAGGCTGGTCTCAAACTCCTGACCTCAAGTGATCCACCCGCCTAGGCCTCACAAAGTCTGGGGATTACAGGCGTGAGCCATCGGCTCTTTTGAAATATGCAACTTCCTCTACTCCCTATAAACTAAGCTTTACCAGCTTCCTTGGCACTTAGATAGGGAACAGGCAGTTACACCATTTACCTAATATTATGTTCAGCTCTGCTGCTCCTCATTACATTGGCCTCTTTGGGCTTACACTGTTTTTAGCATACCTTTTGCAAACCAAATTAACAATACTTTCCTAACACAACAGATGTCCACATATTTATGAGTTGTCTCACTTGCTAGAGGTAATGTGGTAAAAACATGTTTGGCCTAACCTGGGTGACTTGCAGACACCATGACCCGGGGAGGAGTGCAGAATGCTAAGATAAGAAAAGTTTGCTCTGATAAGGCACATGGAGACTCCTGTTCCAAGATATTTAATGGGCAGACCCCCATGGTTCTCATTCTTCCAGTATTTCCACAGATCTTATATGTGTAGAAGGCCTAAATGCCAGAAGATAATATATTTTCTCTTTCAAAAAATTCATCTAAAGTTGTCTAAATTAAAATGTTTAGGGAGTTTTTAGAAATGTTCAGGACCAAGTAAGGACTTAAGACTTAGAATGACACATGAGTTAAAGTACTGTTTCCTTTGGTACACAGCTCTAATTTCTCCTCACAGTGACATTTTGAGAAATGAAACTAATAACCCAAATTATTGAGACTGCTAAAAGGGATATTACCAGGTCTGAATGTCAAAACAGTCCTTCACCTTAGTCTTTCTTGTGAGTAATGCTATAAGATATTAATTGGTCTTGTTTGGTATAGCCAGAGTAATGAGCGATTAAGTGATTAAAGCAAAATAAATGTCTGTTTGAAGTATGCAAATAAAGCTTTTTTTTTTTTTT
>NW_012100320.1:2109743-2121212 GCF_000951045.1 Mandrillus leucophaeus | reverse complement strand
CCTCCCAAAGTGCTAGGATTACAGGCACAAGCCACCATGCCCAGCCACAAATAAAGCTTTTTATAATGAAGCTTATTTTTTATTATCTTTTATAATGAAGTTATCCTAAAAACTTATTTATTTACTTATTTGTTTATTTATTTATTTTTTGAGACGAAGTCTTGCTGTGTCACCTAGGCTGGAGTGCGGTGGCGTGATCTCTGCTCACTGCAAGCTCTGCCTCCCGGGTTCACACCATTCTCCTGCCTCAGCCTCCTGAGTGGCTGGGACTACAGGCGTGCGCCACCACGCCCAGCTAATTTTTTGTATTTGTAGTAGAGATGGGGTTTCACCGTGTTAGTCAGGATGATCTCGATCTCCGGACCTCGTGACCCGCCCGCCTCAGCCTCCCAAAGTGCTGGGATTACAGGCGTGAGCCACCACACCCAGCCATGAAGTTATACTAAAAATTTAATAGAAAAAACATAACAGCCAGATCACTTGGGGTCAGGAGTTCAAGACCAGCCTGGCCAATATGGTGAAACCCCGTCTCTAGTAAAAAATACAAAAATTAGCCAGACGTGGTGGTGCATGCCTGTAGTCCCAGCTACTTAGGAGCCTGAGGCAGGAGAATCGCTTGAGCTCAGGAGGCAGAGGTTGCAGTGAGCCAAGATCACACCACTGCACTGCAGCCTGGACGACAGAGTGAGATTCCATCTCAAAAAAAGAAAAAAAACCCATAAAGTTAATATTGTTTAAAAGGTCAGTAATTTTTACATTCATAAGTTTCTTTATAATTATTTAAATTTGTTTTCTAAACATCATTGTATTTAATTCCCTTCATATTTATGAAGTTGATAGGATCATGGTCATTTGCCTTGTCTTATAGAATTAGAAAACAGGGCTCACAGAGGATGTTAATGGTAGAACAAGGCCTGGAATCCAACTCTTCTGTCACTTACATGGTATTTGTTCCACTGCCTGCAGTTCAGTAGTTTGACAAACCAGACCTCCAACCTGAAATAATTAATCAGATGCTGTGAAGGCTCAGATGTGTAGCCTTTAAGTCTTAGGTATGTTTTTGGTACAATTAAGTTTAAAAGTAGAGAATGGAAGCTCTGTTTATGTCTCATTCATTTGAGACCAGATGCTCATTGATACAGACGGGATGTCTAGTGTGTAAAATGAGGATAACCTCTTATTCCTTAGATTGCCCAAGGACAGTGCTTATGGCCTAAATGGCAATTTGTAGCGAGGAGAAATTAGGAAGTATAAGCCATGAGAGACACTGTGAGCAGGCCCCATGACCAAGAGTCACCAGGTAATCCTCAGTGGTGATGCTTACTAATGTTTCCTTCGTGTGAGTAGAAGCCAAGACATTTTATTTAACATCTTGTCTAGTTCCTGAACTGTCCACTAGAAACTTACTATGTTTTCTCCTGTAACTCTTGTGCTCACAGAATGAGCTTACCAGCATTATCACTGGTGTGCAACCAGAATATGTCCACAAGAAGCAAATGAAGCACTGAGGAAATTAACAGGATAGCATTAGAGTGAGGAGCTGTGGTTTTCCAATCCATATACCATCTTTCCTCAACTTTTTGGTTTTGCTGGTTTTCTCCCAACTTTTTGTATTGAAAATATCAACTCTACAGAGAAATCGGGAAGGAAATGCAATCAACTCTTGTGTACAACTGTTGTGTATCTTTAACCTCGCTGAACGAATTATTAAGATTTTGCCATATTTGCTTTAAATCTGTGAGTTAGCCGGGCGTGGTGGCTCATGCCTGTAATCCCAGCACTTTGGGAGGCCGAGGCAGGCGGATCACGAGGTCAGGAGACCGAGACCATCCTGGCTAACATGGTGAAACCCCGTCTCTACTAAAAATACAAAAATTTAGCCGGGCGTGGTGGTGCGTGCCTGTAGTCCCAGCTACTCGGAGGCTGAGGCAGGAGAATGGCGTGAAGCCAGGAGGCAGAGCTTGCAGTGAGCCGAGATGGTGCCACTGCACTCCAGCCTGGGCGACAAAGTGAGACTCCGTCTCAAAAAAAAAAAAAAAAAAAAAATATATATATATATATAAAAATCTGTGAGTGAAAGTGTGTGTTTTGTGTTGGCTTGCTAAACCATATGAAAGTAAGTTGCAGACATCATTACATCTTATCCCAAAATACTACAGCCTGTGTCTTCTAAGAACAAAGACATTCTAAGAAAGTTTATTTCATAATATCTAAGATACAGTTCATATCACATTCCACCTAATTCCAGTTGTCCCCAGAATTAATATTGTAGTGTCCAGGATTTAATCAAGGTTCATGCCTCGCATTAAGTAATACAATTTGCCTCATCAGTCTTTTACAATGTCTTAGTCTTTTTCAATACACTTTAATCTTTAAGTCTCCCTGTGTTTAAATAAATAAAAGTCTTTTATAAAGATTCAGCTGGAGGCTGGGCACAGTGGCTCATGCCTGTAATCCCAGCACTTCGGGAGCCCGAGGTGGGTGGATAACCTGAGGTCAGGAGTTCGAGACTAGCCTGGCCAACGTCGTGAAACCCCATCTCTACTAAAAAAAAATACAAACAATTAGCCAGGCATGGTGGCACATGCCTGTAATCTCAGCTACTTGGGAGACTGAGGCAGGAGAACTGCTTGAATCTGGGAGGCAGAGGTTGCAGTGAGCCAAGATCGTGCCACTACACTCCAGCCTGGGCGGCACAGCAAGACTCTCTCTCAAAAAAAAAAAAAAAAAAAGTGTTATTAATGAGAACAATAATTATTTCTTGTTTAGAAATAATGGTGGATATAGATTGCTAGTAAGTAATTTTCACCCTATCTGTCCCAAAGGCTACATGTACTAAATATTTCCTCCCACCCTCCTCTTTATGACTATTCAGGAAATTTTTGTGGATTAACTGCTGGTGAGGACCCCTGAGCTAGAGGCAGATAAGAATAAACAGTTACGGAGAGAGAGGAACAGTAAGATGACTACTTATTGAGCTGTTACTATGTGTCATGGCACTGGGCTAAGCACTTGCTGTGGGTTGTCTGCACAGTAAACACCATTAGGTAAGCAGCATTATTCTCCCATTTTACAGATTAGGAATCTTAGGCATAGACTGAGGATCTTGCCCAAGGACCCACAGCAAATAAGTGGTGGAGCTGGGGTTCAAACTTAGGGCTCATGAAGGCAATTTCTACACTATGCTGCTTCCCTTATTTCTACTAGGTATTATACTAGACAGTCTCATACATTTTCTTGTATAATTCTCTCATCAACCTATAAGAAACAATCTCAAATAGATGGAAGTACTTATCCAAGGGCGTATGATATCCAAATTGTTTATCCTATTTTGTGTTCTCTCCCATGTTTCAGCCAAGGTCTTTAACAAGCAGAGTGTTTTGTCCAGCAGTGAGGCCCCTTTTCCCACTTCCCAGCACCCACATAAACAGGAATCATGTGCTGGAAATGCAACCAGGTGGCAGAAGCAGCTACACATGCAAGAGAAGCCTGATCGGGTCCACATTAACCAGATGACAGGAGTGAGAGCCTTCACTTACATTTCGGGGACCATCAGTGAGAAGTGGGATGACAGTGAACCTGAAATAAAGATCGTTGAAATAAGACTGGCTTTCCAAGGGAGAATGTTCTTTTACCATCTTCCCTCTTGCCGGAGAGGATGTGACAGTCTTGTTATTTGTGTAACTTCGAACCAATGCTCAAAGCCATGAGGAAATTTCTGAAGGAAAGTGTGATTGTTTATAGTTTCTGGTACCCACTGTTGACTTCCTTTTTTGAACTTTTTCTTTCAACATCATCATCACTAAGTCTATATAATTATAGCATCATAAACTGAGAGAAGTAGACTTCACCCATCACATTCAAGGGAGCCAGGTGATTTTACCTTTAGAAGTCAGCCATGCAGTTATTTTTAACTTAGTAAAGTAATGTGTGTGTTTTTGCAATATGAAAGAATCTGTGTGTTTAGAACAAATTTTCCTCACGGAAATTCACCGATATTAACTCTAAACCTTGGTTAAGTCATTTGTTAGTGTTTCCATCTGTCAAAAGACCTATTTCATAAGATTTTTTTAGGATTTAAATTTACACACACAGTGTAGCAGAGTGCCAGACACAGAGTAGAGGCACTCAGTATGGAAGTTATTATCATCATTATATGATTACATCATTGATTTTAGTGTTCTCACATGATATGGGCCTGGGAACCTTCCCTAAACTGATCCCTTAAGCCAGGAAAACAAACATTCCAGACACTGCCTGTTTAGTGACCCTGTCTGGCGCTGGCAAGAGATTTCTGATGCCATGTTGCCTGTCACACACTATGTCTTTCTGTTTCAGGTGGTTAGCTCAACCAATGGAGAGCTGAATGTTGATGATCCCACAGGAGCCCACTCCAATGCACCAATCACAGCTCATGCCGAGGTGGAGGTAGTGGAGGAAGCTAAGTACGTACATCTTCCAAGGGGGCTCTTAAGTTATGGGTTGAAAAACCTTTTCTGTCTCTTCCTCTCTGTGTGCTGCTCATCTCAGACTGGATTTCTCATGCTTGTAACCACAGCTTTCTTCCTTAACTGTTTTAATTTTTGCATGGTACTTTAAGGCTGCTACTGCCCTTCTTTAGCTGTGATTTCGGGGAAGACAGTCACATTTTTCTAGTTCACATGAAAAAGACATAGTGAACCGAAAGAATCATGTTATCAGGGCTACAATAGATAGTAGCCATGAGCTTCTTGGGGCTGTGGAGCTTCTTGCTCTGTATGGGATATAGAGAAAAATCTGCTGTTAAACCATGGGCCATGCTGAATAGCATTTGATTTCTGATTGTGGGCTAACAACTGGATGTATAATCATGGAACAAGGAGTTCAGGGCCATTTTGTTCACTCTCAAATGATTCTGGCTTCAGGGAGACTAAGTCAGGCAAGAAAAATATTATAGTCTGCATCTGTGAATGAGAGTGTGGGAAAAGAATGAAGTCATACTCATCTCAGGAGGGTAAGGAGGTTGCCCCACGCCCTTTTCTGCTTCTCTTGCATGTGTGTGTCTTGCCCCACCCATACCACCAGCCCCTTGGTGCGCTGCATGGTCTGTGTTTAAACTCTTAAAATCTGGGGTGGAAGGTGAGATAACTGTCAATTCTGCTGCAAAAGCAGCATTTCTACCACTTTTTCCCCTTTTTTCCCCATCCCAAATTTAGATCCAGATTTAGACTTCAAGAAGATACCAGGTAGGGAGAGATAGAGACACCATGAGTCAGTAACTGCTGCTATCCCTGATATGGAGGACCTTTCTTGTGAGCCCTCTGAGAACCTGCAGGATATCCCAGTGTCTTGTTTTCTGAAGCAGACAATGTATTTATAGTGATATTGTACCTAAGTAGTCTCATGAGCCCCCAAGTAGCTTAATACAAGCCAGAACACTCTTATACCTCTAAATGTAAGTTAGTGAGATGCCACTAAGACCTAAATTCTTCCACCTTCCAGACCTAAATTCTTCCACCTTCCAGATGCACTGTGTATTGTTGTCTTTCCTGCCTATTCCCCTGGTCTCCTGCCCATCTTGTTTATTTATTTGTTTTTTGAGACAAGGTCTCTCTCTATTGCCAAAGCTGGAGTGTACTGGCATGATCATGGCTCACTGCAGCCTCTATTCCCCAAGCTTAAATGATCCTCCTGCCTCAGTCTCCCAAAGTCCTGAAATTACAGGTATGAACCACCATGCCCAGCCCTGACAATCTATTTGATAAACTCACTTTACTTTCAAGAAGTCCTTTCCAACCAGGTGTGGTGATTCATGCCTGTAATCTTAGCACTTTGGGAGGCTGAGGCAGGAGGATCACTTGAGTCTAGGGGTTTGAGACCAGCCTGGGCAACATAATGAGACCCCATTTCTATAAAAAAATTGGAAATTAGCTGGGCATAGTGGCATGCACCTGTAGTTCCAGGTACTTGGAAGGTTGAGGCTACAGTGAGCTATGGTCATGTTACTGTACTCCAACCTGGGTGACAGGTGAGACCCTGTCTCACACACACACACACGCACGTTTTTGGCCAGGTGCGGTGGCTCACGTGTGTAATCCCAGCACTTTGGGAGGCTGAGGCAGGAGGATCATGAGGTCAAGAGATTGAGACCATGCTGGCCAACATGGTGAAACCCCATCTCTACTAAAAATACAAAAATTACCTGGGTGTGGTGGCACGCACCTGTAGTCCCAGCTACTCGGGAGGCTGAGGCAGGAGAATCACTTGAACCTGGGAGGCAGAGGTTGTGGTGAGCTGAGATCGCGCCACTGCACAGAGCGAGACACCGTCTCAAAAAAAAAAAAAAAAAAAAAAGTTTTTGCTTGGAAAACCAGGACTTAAGGATTCCTACCCAATATATCAAAAGTAAATGAGGATGATTTGACTGTCTCTTGTTGAACCCCTGCTAACTATAGGCAGCTTCAGAGCTCTTCTCCCAGCTTGCGTAAGGCACTGATATGTAAGGGGGTGAGGGTTATGCTGGTTATGCCAGGAAAAAACCATTTTAGTAAGGAAACATGCTCTCTATTCTCAGGGACTTTGGAGATATTAATGGTACTTACATTTTTTCAATTTCCATACAAAGCTACATTCTCTTAAATAAACAATATGTTACTCCCAACCTCTTGGCTCTCAACTGGCTGCACTTTGGAATCATCTGGGGCGTGTTAGAAAATACAAATGTCTGAGTCTGGCCTCAGGCATTCTGATTTAATTGATTGAAATGTGGCCTGAGCATCAATAATTTTAAAAGTTCAGGTCATTCTAACGTGTAGCCAATGTTCAGAACCACTGTACTAAGCATGGTCTGATCCAAACATTGTCAGAGCTTGAAGGATGGCCGTACCTTTTCTCAGCTCCCACCCCATTCTCAATTCACCTTTGTGGCTGTTACTTTGAAGGCTAGAAGTTTAACTTTGGATTTAATAGTATACTTTGAATGCAGTAATCAAATGGGCTTTAGTTTTATGTTATGCCCTATATAGGTTTATCTTTTGAACCCATTCATCTCATCTCATTTTGGTAAATGTGTATACTAATTGTGTATGTGAGTGTGGTATTTGTGTTCTGTGTGTAAGATATGGGCTCATTCACACAGAGATTTCAATCTGGTGTATTCCGTATTGGTATAATTTAACATCTAGAATGTAAGGAGAGTTTAAAGTCTTGTCACTTAGCGAAAAGGACAAGTGTGCCTCTTTGCCACCAGCTTCAGGTTTGGATCTTCTAAAAGATGTAGAAAGCATAGAGGAGCAATTATATTTGACCAGATGTCATCCCAAAGCTCCTGGCTTAGGGCATTTAGTGATTTCATGGGCTACCAATCCATCTTGCCCAGAGAACTGTCAGGGCCCAGCCATGTGTTGTTTTTCTTGGCCTTTGTGTGTGGAGGCAAGGAAGTAGCCCTATGTCCACCTGGTTGATCATTTTCATGGGAAGAAGTCACAGCTAGAGAAGCACGAGGTGTTCCAAACAGCCCCGCATTGCACGCAGCTGTGATGCCATTTGTTCATGCAGCCTGCTTGTGGGGTAGAGGGGGCTGATGCTTATATTGAGACGCACCTCAGTACTGGGGAGACTGTGTGAAACCTTCACTTTCAGGCTTTTGATTTTGGGTTCCTCACCCAGCTTGTTTAGTGTAAAGGTCGAAAGAAATAACGGTCTTAGGTTTTGTTCTATGTACAAATTGAACATGTGAATTCCCTTTTTCTCTAGCTCCAGGACTTATGTCCTTGTTTATGGTTTAAAGGGTGGATGAGGACAGGCAGCTTTTTCGTTGATTTTTGTTACAGTAAGAATACAGGAATTTTTGGTTATCCAGACTTTAGCTATAATTTAACAAATGTGAACCTCATTTCTCCTGAGCATTAACAAGAGTAGAATTTAGGTCCTTCTCTGGTAGTTATACCTTAATACAGAGCAGTGACCCTCCTCCCTCTGATTCATCTTCTAACAAGATAAAGTAAGTGTCACTTAAACCTTTTCTCCCTCTCTAGAGGAAGAGCTAACTGCTAGCTGCTTTGATCAGGCATGCTGGACTTGTACAAAGGCTAGGGACTTTATTTTTCCCTCAGAATATTTGGGAGGCTAGCTTAATATTGCACAGTGAGACTTCATGTGGGAACCAAAATGGTCCACCCCTGGTGCTTGATTGAGTTCTTACCGGCAGGGTCATTTGCTCTTTCCCCTGCTGCCTTCCTGGAAGTTACCCAGGAAAGCCCACCCTGGAGCTCCCACCAACTCTTTCTGTTTTGCCTTACGCCTGAGATCCAAATCCCACCTTGATGCTTCTGTCAGGCTCCTGTCCGAACCTCCACTTTAACGTGGGGACCAAGTGGCCTGGGCCTACTCACCCTACCTTGACAGAAGAAGAAACTAAACACAGACACATACTGCATGTTTGCATGGCTCACAGGGAGTCGCTTCCATTTCACCTCTGTGGACTAATATCTCTCTCTTTCTCTCTCTTCCTTTCTGTGTTTTTCTCTTTATATACTCTGTAGCTGCCTGAAAATGCTCAACCTGTGGTGAGTCCCTCTCTCCAGTCCATTGCAAGGGGAGTGGACCAGACTAGGCTGGGATTGGCAAAGCCAAACAAAATGTCTTAGGAACATTAAATAACTTCCATAGGACTCCTTGTGCCATAACCACCCTGACTGGGGATCTAGATCCATAAGGTGGGGATGGGGCAGGCCTGTACCCAGGAATTAATCTATTCCTTCTTTCAAACCCACCTTATCACTGTCTCCTCCTGCCATAACAGTATCCCACATATCCAAAATTATCTGTTTTTAGCTGAGTGAATTTTCTCCCAAATTAATACAACCAGATATGGAGAGGGACAGAGGTAAAAGGGCAAGATTACTGTATCAGTTTTTACTTAGCAGTTGTGTTTGCTCACAGCCACAAGGATAGTGAGCTGTTGCTGGATAATCTCACATTCTGCAGTGTGGTCTCTAACCTGGAAATTGGCTGCTTTGGGAAAATCTGACTTTTTTTGATTCAGCTGGCTCTTCCATCTGTAGAGTAGGAGCCTCAAAAAAGGGGGAGCTCCTTCAGGGAGAGGTGGATGTTTTTTTGTTGTTTTGAGAGTTGTTTTGTTTTTGTTTATTGTCTTTTTCTTTATTCCTATGTGAGAGTTTAGTAGGCCAAGGGCTGACTCAGCTAATTGATATATTGGAGCCTGTCTGTTCCATTCCTGGAAAAGGTTCCTGGAATGTATTTTTAGGAATAACATGGAGTTTATGGAAGGAGAAGCCCTCAAGAATCCATGTGTGGTGAGGAACATTCTTGCTACAAGACATAGCCCCTTCCCCTGCTCTCTAGCCTATGACCTTCCAGGTACTCCTGAACTTGTTGGTCTGTTGCAGTCTGGAATTGTAACTCTCCCGCATTGTCCGCATGCATAAAGTCATGTTCTACATGGAGGTAACAGCCTGCTAGTTTCATGACTGCCATGTTTGTGTGTCTTCAGTGACTGGGTTGGGCACTGGTTTCTGAACCCTAACTGTCTAAGCCAGATTGCCTACAGGGGCTTCCTTAGAGACAGGAATATATTAAAGAAAACAACTGGGTTTTGTGGAGGTCAGATTTATAGTCTTAGGGGATCAAAGAATACCTTTGGCTATTTGTTTTGCAAATATGTGTCTGTGTAATCTGACATTGTGGTGGTCTATTTTTTCCTGTGAGGTGTCAGTCACATGATCCTTACTGCAGATATTTGAGGGCCTCCTATATGCTTATCTAACCCTGTGCTTGGAACTCTAGCGGGGTGGCGGGGCGGGTTGCAAAATTTGCCCCAAAGAGCTTGGGTACCATCTAGCTGAAGAGATCAGAATTACACATGAAAGGACAAGGCGTTTTCCAGGACATTTAGATTATTGCTCTTGAGGGACTGAGGGGCCAGGAAGTCACCATGGACAGGATAGTCAAATAAGTCCTTGTAAACACTGTAGGACTTGAGTCAAGTATTAGAAGAAAGGAAGAATATACACGTATGGCAGAGAAAAGGAACATAGCAAGGGAATAGCTGAAGAGAGAGGGCCATGACATAGTAAGAATGCTGTATGGAAAAGGTAGTGGGTCAGAGGCCTGGGGTAAGAGCACTAGATGGCTTGAGAGTAGGGAGATTTGGATCGATTTTGACTCCAGCATGTTGAGAACTTCTAGTCATCTAAACAGTCAATCAACTGGAAGAAAACCTAAGCCATGAGGGGTCCATCACCTGCCTTCATTCTCTTCTGAGAGGAACACATCTGAAAGTCAGTCAGTGGACTTGGTCTAGAGTCAGACCCAGTTTAATAGATCCTGTTGCCAGTAGTCACCACAGACACCAAAGAGCTGAAGAGCAGATTGTGAGGCCTGCTTTTTTGTAGGTAGAATCATTAAAAGCCTTTGCCACTGCTGAAGCTTTAACTACAATAACTAGCAAAGATAAATCCAGGATTCTAAATTTGAAATATTCCAACTCCTTTGAACCATAGCTCACACTCCCTTTTAGTCAGGTGGGTTCAGCATTACACATCCAGTTATGATACGCTTGTAAGCAGACATTAATTCTTATGGCTTGCCTTGGAGGAGGTAAAAGAGAAGTCATTGTACAGTTTGAAATGGACCTAAACAGTATTTTAAACTTTTTTTATTGCTTTCTTAAAAACACAAAATCATCATCTTTGCATCCTCCAAAAAGATTAAGAATAGAGGTTAGGCCGGGCGCGGTGGCTCAAGCCTGTAATCCCAGCACTTTGGGAGGCCGAGACGGGTGGATCACGAGGTCAGGAGATCGAGACCATCCTGGCTAACACGGTGAAACCCCGTCTCTACTAAAAAATACAAAAAAACTAGCCGGGCGAGGTGGTGGGCGCCTGTAGTCCCAGCTACTCAGGAGGCTGAGGCCGGAGAATGGCGTGAACCCGGGAGGCGGAGCTTGCAGTGAGCTGAGATCCGGCCACTGCACTCCAGCCTGGGCGACAGAGCGAGACTCCGTCTCAAAAACAAACAAAAAAAAAGAATAGAGGTTGACTTAAAAGTTAGTAATGCCTCTGAAAATCATGGTTCAGAAGAAAAGAGGTAAGTCTATTGAAATAGAGATTTAATTTGCCTCTTTTATTATTAATTTCAGGACATTCAACTTGGAAAATGTCCATTTCTAAAGTATACATATAGAAAAATGCCATTTGGGCCAGGCATAGTGGCTTACACCTGTAATCCCAGCACTTTGGGAGGCCGAGGCAGGTGGATCATTTGAGGTCAGGAGTTCAAGACCAGCCCGGCCAACATGGTGAAACCCTGTCTCTATTAAAAATACAAAAATCAGCCAGGCGTGCTGTGGGCACCTGTAATCCCAGCAATTCGGGAGGCTGAGGCAGGAGAATCACTTGAGCCCGGTAGGTGGGGGTTGCAGTGAGCACCACTATATTCCAGCCTGGGCGACAGAGTGAAACTCAGTCT
>NW_012100320.1:2098565-2109047 GCF_000951045.1 Mandrillus leucophaeus | reverse complement strand
GAGGTCAGGAGATCAAGACCATCCTGGCTAACACGGTGAAACCCCGTCTCTACTAAAAGTACAAAAAATTAGCTGGGCGTGGTGGCGGGCGCCTATAGTCCCAGCTACTCGGGAGGCTGAGACAGAAGAATGGTGTGAACCCAGGAGGTGGAGCTTGCAGTGAGCTGAGATCGTGCCACTGCACTCTAGCCTGGGCAACAGTGCAAGACTCTGTCTCAAAAAAATAAAAATAAAAATAAATAATCTCCTATTTCTAAAATGTTCATGTTTGATTCATTCAGATATGATAACAGCCCATCATGGTCTGTGTAAATGTTTGTTTCTGCATTCTTAGAAACTTTCTCCAGTTTTTGATAACATTGGATGTAGGAATACCAAGGAGTCTAACTAAAAAGAGGGGATCTTGGCTACAGTGAAATGCCTAGGGGTATGGGAAGTAAGTAACAGCCTTTATTTCCATATGAAAAATGCTGGAATTACACCTGCGATGATTAGGCAAGAGACTCAAAGATAGTTTTCTCAGAAAAGCTTTTCTTTCAAGGGTCTAGCAAGTCTGAGCTATGCTTCCAACTTTACTGCCCTCCATCATCCTGCATCTTTGACTCATCCACCACCTTCTGTCCCTTTCATTCTCATTCCCCATGTGTCAGCTCCCTGGAAAGGACATATCTTGTGCACCTTGCCACAGTACTCATTACCTGCTTCTGGACTGCCTGAGCAAGAGTGATACTTCCTGTTCTAAAGACAGGAGTGAGGAGGGGGGATACTCAGACTTAGGGATGTGCCAGAACTGTGGCTAGTCCCCAGGGAGCAGAACTTGGAGGACTCATAAAGGAGCCAGCCCCATCTCCATCTCAAACAGGGCCAGTTCATAAACCCCATCTGGCACAGCAGCAATCTCAGGAAGCTAAACTGGGGAGTGCCCTGTATCTCACTCCCTAAATTGGGGAGTGAGAGCATCCCGATGGTCAGCTCCTGGGCTGTGACAGTGGTCCCCTCCAGATGAAAAGGGGGAGCTGTACTGACGTCAGTCAGGAGATGTGGCTCACAGTCATTATTAGAGTCAGGGCCTCTCCTGCCTACTTCAGGTACTTGGGTGAGGGCAGAGAGGGGGATAGAGAGAATCCTTAATCCTTCATTGGTAACATCCTGAGATCCTCCTAGAGTTCCAGACATCATACTTATCACGGGATTTGTTTGCCTTAATTTAGCCTCCCTGCCCTCTGGCCAGTGAGTTGCATTAAATAATTGTGCCCTCAGTATCAAGGAGTAGACAATGTAGACTATTTTTATGCAGCCCTGAGGATCCCCAGTCTTGGCTCTTGATAAGGTGAGGCATCTGGGTTGGGTGCTAAAGTATGAACCTTCTTCATCCTCCTTCCAGTAATGCCTATTTCAGCCCTGCCTAGCCTGCACCATCTTATAATTAGGTAGGATGACTGCAGATTGAAATCAAGCAGCTATTTCCTTTGGCTTTTCTGGCAGACACTGCCCACTGCCTCCAGTGCGTGCACTGTAGATGGTGGGCGGTCCCTATGGGTGGGTGCCAGGGGGAAAATTCCACCCCCTTCAGTAAGCAGAAGCAGGCAGAAGTCTGCTGGAAGCTGCAGGCCTCCCGCACTGACTTGCAATGTTCCTTGTGCTCCAGGTGCTGCTGTTTCTTTAAGAGGAAAAGGAAGAAGACTGCTCAGCGCCACAAGTGACCAGTGCCTCCCAGGAGTCCTCAGGCCCTGGGGACCCTGACTCAATTGTACCTGCAGCTCCTGCCATTTCTCATTGGAAGGGACTCCTCTTTGGGGGAGGGTGGATATCCAAACCAAAAAGAAGAAAACAGATGCCCCCAGAAGGAGCCAGTGTGGGCAGCCAGGGCCTAGTGGGTCATTGGCCATCCCCGCCTGCCTAAGGCTCTGAGCAGGTCCCAGAGCTGCTGTTCCTCCACTGCTTGCCCATAGGGCTGCCTGGTTGACTCTCCTTCCCATTGTTTACAGTGAAGGTGTCATTCACAAAAACTCAAGGACTACTATTCTCCTTCCTCCCCTTAGTTTACTCCTGGTTTTTACCCCACCCTCAACCCTCTCCAGCATAAAACCTAGTGAGCTAAAGACTTTATTTGCAGAAGGAGATCAAGAGGCTGGGGGTAAGGCCAAGAAGGTAGGAGGAAAATGGAGACCTGGGCTGGAGAAGAACCTTCTCCGTGTCCCAGGTGTGCCTGGCAGTATGGTTTCCTCTTCCTCTGTGCCTGTGCAGCATTCATCCCAGCTGGCCATGGGGTTCAGGTTCCTTCTTCCCTCCCTCCTGTGAAGTTACACTGTAGGACACAAGCTGTGAGCAATCTGCAGTCTACTGTCCCTGTGTGTTGGCGTTCTTAGCTTTTTTGACAAACTCTTTTTTCCAGGCGGTAGTAGGACAATGAAAATTGTTCTGAGCAAAGGAAAGAAAACTGACTTTGTTGCACTTTTAGTTTTTTTTTAAAAAAACAAAAACAAAAACATGGCAGATGCATATTGTGTCTGGTTATATTGGGGGTTTCACTTTTACCTGTTTTGAGGGGGATGGGGCCAGCCAAGCCATTCAGAGAGAACATGGGTCCAGAGGACATTCTCAGTGGAAAGAGTTTGATCTGCACCACCCAGAAGAGAAGCCAAACTCGGTGTCATTCTGAGTGAACACTCAGGTTGGCAAGAAAACATACTTGAATTTTCATTCATCTTCTCAGCAGCTGAAGAATGTCCCTACCAGAGCATCTTGACCTAATCAGCTTACAGTTTGAAAACCTAGCTCTCCAGCACATGAGATGAGCCAGCCGAACCAGACTGTGACCAGGAAACAGCTCATCCCAGAGAAGGAGATGCTTAACAAAAAAAAAATAATAATAATAATGAAATTGTTTCTTCTGCTGCCAGGGACTTCCAACTAGATAGCCATGTGATTTCCTGGTGACTTGGGGGACAAATTAGTGATGAAACAGCCACCACCATATTGCCATTAGTGGAAAAAAAGAGGAGGACAGTGAACCTACCTTCCACCTGCCAGAGGGACCTCGGGTTGTGGCATTATAGGGCCAGGAAAAGAAAATCAGTGTATCCTATCTCCCCCAATAGCTGAGCTGTAGCATTTGGGCTGGCCTGCCTTATCAGAAACCAAGCTTATGAAGATCTTCTCCCAGCAGGTCCATAGCAGTAAGCTTAGGATGCAGTATATGGGGCTGCATTTAAAAGGAGGGAAAGATTGATTGGTGCTGGAATATTCCAGGGAAAAGGAAACTGGAGTGAAAGGTCTGAAATTATCTTCTCAACTGGACATAGACTCCTTCCAGAAAGGTGGCCATGCCTCTAAGCATGTTTTCCCCAGTATGCCCTCGGCCTCCCCCCGTGGTGTTTTCATAGGAGGTACTACTGTGAAGGATCTTGTTTCCTCATTCACTGTTTGACAAGTCTTTCATGTGGGAAGTTACTCTTCTCATACCCAATTTTCATTTGAGTTTAGTAGCTTAACCAAACAATGACTGCCCATTCCAGAGGTGACAGAAGAGAAAGGGTCATTTACATCAGGAAAGAGGTCTTGTATCTGGGAGTAGAGAGCCAACCATGGAGCACAGTGGCTGGTGGGTGACTTAGTCTGATGGTTTGTGGAGCATAGAAGTCTTCGCCTCTAGCTTGAGGTGTAGGGCTATCTTTTGGACTGGAGGGTGTGGGGATATTTTCTGGTAGTTGCCATTTCTTGAAAAATTCCCTTGATGTACCTTGCACAGAGCAGAAATAGCATTAACAGTATCAGAGGTACTGGGCTTCATCTGTTCCGTTGGATCTTGGCTAGGGAATATCATTTCACTTGCATCAAACCTGCTTAGCTTATGGAAAGATGGTAATATGTCATTTCTATAAATGTTTCTATATATGTAACATAGAGTGGCAGGGAGATGCAGTATCACACCCCTTCCCCACAAGGACTGTGAATATTGGGATTTATGTCCTTGCCATTACCTAGTGGTTACAGCCATGTCACTAAGATTTACATCATTTCTCAGTTGGGATTTCGGCAATGCTAACTTACTGTATAGAAAGTTTAACTTTTCCTCACCCCTGTATAGAAAATGCCTTGCCTCTCAAGAGAGGGCAGAAGGGGGCCAGGCGCAGTGGCTCATGCCTGTAATCCCAGCGCTTTGGGAGGCCGAGGTGAGTGGATCACATGAGGTCAGGAGTTCGAGACCAGCCTGGCCAACGTGGTGAAACCCCATCTCTACAAAAAATACAAAAATTAGTCGGGCGTGGTGGCATGCACCAGTGCCTGTAATTCTAGCTTCTCGGGAGGCTGAGGGAGGAGAATCACTTGAGCCTGGGAGGCAGAGTAGATGTGTATAAGAGACAGGAGTGAGACTCTGTCTTAAAAAAAAAAAAAGAAAAAAGAAAAGGGCAGAGGGAAATGTTGGCAATGCCTGGAGCATCCTGGCACTCTATACCCTACTGAGTGCCTCCCTTCAGCCCCTCACCCTGCTTCCACACACACAAAAGCAAAGGCAGTGACCAGCTTGGCTTAAGGCAAGCTTCCTTGCAGCTGGATTTGCGACTTTTTTTTTTTTTTGGTCTTAAAATTTTTACTGGATCAGTTGTAGGGGAGTGTCTTTCCTAATATACTGTTCTCACCTTCCAACCTCCACAAATCTCTTACTAGATACTTGGTTTTCATAGCAAAGGTAAAGAATCCCAGGTCCCTTTAGCATGCAGGGTAATGGTGATCCCTCTAGGGCCATTGGCACTTCAAAGTGGTCCCAGACCTGGGAGATTCTGATGTGATCTTCCTTACAATTAAGCAAAAAACCTGAGTACCCTAGATGCAATTGGCCATCGCTTCAGCCCTCAACACATCAGGGCTCCCTCCTCGGCCCTATTGCTACAGTTGCTTAGCTGTATGCTTCAGTGAGATCCTTGGGGTTAGGGCATGCACTCGCTGACTGTCCCCACCCATCCACTTGCTCTGTAGTTTCTGAGCTTTCTCCATTTCACAACTATGGTGCCTCAGGATCTTTTTATTTGGGATTGATGCAATTGTTTTTCCTGAAAACTAACTCAGCATCTGTTCATAAAAACCCTTAATATTATACATTAGGAGTTTTCCCAAGCTCTACAGTCCCTCAGACATTGCATCCTAAACAGATTGAGGCACACAGGCCAAGACTCCACCAAGGCATAAATGGTCTCCCCTACTCCCTTTTGACCAGGGTATCACTTGTGTCTTTGCAGTAAGAGTTGGTCAAGTTGCTCTATGCACCTTGGCGCTTTCCCCAGATCTCACTCCAGACTGCCCCCAAGGGTGGAGAGAGCATCCTGACAGCCAGTTAGCACTCATGACTGCCTTAACATTCTTCTGCTATTATGGGGCCTGTCTGGCAATAAACAGGGTCTAGGAAGGTACAAGGTTAGCTTCCAGTTAAAATCCCATTTTACATTGGAATGCATGAGCTACAGATGACAGCAGAAATCCTGAGGTTTCTAGAAGTGTTGATTGTTTCTTTTTTCTAAATGAACTCCAAGTACTTAGAAAACAATCCCTGCCTATTAGCCAGTAAAGGTGACCATCACCCCTAAAGTAATTTCCAAACTTAGTGCAGTGGAAAGATATGCTGGTAGTGCATATTCAGTGTTGATTTTCAGTGCTAGTAACCACTTTCAGTGCCAGAAATACGTAACAATGATAATGTAATGTCAAAGTGGTTACTAAAGATTTTAGCCTTGGCCGGGCGCGGTGGCTCACGTCTGTAATCCCAGCACTTTGGGAGGCTGAGGCGGACGGATCACGAGGTCAGGAGATCGAGATCATCTTGGCTAACACATTGAAACCCCAAAACCCTGTCTCTACTAAAAATACAAAAAAAAAAAAAAAATAGCTGGGCGTGGTGGCAGGCGCCTGTAGTCCCAGCTACTCAGGAGGCTGAGGCAGGAGAATGGCGTGAACCCGGGAGGCGGAGCTTGCAGTGAGCTGAGATCTCGCCACTGCACTCTAGCCTGGGTGACAGAGCAAGACTCCGTCTCAAAAAAAAAAAAAAAAAAAGATTATAGCCTTAACTTTTTTATGTAAAAGATAAAATCCATTCCTCCTCCCAGTGAGCAAGCATGGCTTGCATTTCTCAAAAATGAGAACTTCCATGGCAGCCAAGAAAACGTCTTCTCAGAGGAACTTTTGTTTGATGCATCTCCCAAGCCCACATGCCTCCTGTGTCCCAGCCACCTCTTCCATTTTCACATTTAAACCAGCTCTCCATTCCCATTGAGTTGCCCTAACAACATCGTTTCCAGTGTCAGAACCGTATTAGGGTTCGTTTCTCAGATTGGGAGCCTGCAACACCATACAGCCAACATTGCCTTTGCCACGCCACCGCCACCATCCCCAGTATTGCCCTATCGTGGGCAGATGAATTCTAGAAACCCTCAGGGAGCCAGGGCAATTAGGCACCCCATCTGAATTGACCACGTGAGTGACAGGCACTTATCTCTCGGGTTCTTGCTTTTGCAGACTGCAGGGAAGTCCTATCTAGAGGTCGATGGCAGAGACTCCTAGTCTTTCCCGAGGGGTTGACAGGAATCAAATAGGGATTCCTTTGGCTTGGGGTTTTGGTGTTTTTTGTTTTTTTCAATTTGTTTTTTGGTGTATGGGGGGTGATTTTGTTTCTGAATAAGAAAAAGAAGAGGCAACCATGGCCCTTAACGTATAAAGTTTTGAGCAGTGTTTTAGCCACAAGTAAGGAATCTTGAAAGTCTTTTATCCAGCAAGCAGTCTTAAAAATGTTTTTCCTAACTGCTTTTGCAGGTGACTAAGTACAAAAAAAAAAAATAGGTTTCTCATTGTATTCGAAATAGTGAGTAGGTTCCCTGGATAATACACAATGGTAGTTGACATGTTCTCAAAACACAACCAGAAAACCCACTTCCAGTATTTGTAAATCACCTTTCAAAGGAAGAAGTGAACATGTATTCCATGTATTTCTAGTTTGATTACCAAACTTGATGTTACAAAGAAACCTCAGTTCTGTAGACAGAATTTCTTTTATTTTTCTTCTTTTACTCCTCACAATCGCTTTCCCGGTGCCATCACCACCTCTAAGGTCTCACAGCAGAGCATTATTCACGGTAATAAGTGGGGGTGCGGTGCAGCCATTCCAGTAACACCCACAAGAGGGCAGCTGTTCTGAATGTCCCCACCCACCCTCCTTTCAGTACAGGTGAAACATTTTCAGTTCATGAGCTCCAGACCAAATCCCAGGCCGGCCCTTGCACCAAAAGCCTTTTTTAGAAGGCTTATCAGTCTATTAGGAATGTCTCAGGAAAGATGAGCCATTTCTTTGGGGAGAAATATATTTACAGATGGAAGTGTGTGACTGCGTGTCTGTGTGTGTGTGGTGTGTGTGCGCACGTTGAGTGCGTGCGTTCATCTATGTGCATTTCACTTCCATAAAGATCCAGCCCAAGCTGCTCGGAACCATGTGTTCCTGAGTATTCTCAGAGGTAAACAAGTGACAAGTGAGCTTCTGAAATTAGTGTCTCAGCAAGCTGGCTTTAGGAATGAGCCCTATTTATCAAGCAGAGAAAAATAACAGCAGAAAAGATAAAGATAAACCAAAAATATATACCCCCAATGGAAAATAATGTTGATTCAGCAATTCCCATCGGATGTATTACATGCTCTAATTTATTATATTATTATTTGTCTGTCTTTGATCTTTGCCCATTGTACTCTTAAAAAGATGTTGGGATGTTGATTGCGATTTTTAAACAACTTGATAATGTATAAATCAGCTGTGGAAATCAGTTTTAATGTGTGGATGTGTCTGATTATTGTTAAATGCCTCTTTTTTTACTTTTTTTTTTTTAGATGTATAATGTTTCATAAACCCTGGCACTGGTCACAAAGCTCAGCTGTGAAAATGAAATTTGTAGTATTTTTAAACATGAATGTCAATTTCAAGTGTATTTGAAATGGTTCCTGCAGGAGAGATACTTGTGCACCATTAGGAAAATCTTCTCTGCAGAGGAAGTAGCCTTTGGAGAAAATGGAAAATGGGTTCTGATATGTTATCTCAGAGTAGCCCATTTCCTAGGGCACCATGGAAAACACAAATGTGATATTTAAGTATACCTCTTCCCCAGTTTGGGGAGGAAAGGACTCAGTTTGCACCCTTTTTGTATGTAAAATAAAATGTCTTACCTTTCTTGGCTACTTCTGCTTGTTTGGTTGGTTGATTGGTTTGTCTGGTTTTTTTTGTTTTGTTTTGTTTTGTTTTTTGAGACAGAGTCTCACTCAGTCACCCAGGCTGGAGTGCAGTGGCGCGACCTCGGCTCACTGCAAGCTCCATCTCCTGGGTTCATGCCATTCTCCTGCCTCAGCCTCCCAAGTAGCTGGGACTACAGGCGCCCGCTGCCACACCCGGCTAATTTTTTGCATTTTTAGTAGAGACAGGGTTTCACCGTGTTAGCCAGGATGGTCTCGATCTCCTGATCTCGTGATCCGCCCACCTCAGCCTCCCAAAGTGTTGGGATTACAGGCGTGAGCCACCACGCCCGGCCTGGTTTGTCTGTTTTTAATCTCCCTCGGCTCATTTGTAATTAACAATCTAGCTAGGACTCACTTTGATGCGATTCAAGTCTCCTGTGAACAAAAATAAATACCTGATAATTTGGCTTCTTGTTTCATTCCTTGGACTAAACATTGTCTTCTCCCTTGAGTCACTTCAAAAATAAATATTGCTGTATCCTGAAGAAGAAAATTATTTTTTAATTAAAAAATATATATTGGCCGGGCACGGTGGCTCACGCCTGTAATCCCAGCACTCTGGGAGGCCAAGGCAGGTGGATCACTTGAGGTCAAGAGTTCGAGACCAGCCTGGCCAACATGGTGAAACCCTGTCTCTACTAAAAATGCAAAAATTAGTTGGGCATGGTGGTGCACACCTATAATCCCAGCTACTCAGGAGGCTGAGGCGGGCCAATTGCTTGACCCAGGGAGGTGCAGTTTGTGGTGAGTCAAGATCGCACCACTGCACTCCAGCATGGGCATCAGAGCAAGACTCCTTCTCAAATAAATATTCCTGGAAGAATTTGGACATTATCACTCACATGTTAGTTCCTGTGTCCCTGTTGTTCTCAGGTGGTAGAACACAGGAAATCAGGATCTGTTCTGTGGCACAACTTTTAGTAGCTTTGTAATTCTGCTCTACAAATGCGGAATATGTGTCCAGACAGAAGATAGAACTGTGATGAGCAATGTAAAACCATACTGCATGTGTAGCCAACAGAACAACTGTCAATCTGGGCATGATTGACTCCTTCCAATTTGTTACTGCTCTTTAATTACTTTTTCACAGGCAAGTAGCCGAAGAATCATGAGAGAAAAGTTTCAAGTTTGAGAGCATTTTATCCATCAACCTGATTTCTTGTGAAAGTGGGAATGGGAGAAAGGCTGCTGTAATGCCATTTTAGCCTTAGCTCCTCGTGTGCAGGAGGCTACTTGGGTTTTTTGAGTGTTTCCTTGTTTTTGAGACAGGCTTGAGTGCAGTGGCACGATCACGGTACACTTGCAGCCTTGACCTCCTGGGCTCAGGTGATCCCCCAACCTCAGCCTCTGGGGTAGCTGCAACTACAGATGCGCACCACCACGCCCTGCTAATTTTTGTATTTTTTGTAGAGACAGGTTTCACCATGTTGCCCAGGCTCAAACTCCTGGACTCAAGCCATCTGCCTGCCACAGCCTCTCAAAGTGCTGGGATTACAGATATGAGCTACTGTGCCCAGCCGGAGGCTACTTTGAAAACCGGATTTAGTAAACATTTTTCTCTGGCTATGGCAGCCTGAGACCAGCGAGTGAGGAAAGAGGCTTAACAAAATAGGACAAAAAAAAAGAGGGGATGAGAGATGGATCTGGAAGATCATCTGTGTCAATATAAGAACGTTTAAAACTTCCACCTGATTGGTGTCTGAATTGAGGTGCGAGGACGGGAAATAAAGAGAATTTTCTTGAAGCTCTACTTGAAGCTCCACAACCTGTGCATGGCCACTGTAATGAAGGACAAAGTTAATGCCAGTGGCCTTGCATAACGTCAGTCTCAGGTCAGCGCCTCATGAAGACTACATTGCATAGTTTATGGAAATGGAGCCCTGCCTATAATCTGTGCTGTGCCGACCTGAAATTTCTACGAAGTTAATCTTTGAAAATTAGTTTTAAAGACGTTTTAACGCCATAGGTCCAAATTTTGGAAGTTGGTGTTTTGGTTTGTTTTGGTGTGTAAGACTCCCAGTACCAAAGTATCTATGTTGTAGAGTGGGACAACACTAAGTGTGTGAAGGCCGAAAATAGCCCTGTGGGGACATCTAGTAATATCCCTGACCTCTGGAAAAAAGGCATTGTAGGCCGGGCGCGGTGACTCAAGCCTGTAATCCCAGCACTTTGGGAGGCCGAGACGGGCGGATCACGAGGTCAGGAGATCAAGACCAT
>NW_012100320.1:2085624-2098335 GCF_000951045.1 Mandrillus leucophaeus | reverse complement strand
AAAAAAAAAAAAAAAAAAAAAAAAAGGCATTGTATCCTCAGGCCGTGACATAAATTATTTCTCATGTCAGTGCGGATGTGAAGCTGTCCCAACCAGGACTTGGTGGACACTCCGTATTGCAGCTCTGTGAGGGAGCTGTGGACAGAGTAAATGCAACACAGTCCCTCGCGCAGAAAAAAAAATGTGGTCTATTGGGGAAAACAAATAGGTAAAGGAAGTTAAGAACAGCGTATACAATAAGATGTCCATTGATACATACATCAGTAAGCACAGCAAGATTACAGAAGGGAGAGAAAAATGGGTAGTAACTTGGCCTCAGTAAAAAAGGAAGTGGGTTGTGCAGCAAGTTTTGCAAAACAAGTGGAAGGAGCCGTACAAGGTCACGCTCGGTAAGAATAAATGTCCCTGGAGTGTTTGGAAGCCACAACGTTTAGAGCCAATCTGGCGGTGACAAACACTTGACGGGCTCAAAACAGTGACAAACGTCCCGTGCCCCGGTCCAGGCCCACGTATTTGCTAACCTCAAGCGCCAGCAACCGCAGGCCAGTGGAACGGCGCTCCGGGCAGGGCGGAGAGGCGGGCCGCGGAGCATGCCGGGGATTGTGGTCTTCTCGGAGCCCGGGCCCGTGCTCGGTGGGGCCGCCTTCCGCCGGTGGCCTTCCTGTGGGTGGGAGAGGGCGGCCGGGAGCCCAATGAGGGAGCAATAACGTGGCAACCACCCACGAGCCCGCGTCGGTGCCCGCCCCGCAGGGGGACCTACTATCCGGCGCCGAGCCGGAGGGGGGAAACGGCGCCCGCCGCCCGCCCGGAGCCGGCGAGCAGCCCCAGTCCCCCCCCGACCCGCGCGTGGCGGCGCCGGCTCCCTAGCCGCCGCGGCCCCACCCTCTTCCGGCCTCGGCTGTCCGGGCCGCGCTTGCCACTGCCTGTGGATGCTGCGCCTCTCTGAACGCAACATGAAGGTGCTCCTTGCCGCCGCCCTCATCGCGGGGTCCGTCTTCTTCCTGCTGCTGCCGGGACCTTCTGCGGCCGATGAGAAGAAGAAGGGGCCCAAAGTCACCGTCAAGGTCCGGTGGAGTCCGCGGCATTTACGGTGCCGGAGCTCGGGCCCGGGCGGCCTTGGCTTGGCCTTGGCTCAGCCCCTCCTCCCTCGGCTTCTGTCTGTGGCCTCGTGGCGTCTGGGCCGTCCTGCCCATTCAGTCCAGAGAACGACCCGGACCCACCCCGACACCCCCAGCCCCTGCCCTGACCCAGGGAGTTAGTTGGATCCGCGGATACCCATCTGGGGCTGGCACTGGCAGCCTCAGGGCAACCTTTTTGCAAACACCCCTCAGTGCTGGGGAGATGGTGAAAGATCACGCCTGCCAGATTCCGAATCCTTTCTCTCCTTTAGCCAAATTTTAGCCACTTCCAATTACAAAGCACAGTATGTAGAGTTCAAACTTAAGTGGTGAACTTAGACTCCCCTCCTTATGGGTTTTTAAATGTTAATTTTTAGAATCTGGGTCCATTAGCTGTTTAGAGCAAATGTTGTTATCCTGTAGTTCAAGGAGGGTGTAGATAAGCATGTTTTCCAAGAAAAGGGTCTAGAGCTTTCATTAGATTCCCAGGATTTTGACCTTCACCAAAATCAGATTCAGAACCACTTCTCTAAAAATATGGCTCTATTCTCTCTCCGATCCTCAGGGTAGCTTCTTGTACCTTCCCTCCCCTACCAACGCCCCTTTAAAGAAGCTAAGTTGGCAATGGTCTCTTTCCTCAGGTGTATTTTGACCTGCGAATTGGAGATGAAGATGTAGGCCGGGTGATCTTTGGTCTCTTCGGAAAGACTGTTCCAAAAACAGTGGATAATTTTGTGGCCTTAGCTACAGGAGAGGTAAGTGGCTGGAGCAGGGGTAGTCAACTCAAATGAAGTGAAGCTGGCACTGGGGATGGCAGCAAACTGACCTGCAGAGTTCAGCCCATCTGTATCGTGGACCTCACTGAGCACCGACTGCCTGTTGCCCTGAGAACACAGTATTGTCCTTTCTTAAGAGTAAGGGGGCCCTGACCAGGCACAGTGGCTCACACTTATAATCCAAGCACTTTTGGAGGCCAAGGTAGAAGGATTGCTTGAGCCCAGGAATTCAAGACCAACCTGGGTAACATAGCAAGACCCTGTCTCTACCCCCCCAGAATTTTTTTTTTTGAGACAGAGTTTCACTCTTGTTGCCCAGGCTGGAGTGCAATGGTGCGGCCTAAGCTCATTGCAACCTCCGCCTCCTGAGTTCAAGTGATTCTCCTGCCTCAGCCTCCCGAGTAGCTGGAATTACAGGCATGCGCCACCACGCCTAGCTAATTTTGTATTTTTAGTAGTGACAGGGTTTCACCATGTTGGCCAGGCTAGTCTCGAACTCCTGACCTCAGGTGATCCGCCTGCCTTGGCCTCCCAAAGTGCTGGGATTAGAGGCGTGAGCCACTGTACCCGGCCAAAAAAAAATTATTTTTAATTAGCTGGGTGTGACGGGGTGCACCTGTGGTCCCAGCTACAGCTACTCAGGAGGCTGAAGTGAAATGGAGGCTGCAGTGAGCCATGATCACACCACTGCACTCCAGCCTGGGCAATACAGTGAGACCCTGTCTCAAAAAAATTTTTTTTAAATAAAAGGCTGGGTGCAGTAACTCACACCTGTAATTCCAGCACTTTGGGAGGCTGAGGCGGGTAGATCACCTGAGGTCAGGAGTTAGAGACCAGCCTGGCCAACATGGCAAAACCTTCTCTCTACTAAAAATACAAAAAATTAGCCAGGCATGGTGGTAGGCGCCTGTAATCCCAGCTACTTGGGAGCCTGAGGCAGGAGAATTGGTTGAACCCAGGAGGTGGAGGTTGCAGTGAGCCAAGATTGCCCACTGCACTCTAGCCTGGGCAACAAGAGGGAACTCCATATCAAAAATAAAAATAAAAAATAAAAAAATAGGCCGGGTGTGGTGGCTCACGCCTGTAATCCCAGCACTTTGGGAGGCTTGAGGGTGGATCACCTGAGGTCAGGAGTTCAAGAGCAGCCTGGGCAACATGGTGAAACCTCATCTCTACTGAAAATACAGAAATTAGCTGGGCATTGTGGTGGCACATGCCTGTAATCCCAGCTACTCAGGAGGCTGAGGCTGGAGAATCGCTTGAACCTGGGAGGCGGAGGTTGCAGTGAGCGGAGATTGTGCCATTGCACTCCAGCCTAGGCGACAAGAGAGAAACTCTGTCTCAAAAAATAAATAAATAAATTTTAAAAATAAGATAAAAAAGAGTAAGGGGTCCAGAGCTTCCTGGGAAGACTTCACCTAGGGTGAGGGTCATGGGTTTTAAGGAAACAACAGTGCCCTATTTCAGTTTATATTAACTTTCCATTGAGCCAGCAGGTGACCTTTCTTCTCAGTTTTCTTGTATCTGTTCTTATGATTGGAAGAAATGAGGGGAAAGGCGTTATGCGATGTAGAATTGTATAAAGCCTGGGAATTGTATGGAGGCAGACGAATTTCCACATCTGTGTGTGCCATGCCTGTCCTATGGTGCCTGCCCACTCACTCAGTAGCACATTGAACAGTGAAAGTGGTCAGCAGTGGTGTCTCTTCTGCGAGCAGGGGTTGTGGGCTTGCTCCTGCGGGGCCTATTAAATGTAATGTCTTCCTGCTGCGCCTCACCACCTCCTTACCTTCTCTTCCCTTTTTCTAGAAAGGATTTGGCTACAAAAACAGCAAATTCCATCGTGTAATCAAGGACTTCATGATCCAGGGCGGAGACTTCACCAGGGGAGATGGCACAGGAGGTAACCACAGGTCCTCTGGGCCAAGGAGTATGTCAGTGTAGCCTCCACGGTGGGGAGACAAGGCCTCTTTCTTCCCCAGCTCTAGAGGCAGTCCTACGTATTACCTACCTACTTGGAGACCAGCGGCACCCTTCTTTGGAGAGGAATCCAGTACAAAGGAGAGGGAATAATGGGGTGGACCTGATGGTAAACCTAAGAGGATCTCTCCCAGGTGGCTGTCCTGTTGATCCAGGCCTATAGCCTGGTGACCTTTCCTGATACCTCTTCAGAATGGGGATTGGGGAGAGAGGCATGTGGAAGCAAAGTGAAGACATGTGGGTACGTGATTCTAGGTCGGGCGCCCAAAGCCTGTCCAGGCTGCCTTGGAAGCCCCAGCGAGAGTGGGAGGGCCAGGCGTGGTGACTCTGTAATCCCAGCACTTTGGGAGGCCAAGGTGGCTGGATCACTTGAGGCCAGGAGTTCAAGACCAGCCTGGCCAACATGTTGAAACCCCATCTCTACTAAAAATACAAAAGATTAGCCGGGCGTGGTGGCAGGCACCTATAATTCCAGTTACTGTGAAGGCTGAGGCAGGAGAATTGCTTGAACCCAGGAGGTGGAGGTTGCAGTGAGCCGAGATCGTGCCACTGCACTCCAGCCTGAGCGACAGAGCGAGACTCCATCTCAAAAAAAAAAAAGAGCGGGAGCAGTTGCTTTCCTTGACAGTCTTTTACCAGAGACCACTCTGTGAGGGCCGACCCTCACCTCGGCATTAACTTGCACAAGGAGGACAGAAAGATCCCCGGACCCCTGCGTGAGTCTCAGTGAGCTCAGGTACAGCCTGCTGCACCCTTAGAACACAGCTCACTCCTCGATGAGTGTCTGTGGGGCTCTGTGTGGGGGGGTTGAGGATGTAAAGACCTATGGGGCAGTGGTTCCCTTTTACTTCCAACAACTGAAAATGTACAAGTGGGCCATGATGCAGCATTTAGGACTTGAGCTCACAAAGGAGACCGAAGAACTGTATTTGTGGGGTCAGACGCAGTTGGGCTGGATCCAGCGTCTGCCACCTTCTTGTTTTGTGACCTCAGGCAAGTGAGTCCTTGAAGCTTCAGTTTCCTGTTCTGTACAGTGAGGGTGGAGAGAGTTGTGGGGCCATGAGGATTGGGCTAGGTCTGGAATGTGAAGTGCCTGGCATGCAGTGAGTGCTTAGTAAGTCAGCCACTGTTGAAGTGCTGACAAGCAGAGGAGTCCTCTCAGGCCAGGGAACAGGGAATGGCCTTGCGGATGTGAGGGAAGATTTCAGTGGGGTCCTGAATGAGGAGAATTTGAATGGGCAGAAAAGAAGCAGGGTTAGGGCATGAGCCCGGTTCTGTTCTGTGGCAGGAGCTTGGCCAAAGGTGGGGTGAGGGCATCTGTACCCGGAGTGCAGAGAGGTGGGTGATGGCCTGCAGCCTGGGCTTCGGCCTGCAGGGAGTCAGGGCCATGGAGCTGAGTAAGAGGATGACCCCTCGCTTGGGGTGCCAGGGGAGTCGTGTGGTGGCAGATCCAGAATGTGGAGGCCAGGGCAGGCAGGCTGCTGGGGGCACTGGTGCAGCTGACCCTGGGCAGGGAGATTTGGGCCTGATCCTGAGGTAGCTGAGAGCAGAGATTCAAGAGCAGACCACCTTGGTCTGAACTCTAGCTCTGCTGCTGCTTTGCTGGGGCTCCTTTTATTCTCTGTGCCTCAGTTTCTTCATCTTTGAAGTGGAGTTAGCTCCTCCTCATACAGTGGATTGTTAAATATGTAAGATGCTTGGAACAGTCTGTGGCACACACTGTTAGCGCCCTAAGCACTCGCCTACTGCAGCGGTGGTCGCGGGAATGGAAAGAAAGAGTAAGTACATGGGAAGTGGCTAGGGACAACCTGAGCCACGTGCAGAGGAAAAGGGATCACAAGAATAACTGAGGTCTGGAGAGAAAGATGACAAGGTATGTTGAGTTTAAATAGAAATGTCCATTTGGGTTTGGAACCCCTGTATCTTGGGAGAGTGGTTGGAGCTAAGGACGGAGATTTGGGGGTTTTCTGGATAACAACTATAATCAAAATGCCACAGTTGGCTCAAATGGGGGAGGCTTTTAGCCAGCACTCCAGCCAGGACTCACTGCACACGTGGCAGAGTTCAGTCTCCCCAGCGTGGGGGTGAGAGGTGGAGCACAGGCACAAGCACCCCTGTCCCCACCAGCCAGAGTCTGGTCATTTTTGGTATTCAGTCATCTTACTTGCTGCCCAGTCAAAAATATCTTCCTGGTTGGCATCGCTCTAGGACAGTTTCCCAGCTCAGTTCCATTCTGTGGAACCACAGGATGAAGGTAGGTGCAGTGAGAAGGAAAACAGGGTTTTGCATGCAAATACGTTTGAAAAGCGTTAGATAAAACAAAATGAAAACGACCCCATTTTCGGCCGAGTTTCTTGGGGCCTAAGGCACAGTGTCAGTCTCCAAGGGGTGACAGGGAAAAAGAAGCGTTTCAGTGTTCCTTCTGGAAGCAGCTTTGGAACTAGGATCTCCGAAACGGCGTAGAGATCACCCCGGATTGCCCTTGTCAAATCCCCAAGCCCCACGTGGACAGATGCTTCACACACACTCACAGCTGTCTTTTATTCCTGTTCATTCCTTGTTAAGAGGCTTTGACTCGTCAGAACCCCAGGGGCAGCCCCTCTTTTCTGCCCCTCCCCACCCATCTCTGGCTGCTTTCTCCTTTGCAGCTATGCCTGTGTCTTTTGTGCTCATAGGAAAACAGGCTGGTCAGCCACAGCAGTCCTCCTTTTCTGGAGAGTTCCAACCCTGTTGACGCCCCTGCATCCTGCACAGCACCTCCCTCCACCAAAGTCCCTCCGCGGCAGGCCTGGGCCACATAGCCAAGGGAAGCTGATAACATGCACTTTATTTAAAAGCCACAAAACTATCCTCTCGAAGTGATCCTTCTGTGAGCTGTCCACCACATCAGCCTGGCCTGATGCCCCACTTGGCCTCAGTCAGCGTGGCTTGGCTCTGAGTCCAGAAGATAGCAAGGGTGCAGCTTTTATGTCCTTGTACTCCACTCAAGCCCAGCCTGGCACAGAGGACAGGTTAAGCCCCATCAGTCCTGGCCCCGAATGTCTGCTTGGTTTGGCCCAATCCAGTGCCTCCGACCTGCTCTTTTTTCCCAGGAAAGAGCATCTATGGTGAGCGCTTCCCCGATGAGAACTTCAAGCTGAAGCACTACGGGCCCGGCTGGGTGAGCATGGCCAACGCAGGTAAAGACACCAACGGCTCCCAGTTCTTCATCACAACAGTCAAGACGGCCTGGCTAGATGGCAAACATGTGGTGTTTGGCAAAGTGCTAGAGGGCATGGTGAGTTCTGGAAGCAAGGGCTACTACTGGGCTGTCCTCACTGGGGATTCAACACAGACCCCAGGGCAGGAGCTCCATGTGTCCATCCCTTTCCCAAAAGAACCTAACCCACAGATGCGGCCCAGTGCTCCTGTCCAGAATAAACCCTGTACCTCCATGCCTCCAACGTTCTACATTCTTCCAGCCCCCTCAGAGCCCAGCCAGGAAACCTTGTTAAGGCTGCACAACTGCCGGAGCCTCCCTCCCCTCATTCACCCAGGGATGTGCTGGTCCCACTCCTGAGGTGTACAGAGTGCAGCTGAACACAATGTCCCTGAGAAGCCACATTTCCTGCTCACCCTCTTCCTCCTCCTTGCCCTTGGCCAAACCTGGGTCTTCAAAGGAATACAATTCCTGCATCCCCTTGTCAAATCTGCATTCTCTCTGCTCTGGCCAGGAGTCCGTTAGAATTTTGGTGCCTCCAGTTTTGTGTGCTGTTGATGACTTGTGGGTCTCAGCCCTCCTGAGTCATATGCTGGGGTCTTTCTCCTGAGCGGTGGACCTCCTGACCCACCGTGCGCTCCCACTTCCACCTTTCTTTTCCAGGAGGTGGTGCGGAAGGTGGAGAGCACCAAGACAGACAGCCGGGATAAACCCCTGAAGGATGTGATCATCGCAGACTGCGGCAAGATCGAGGTGGAGAAGCCCTTTGCCATCGCCAAGGAGTAGGACCCAGGGTCCTCTTTCTTTGAGTGACCGTCTGTGCAGGCCCTGTAGTCTGCCACAGGGCCCTGAGCTGCACTGGCCCCGGTGCTGGCATCTGGTGGAGCGGACCCATTCCCCTCACATTCCACAGGCCCATGGACTCAGTTTTGTAACAGACTCCTACCAACACTGACGAATAAAAAAAAATGTGGGGTTTTTTTTATATATATAATGTGTGGGCCTGGTTCTTGAGCCTGCAGCGCTTCCCCTAGGCCTACATCCCAACATGCCTGCGACTCTGCTGTGCCTGCCCCTTCCCTGGGATCCTGCCTGAAACTTTGACCCAGGAGCTACCCAGGAAAAGTCAGGCAGGAGCTTTTGCCCCCTGCTTCTAAACTTCGCCAGCTACTGGGCCTCCACGTTTGCTCCCCTTGCCACCACCCTCCAGTTTATGTTAAGGAATATACCTGTACTTTTTCATAGCCTACCTCTAAATTGACTTTTTCTTTTTTCATAGAGACAGGTCTCACTATGTTGTGCAGGCTTGTCTGAAACTTCCAGACTCAAGCATCCTCCTGCCTTGGCCTCCCAAAGTGTTGGGATTACAGGCATGAGCCTCTGGACCCAGCTGACTTCTTCCTTTATTATTTATTTATTTATTTTTTGAGACGGAGTTTCGCTCTTGTTGTCCAGGCTGGAGTGCAGTGGCGCAATCTCGGCTCACCACGACTTCTGCCTGCCGGGTTCAAGCGATTTTCCTGCCTCAGCCTCCTGAGTAGCTGGGATTACAGGCATGCACCACCACAATGCCTGGCTAATCTTGTATTTTTAGTAGAGACGGGGTTTCTCCATGGTGGTCAGGCTGGTCTCGAACTCCTGACCTCAGGTGATCCACCCACCTTGGCCCCCAAAGTGCTGGGATTACCTGCGTGAGCCACCGCGCCTGGCTGACTTCTTCCTTTATTACTTATCTTCTTGACCCTGCCTTGGTTCTTGGGCTCTAAGAGCATGCAGATTCTACTACCTCCAGCTACCAATGCAAGCCAAGTTCTGAGCCTTGAGTGGGAATGTAGCACAACTGGACACTGGGTAGTTAAATCCTGGGTCCAGGCCAAGGGAGGACCTAGTCTTATATGGAGTTCATAGGACAGAGGCACATGACTTTCTTAGGAGGCAGCCAAAGGCCTCTGGACTGATCAGGGCATCGGTGGCAGAGGAGCAGGGTGACAGGCCGCCTTTGGCTGGGCTTTATCTGGGCTGATGCTGAAGCTGTAGAGGCCCTGGAGCACACCATTCACCACCACGTTGGGCAACAGCTCTGTGGGATAGAATTAAACAGGTCTGGCCTCAGGCCTGCAGCTCCTTGAGCTCCTGCTCATGGGCTCAGCCCCCACTTGGGAGTAGGAGCCCTTGCCAAGGTAGCAGACAGCAGCTGTCCACCCCAAATGAAGCCTCAGCATTCCCAGGTCACATTCTGTTCATATCAGCTTGGTAAAGAAGTCAGGTTGCTGAGGAAATGGAGACCAGGGAAGCCAAACTTGTTTTCCTTGTGTCTACAAAGCAGGCTCCAGGGAACAGGAGCAGGAGGTAGTGGCTCCAGAGGTGGGCAGCAGGAAGGTGATGCTGCCTGACGGTCCCAGGAGCTGAGAAATGCCAAGCCCATACCCTACCCCTGTAGCCCGGTATCTAGGCACCTCCTCACCTGGGGAGGGGGTGCAAACATAGGGATCCATATGGAAGCTCAGGACAGGCCGCTGGTGCTGCTGGGAGCTGGGAGGAAAGAGGGTCATGAACCATGGGTGCAGGAGGCAGGGCAGAATCCCACAGAGGGGTGGAGACGGGGCTGAGATCACCAGGGACCCATGAAGGAAAAGATGAGTGGGAAATGGGCTCAGGAGGCACCAAAGGGAAAACAGGCTTCAGGGCCCAGGCCAGACAGGCCCAGGGAGCAGGCCCGCCTCCTAGCATACGGCCACTAGGGGGCGGCAGGGGCCAGGCGCGGGCTAGGGCTTTGACTTGCCTGCTCTCGCCAGGCAGGAACTCCCCCAGGGCGCTGAAGAGAAGAGAAACACTGTAAGCTGCCTGGGGATGCCCGGGGAGCGTGAGGAAGGGGTGGAGACACCAGAGCCCAGAACTGCGCCTCCCAGGGGACCACTGCTTCTATTTGTAACAAGCCCCAGTTCCGGAGGTGGCTGGGGTAACCAAAGCTGTCCAAAGAAAAGCCCCTCCACCCAGGTCAAGAAGGCTGGTGACGGTGGTCATGTCAAGCTGGATCCCGGCAGATGTGAGACGAAAGGGCTTGCCCTCCAACACCTTTCCTCACCTGTTCACTGCCGACAGCCCCTGGCCCCCGCCACCGGCCCCCCTTACCCCCAGTTGCTAGCCTTGGGATCTGTGGGGAAGTGCCGAAGTCTCAGGAATTCCAGTAACTCCTTGGGCACCTCCTGGTTCAGGTACAGGATGCCCTGGAGAGGACAGAGGAGACTTGCAATCGGACCCAGCTACTAATTTGCATAGCACAGTGCCAATGAAAACGCAGGGCTCTTTGTTCCAAAAAAAGAATTTCAAGACAATGACAGCAGAGCATTGAACCAGGCTCAGGGCCCTTCTGAGCGCTGGGCCCTGTGTGCACAGGTTGTACCCCATGATGTGGCATAACTTCGCTGTTAGGGGAAGGACCCTCACCCTACATCCCATCAGGAGGGCAGCACAGGACCTCACCCTGGAGGGGACAGGACCTGGCTTTCATGGAGCTGGGACTACCTGTATCCATTACCTCATTCAGTCCTTTCAACAGTCCAGAGGTGGGTGTTTGGACTTATATTACTCTTCAGAAGATTGATGCTTGAGGTGGTGAATAACAACCCCAAGTCGTGGGTTCACTCCCTGCCATGCCCTCACACCTCTCTGGGCCACACCCCTGGCACAGCAGGCTGGGGGGCAACCAAGTGTGCCCTCGCATACCTGGATGTAGGCCTCCAAGCCCTGCCGGCGCTGTTCCAACCCTCTGGTCCTCCAGTTAGGCAGGCGTTTCGAGGGGAAGTCGGGCACTTTGTACAGCTTCTTGATCTACTGGAGGTTTACCGCGTGCAATCACAGCATCCCGACTGAGCCCTCAAGCCCTCTTCGCCCGAGCCGGAAACCCTCCCGCGCCCCCGCCTTCGGGCTGTACCCTGGGACAGACCCTGGTGAGTGGTGGACAGGCGGAGGGCGAGGAAGGCTCCAACCCACCCACAGACGCCCAGGGGCTGACCGGCCTCGCAGGGACTGAGGCAGTAATAGGGGTGGCGGAGGCTGGGGCTGGAGCTCGCCCGCCGGCCTCACAGGGCCTGTGCGGTTGCCGGCGGCGGAGGTGGCGGAGGCTGGGGCTGCTTGTTGTTCACGATCAGTGGGCCCGGACCGCCGGCTGCCGGCTCCATCTTGGCTGCTCCACACCCCCAGGTTGACTCGGGGACAGCCGCCGTGATGCAAGTCTCGCGTGATTTTCTCGAGGAAATGTCCCTGGCCGCCATATTAAGTGTGGCGGCCAGTGTCAGAAGCCATCTTGGTTGACCAACACCTCCCGATATTCTGTCTGCAGTCCTTCCGTTGTTGATCTTTTTAGTTTTCCTCCTAACTTTCAGTTTCAGTTTAGAAGTAATTTTATCTGTGAGGCTTCCCTGAGCTTCTTCAGTTTAGTTACCCCTCCTTCCTCTAAATCGCTTTGCACTTACCACTGATAGCCTTGTTCAAGGCTTAGGCGGAATTTTGTAATGAACAAAATGGATAGGATCCTAGTCTTCACAGAGTTGCAGTTGTGACAAGTGCTAATCATTCAACAAACATTTGATAAATGTCTCCTGTGCACCAAGCAGTGGGATAAAATGATGAACAAGTGTCTGCAGTCATGGTACATAACAGTGCTTGGTGAGTCAGACAAACAATAGACAAATATAGAGAAATAAATGCTAAAAAGTGTTAAAGGAAAATTTGTTCACGGCACTAATTAAAGATGGTAAGGCAGACTTTGTGTAAGAGAGCCCATGGTGATAGTTACAGGGACCACTACAACCAGACCTTGCAGTGAAGAAGAGGAATTAGACTCAACTCTGACTCCAACAAGAAACAGTGGAGATTTATAACCAAAGAGCAGGATGACGGTCAGTGGACGGAAAACTGTCATGCCCGACCGTGTGAAGAGACCACCAAACAGGCTTTGTGTGAGCAACATGGCTGTTTATTTCACCTGGGTGCAGGCGGGCTGAGTCTGAAAAGAGAGTCAGCGAAGGGAGATAAGGGTGGGGTCGTTTTACAGGATTTGGGTAGGTAAAGGAAAATTGCAGTCAAAGGGGGGTTGTTCTCTGGCGGGCAGGAGTGGGAGTCAAAAGCTGCTCAGTGGGGGAGCTTTTTGAGCCAGGATGAGCCAGGCACAAGATAATGTCATCGCTTAAGGCAAGGACCGACCATTTTCACTTCTTTTGGGGTGGAATGTCATCAGTTAAGGCGGGGCAGGGCCTTTTTCACGTTTTTTGTGATTCTTCAGTTACTTCAGGCCATCTGGGCGTATATGTGCAAGTCACAGGGGATGCGATGGCCTGGCTTGGGCTCAGAGGCCTGACAAAAACTACTAAGAGAAACATCAAGGATAAGAAGTTTCTTGCTAAACTGACTTAACAGGATTATTGCTGAAAGCAGGACAGGGTGCTAAGATGTTGAGGGTGGTCAGATACCGAGTGCTGTGGTTTGACTGTGTCCCCCAAATTCCATACGTTGGAAACTCAATCCTAAAGTTCATATGTTGATAGTATTTGGAGGTGGAGCCTTGAAGGGGTAACTAGGATTAGATAAAATCATCAGGGTAGGGCCCCTGTGATGGGACTGGTGGCTTTATAAGAAG
>NW_012100320.1:2083713-2085574 GCF_000951045.1 Mandrillus leucophaeus | reverse complement strand
GCGTTCCCTTGCGCGGCGGGTCCTGAGCCTGGAAGATTAAGCGGGACCCGGACGCCGCCCCCCAGGTCTAGTGCGCCCGCAGCGCGGGGCAGTGGAGTCACCCGTTTGTCAAACATTGACGGAGCCCTCGCTGATGCCAGGAACTGGGGAGCAAAAATGTCACCCATCCTGAGTTAAGCGCCTGCTATGAACTAAGGACCGGCCTGTGGCTCCTGGCGTGGCCGGAGGTGGGACCCGGGCCTCAGCGCCGGTCCTGGGGCCAACCAGGGACCTGTATTGTGTTCCTCAGTCCCTTCCCAAGCCTTTCCCTCCTTTAAGCCTGCTCCCTGGGATTGTGATATGGAGTCCCCGGCTGAGGCCACACCTGAGCAAGGCTTGAACCCAATCCAGCTTTGATGCCCCCTTCTCCAGCATCCACAGCACACCCCCACGCCCCCCACCCCACACACACATTCATTCATTGTTTTCATCCATCCATTCACTCCTATCTTCCAACCCTAAGGGTCTCCAGGCTGTTTGTGGGGAAGAGGCAGTTTAGGGACCTAAGCTCCGATTTGGGGGTCAGAAAACCTGGATTTCAGGAGCTCTGTAGACCTTTGCTCATCTGCAAAATAGGGATAACGTGACTCCTTCAGGCGAGTGTATAAAGTGAGATGATTTGGCGGGGCACGGTGGCTCATGCCTATAATGCCAGCACTTTGGGAGGCCAAGGCAGACGGATCACCTGAGGTCAGGAGTTCGAGACCAGCCTGACCAACATGGTGAAACCCTGTCTCTCCTAAAAATACAAAAATCAGCCGGGTGTGGTGGCACATGCCTGTAATCCCAGCTACTCAGGAGGCTGAGGCGGGAGAATCGCTTGAACCTGAGAGGCAGAGGCTGCAGTGAGACGAGATCAAGCCATTGCACTCCAGACTGGGCGACAGCAAGACTCTGTCTAAAAAAAAGTGAGATGATTCGTGTTAGGCCCTTAACAGAAGCACTGAGTAGCAGCTTGACAGTGGGCTTGTCCTGGATGACTAGGATTAGTGGGCACAGGGCAGTGGATGGGAAGAGGACTCTGGGGGTTGGCACCGGGTTGCTCTTGTCCACCCCTCTGGGCAGGTTCTTCCTGGATATGTGACAGGATTTTGATCCAGAACTCTTTTCAGGCCATGTGCTGGAAAGGGCCTCTGTTCCCACCTCTCAGCCCTGCGCCCTCCAGCTGTCGGGAGAGTTATCATCAGCAGCAGCATGGCAGGTCTTCTACTCCACTGACTTCCCCTACAAAGGCCCGGTGACATGCGAAGAGGGGAGGCCCTGCCTTCCAAAGCTCATACGTAGCGGGAGGTCTTGCGGTGGGCAGGAGGAAGCAGAGTGCCTGTCTTCGGGGCTGGGGTTGAGGGGACTCACCCCTCCCCTGCTCCTGCAGAGATGCCTCTGAGCTGGAGCAAAAACCTCCATCCCCAGCCCTGTCCCCAGAAAAGGGCTGAGATGATGACCCCAAAATGGGGCAAACAGATCTCACCAATACCATGTACCACACTCTCTTTTTCCAAATTGCATCACACAAGGACCACAGAATCAGGAAGCTGAAACTTCCCAGATTCTAGTGGGGTCCTCTAGAAGAAAAGCAGCCCAGAGTGAGGAGAAGTGCTGTGCTTTCATTTCCTCCCTAGGGCCCCATCATTCAGGGACCCAGCTTTCCCTGGCCTACAGGGCCTCCCCAACTGCCGCTGTCCAGGGAGGCCTCTCCTGGGATCCTCAGATTTCTTCGTCCCCATCCTAATGACTGTCTGCCCCTCTGTCTCTGGGTCTCCATTTTTTCCTGCCTTCATCCCCAATAGAACGTCCATTCTCTTTTTTTTTTTTTTTTTTTTTT
>NW_012100320.1:2078553-2083586 GCF_000951045.1 Mandrillus leucophaeus | reverse complement strand
GCCTGGCTACTTTTTTGTATTTTTTAGTAGAGACGGGGTTTCACCATGTTAGCCAGGATGGTCTCGATCTCCTGACCTCATGATCCGCCCGTCTCGGCCTCCCGAAGTGCTGGGATTACAGGCATGAGCCACCGCGCCCAGCCAGAACGTCCATTCTCTACCCTACAGCACAAACTGTTATGAAGGCATGTGCTTAAAACCTTCCAATGTTTCCCACTGCACTTAGAATAAAACCCACTCTCCCTATGCAATCCACAAAGCTGTAAACCACCCAGCCCAGTCTCCATCTTCCACCTCATTCCTCTCCTCTCCCCATCATGCACCAGGCTCTTCCAACCTGACAAGCTCTTTCCTGCCTCAGGGCCTTTGCATTAGGCTGTTTGCTCCACCTGGGGACACTCTTCCTCGACTCTTCAAGGATTGGACTCATCCTCCAATTCTTAGCCTAAAACTCAACTCAAAAAGACTTTTTTTTTTCAGACAGGGCCTCACTCCAGTCGCCCAGGCTGGAGTGCAGTGATACAATCAAGGGGCTCACTGCAGCTTAGGTGATTTTCCCACCTCAGCCTCCTGAGTAACTGGGACTACAGGTGCGCACCACCACACCCAGCTAATTTTTGTAGAGACGGAGTTTGGCCATGTTGGCCAGGCTGGTCTCGAACTCCTGGGCTAAAGCTATCCACCCACCTTGACCTCCCGAAGTGTTGGGATAACAGGCGTGAGCCACCGCACCTGACCAAGGCTTCCTTCTTGACTCCTATCATATGACCCTTTCTATGCACTTATTACAGTCTGCAATTACTGTTTGGTTACTGTGTGTCTCAAAAACATTTGGGTTGAAAGACTATGTGAATATTTGTGACTGAAAGACTGTATGAATGAATGGGCAGTAGGGGTATGTTGAGAAAAAACTAGGGAGGGGAAGGAGCAGGGGCTGCTGAAGGGTTAAAGGCTGCCTGCAAGATGGGACAACAAGAATCTTTTTCCCACCTCCAGAGTTAAACACACCTCTCCTCTCTTCTCTCTTGGCAGATTGTTGTCTACTTTATCCATTCACTTAATTTTCAGGTGTTCCAGGAAGCCTCAGATCAGTGGATTTTCATCACCAGTTGTGGAAAGAGATTCCATGCAGCTGACTTGTCAAACATGTGACAGTGAACCTGCAGCTCCTAATTGCACAGTGTTCCACGGCACAAGAGTGCAGGTACAAACGAAGAAAAACAAGATCCTTGACACGGAGGCATTTCAGATGTCTTTGGGGAGATAAAACAAGGTCTGGAGAATGTTTTCCAATTTTTAAAAATCAATGATGTATTCATGTATTGAGACAAGGTCTCACTCTTTTTTTGAGGCTGGAGTGCAGTGGCACAATCGTGGCTCACTACAGTCTTGACATGCCAGGCTCAAGCGCTCAGCCTCCCGAGTAGCTGGGACTACAGGTATGCACTATTAAGCCTGGCTAATTTTTGTTTTGTTTTGTTTTGTAGAGACAGGGTCTCACAATGCTGTCCAAGCTAGTCTCCAAGTCCTGGGCTCAACTGATCCTCCTGCCTGGGCCTCCCAAAGTGCTGGGATTATAGGTGTGAGCCACCGTGCCCGGCCAAATATTTTCCTATAAAGAGGAACACATGACATGATGTAAATACCATAGCAGTTATTACAATCAAAGAAAGTTTGCTTTCTGTACACTTTCAGCGCTGGCCAGCTCAGCATATGAACAGCATATTCCAGGCTCTATGTGACGGGTGTGCAGACCTCAAAGTAACTTCTGTTTTTAGAATGAGCTGTTTTACGATACAAGCTTTTGCCTTTTCTCCACCACGATCTAGCACGTGGATGGTATTTCCATATTAGATTATAGTAGTTATCAGACTTTAGCAATCTTCACCACCTGTAGGGCTATGACATCTCAGATTTGAATGCCCTGGCCCCGGATTTTCTAATTCCTGGGCTGGGGTGGAGCCTGAAGTGGTCATCTTCAACAAGCTCCCTGGTGGCGCTGAAGCTCCTGGTTGGAGATCACACTAAGCAAGCACCGGTCTCCTGATGGCTGCAGCAGCCCCACCGGGGGCCGGCATCCACTCACTCCTCTATGCAGGCATGGAGCTGGCAGTTTACCACTTGGAAATAGAACCAAGGCCTGAGCAGAGGGCAGGAAGGGCTGGGGAGTGAAGATGTCCCCCGACTCGCCCCATTCCTGCACACGGGTAGACTGGCCCACAGCCCCTGCCTTAGCTCAGGCCCTGGCTCCCACTGCAGTCACACAAAGCCCCCTTTCACCGGCAAGGCTTCTGCTGCGCCACAGAGGCTGCTCAGGAGGTTTGGTTAACCTCGTTAGGAAAACAAACAGCCCCTGGACCACGAGCTTGTGGGCGCCACGGGGTACAGAGGCGGGATTCTTCTCTGGGCCTGGGCTAGGCGGGTGGCAGCGGAGAGGTGGACTGGCCAGGAGGGGCCCAGCCACTGGGGGCTGTCTGAGCCACGGTGGACCTTGCCCGCTCCACCCCAGCCCAGCTCAGGTCACCAGTATCACCTTGGACAAACCCCCCTGAGGCGCAGGGTTCTTATCTGTCCTTATCCAGGATCCTCACACAAGAGTGGTGTGTGGATTAAATGACAGCAGCTTCCACAGCGTTTGGCATGGGGCCCAGCACACAGCAGAGAGATGTTAGCTATTATTGACTGAATTATGTGAATTTGCTGTTTTCGTAGGCAAAAAACGGCAGGGTCTTACCAATGACATGGTTCATCCTGATGGATACTGACTCACTGACAACAAAAGCAGATTCTCCTATTTCTTCCGTACCCTGAGACGGCAAGGTCAGCATAAAAAAAAAATTAACAATTTCAACTACTAACACTGCAATAAGACTTTTTCTAATTTCCTCCATATTGTGCAACCAAAAATAGTAAAGAAATAAATTGGAAGCAGAGGTTGATATAAATCACCAACTATGCTGTTCATCAGAACAGCCTCAGAGTTCCTACTGATTACCTTGTTAATAAGTACATTTTATAAATTGAAATTAAGGGAGGAGACCACCCCTCATATTGTCTTATGCTCAATTTCTGCCTCCAAAGAAAGAAGAAGTAAAAACTAAAAGGCAGAAATGAAATCCACAGGCAGACAGCCCGGCGCCGCACCCTGGGCCTGGCAGTTAAAGATCGACCCCTGACCTAATCGGTTATGTTATCTATAGATTACAGACACTGTATAGAAACGCACTGTGAAAATCCCTATCCTGTTTTGTTCTGATCTAATTACCGGTGCATGCAGCCCCCAGTCATGTACCCCCTGCTTGCTCAATCGATCACGACCCCCTCACACGCACCCCCTTAGAGTTGTGAGCCCTTAAAAGGGACAGGAATTGCTCACTCGGGGAGCTCGGTTCTCGAGACAGGAGTCTTGCCGATGCCCCCAGACGAATAAACCCCTTCCTTCATTTCGGTGTCTGAGGAGTTTTGTCTACGGCTCGTCCTGCTACAAAATAATAAAATAGAACATTTAAAAACATCATCATGTTTATTAGATTTTGGTGTAACGTGTCCTTTAAAAAGAGTGCTACTAAAAAGCATTGTTACTGAGTTGGTCAAGTCTTCATTTCTGTCAACAGGGGGAAGCGAGGCGTGAGGGGGTGGGGTACTGGAAGCGGCAGTGTTAGACGGCACCTCTGACAAGCATGTCTCGTCCAAGTCCTTAGAGCAAAGCTTGGCCCAGGACAGGCAGGCCCCAGACCCGGGACTCCAGCCAGCAATGTCACTTCTAGAAGTCTCCTATCCCCTACCCAGATAGGACAGCAGCAGCTCAGCTGCTTCAGACAACACGACTCAGGTCTGGCACAGGGAGAGCTGGCAGAGGCCACCCCAGCACTTTGACGGCACAGCTCTCCAGGCTGCGTGTGACGATACAGCAACTCCCAGTGCCTTTCAGAGCCCTGTCAGCCAATCAACCAAGCGGGCCCTCTGGTGTGCCAAGCACTGCGGTTCAAGAAACAAAGACATACTCGGGTCCCTCAAGTAATAGGGGCTCATTGTGAAGACAGCTGAGGGACCAAGAACTGGGGACAACAGGCAGAAGCCAGGAGGGGCAGGAACTCCAGGCCTCGAGGTCTGGAAGTGAGGCGGCCCTGCCTCATATGCTAGCCGTCCCCAGGGTGCTGCCGGTGGCCTCTCAGCAAGTGGAGTTTTTCATGTCTGCCATTAAGCTCCCCAGTTACTCACCAAAGCTGCTTCTGTCTTCCAGCCTCTGCTACTACTCCACTGGGCAACCCCTGCCCATCTGGGGAAAAGAGTGTCTCACAGGTGTCAGAAAAGCTCCAATGCTTACCAGCTCAAGTGTGTACACAAATGGGACTTGTCCTTAACAGGCCTACTGTGTGGATGCCTTCAGGTCTTTAAGAAAACAACCTAGGGCCAGGTATGGTGGCTCATGCCTGTAATCCCGGCACTTTGGGAGGCTGAGGCGGGCAGATCACCTGAAGTGGGGAGTTCAAGACCAGCCTGACCAAAATAGAGAAACCCCCGTCTCTATAAAAATACAAAATTTGCCAGGCATGGTGGCATGTGCCTGTAATCTCAGCTACTCGGGAGGCTGAGTCAGGAGAATCGCTTGAACCCAGGAGGCGGAGGTTGCGGTGAGCTGAGATTGTGCCATTGCACTCCAGCCTGGGCAACAAGAGCAAAACTCTGCCTCAAAACAAAAACAAAAACAAAACAAAACAACAACAAAAAAACTTAGCAGGTTGAGGGCCGGGCGTGGTGGCTCACACCTGTAATCCCAGCACTTTGGGAGGCCAAGGCGGGTGAATCATGAGGTCAGGAGATCGAGACTATCCTGGCTAACACAGTGAAACCCTGTCTCTATTAAAAATATAAAAAATTAGCTGGGCGTGGTGGCGGGCGCCTGTAGTCCCAGCTACTCGGGAGGCTGAGGCAGGAGAATGGTGTAAACCTGGGAGGCGGAGCTTGCAGTGAGCTGAGATGCGCCACTGCACTCCAGCCTGGAAGACAGAGTGAGACTCTGTCTCAAAAAA
>NW_012100320.1:2069059-2078503 GCF_000951045.1 Mandrillus leucophaeus | reverse complement strand
ACTTAGCGGGTTGATTTCCAGGTTCCTCTTGTCTGTCCCCATCTAGATACCTAGACTGTGTGGGATAGGGTGTGGCAGAGAGGCCATGAGAAGAGCTTGAGTTGGTCTTAGCTCCGGGGTGTGACCGGGGCCAGCTGCTTCAGCTCCCTGAACCTGTCCTTAGTGTGGGTCATGAGTATACCCTGCAGGGTGACAGCACTGGATTTGAGCTATCTCAGGACCCAGAGGCAGTTCTTACTATAGTTAATAATTAGGCCCGAGAGTGAGAAGGGGCGGTCATGGGCAGTCTGTCCCCTGCTCCGGAACATGCTTCTGGCCGCAGGAACCTCGTCTATTTTTCTTGAGAGGCTGCTGGTGCTCCCCTAAGGGGAAACCTGCGGGTTGGGCCCTTGTGGCCATTGCCACTGCCGCTCATAATGGAAGAGGAAGCAGCGAGCTCTGAAGCCCCAAGGGGGCAGTCATTTGGAAACAGTCAGATCTCTTTATGGAAAGGTCCTGTCTCGGATTGGACAGGGTTTTTCTGTTTCTTTTCTGGACCCAGACAAAGAGCATCCTGTGGAGGGCGAGCAGCTGGCTTCCTCTGAGCAGCCTTGGGTGGGTGAAAACCCGAGGTCTGGTCATCAGAGCCAGAGGAGCATTTCCACAACAGACAAGGGCCAAAGGAGTGAAAGGCCTGTCTGGGGCAAGCCTTGTGGGGCCTGCAGGCTTCCCCAGGGCACTGAGCACCAGTCTTACCAACCATGGTGAGGCCTATTAAACCTCAAATTAGGCCAGATTTCCGGATCTCTTGAAAAATTCCCAGATCTGGCCTCAGTGGCCCACAGGCTTCTACGGCAATGATCTTGAGCTGAGGAGCCGCCATTGCCCCAGAGGCTCCTCTGCAGGTGGAGGAGGACACCGGGATGGGCAGACAGTGCAGTCCAGGACCCCAGGGAGTCCGGGCTCAGCAGGCTGCAGGGACCGCCTCAGAGCTGACACCACACAGAAGAGGAAAACCAGAGGCTGAAGAGGACGACGGACACGGGGCCCACCGCCAGTCAGGGTAGGGCAGAGGGGCGGGTCAGGGGAAGCTGCCCAAAGAAGAGGTATGTCACGCGGGCCTCAAAGGATGCACTGGATTGTTTTCCCATAATGAAAATAGCTTTATTTGATTTTTCTCATTTTAACGATAATACATAGAAATTTTAAGCAATACAAAATGGTATTAAAAATTAAAGGTAATGCAAACTTCCATCTCTAGAGGTGACCATATTTATTAACAATTCAATCAACATCCTTCCCATAAAGTTTTATATAAATGTGAATATCATGCAATTCTATAACCTGCTTTTTTCACTCAAAAATGAGTTTTCCTTGTCAATGAATAGAGCTATATATCATCTTCAATGGCTGTAAAATATTCAACGGTGTAACTGTACCATAATTCATTTAATCCCCTCCTGATGGACATTTTAATTGGCTTCGGTTTTTGCAACTGTAAACAGTGCTATGATGGGCATTTCTGGTTAGTCATCTTCAAGGATTTGGTTTCTAGAAGCGCCTGTGAGGATCCTCGGTGAATGCTCTGACACACAGGCAAATGCGCCCCATCTCCTTACACCTATACTCTCATCTAGGGCATTGGAAAATGCCTGCTTCAGCCAGGTGTAATTCTGAGACTGAAGATGGGGAAGGGAGAAAGGGTGCTTAAGGTACCAAGCCCAGCATTAACCCAGCCTCCTCGGGCCACACAGAACTGAGAAGTAGCACATTTGCAACCAGTTTCCATGAGGTGTCGGCACTGGGAGATAAAGAGGGAAGGGTGACCTGGGTCCTCTCACAGACAGTATGAATGCCAGGTGGCAGAGCCTGTGACTAGGGAACCATCATTTGACAGTTATCTATTTGATACCTGTTCTGAGCCTGAACCTTTGCCGGGGCCATGAAGTTATAAAGGCATAAGACCCCAGAGTTTACCATTTGGTGGAGACTGTACATCACCCAACTTTATCACAAGATGCCGTATCGGCAGGTGACACGTGCACCAGAAGACAGGTTCAGTTGTTCTTGTCCATTTATCTCAGATCAGGCATGACCCCGTCCAAACACGGAACAGAGAATCTCAGCCAGTGTCTCCAAAGACAGAGTGTATATCCAGGCATGTGCACGCTGTAGCACAGATGTGTCCTCCTATGCTTGGAGCCGGGGATCCCCATCATCTTCTCCCGCCCTCCCCTTCCCGCTAGGCTGCCAAGTACTGCTGGGGAAAATCCCACCATCTTGGGCCTTCACGTCCCTGAAGTCTATGGGCTTCCCGTGGGCCCTGAGTGTGCTCAGCAAAGGACATGCCCTCCAGCACCACGCACTTTCCAGCCACATCTTGGCCCCATCCTGAGATTTCCATGAGTTCCTCTCCTTTTTTAAAACTTGAGTTGCTTCAAATACTTTTTTTTTTTTAGGGTTCTCAGCTTCAGAAGCATTCAGAATGAAAATCTTCTGGGAAGAGCTAACAGTTGCTAGCATTTTTGTATAAGCGACAATTCTGTCTTATTCCCATTTTTCTCATTTATTCTGTCACTGAGTACTGACAGCGAATACTGGGATCACACCAGCTCGAAGTCCAGTCCTCATCTTCAGCACTCTGGAGCCCAAATGCTGAACTAGCCAAGGGGAAAGCAGGGAAATGTCGACTTGTCTCCATACCTTTTATCTAAACCACTTGGCTTAAATAGGTAAATACGACATTCCTATCTCAGAAAATTTTAATAATCAAGCATGAAACTTCCCCTCTTCAGCCTCCCCTCCACCTACAGATTCTTTCCTGTGGCCTCAGCAGTGAGGCACCCTCTGAACACAGGTCCCCTTCCTGTGCTCTGGACTGCATTTTCTTCCAAACATGGCTCTGATAGTCATTCTCTTTCTCTTCTCTGAATTTTATTAACATGCTTAAGTTTGCCCCACCTTTAAATAAATCAAAGCCTCCTTTTACTCTATCTCCCCTACTTAAAGCAACTGGCCTCCCTTCCAGTCCAGAGCGGTTTTTTTTTTTTTGGTGACAAGATCTTGCTCTGTCACCTAGGCTGGAGTGCAGTTGCACAATCGTAGCTCACTGCAGCCTCAACCTCCTGGGCTCAGGCGATGTTCCTGTGTAGCTAGGGCTACAGGCATGCACCACCACACACCCAGCTAGTTGTTTTTATTTTTGTAGAGACAGGGTCTCACTATATTCCCCAGGCTGGTCTCAAATTCCTGGGCTCAAGTGATCCTCCCACCTTGGCCTCCCAAAATGCTAGGAATACAGGCGTAAGCCACTGTGCCTGGCCCAGAGCCGCTTCTTAAACACCTTCAGCACTCACTGCCCCCACCACTGCTTCCCTCCCATCTGCCCCAAACCTATTGCCTCATGTGTTACAAAGGGCTTCACTGTCTACCCAGTGTCTGAGCCAGAAGGCTGCGGGGCATGCTAGCTACCTCCCTCTCCCCTCAGGCCTCTCATCAAATCAGGGACCGGATCTCAGTGGTTCCGAAACTCTCCTGAGCTCTGGCCCCACCGTACCTGCACTTCTCAGCCCTCCTGAGGGTAGGGATGAGCCTGCCTGCTCTTCCTGCCTCCAGTCTCCCGCCTTCTGGTGTGTCCAGATCACGAAGCGACAATGGTAATGTGGAAAGTGCCGCCCTGGTCCTATCAGGCACCCCTGTGATGTGGCTCCTGCTCATTTTTCTCCATGGGCCTCACTGACTTCACCCACACCAAACCACATTTCCCTAGAAGCGCCTACCTCACACTGCCAGACAGACAGGGAGGTAGAAGCAACAAACACTTTTACACCTTTTAGACTCAGTTCAAGCATCAGGTTCTCCACAAAGTTCTCCCCGCTGGGTCCCCAGCTGGAATACCACCTTCTTCCTTTGTGCTCCTATTATTCCTTGTAGAGGCTTCTGGCTCAGTACCCCTAACCCACTACTGGCCTACTGGATTTCCACACGTGCAAGCTCTTTACAAAAATGCACAAGCCCTAAAGACAACTGGCCCCGCCAGCCTCAAGATACAGGAAGCAGAGGAGGAAGTTCTGAAACCAGAGGAGACATCATTCCAAGGAAATAAGAAAAAAAATAAGACTTAAGTCAGAATGATCATCAGATGGAACTTAACAAAGCAACCCGAAATCTTTGTCTCTCTGGGGGAAAGAGTTAACAACATGGAAAAGGGGGCAGACTGGAATAAACCTACAGGTCCGCACTCAAAGCATCAGTGTGAATTCATGATTTTTAATATCTATTTATGTCAGGTATCTCTACCCTATCTTGTTTCTATAAATCTATCTATCTCTATATATATATCTTTGCACTGTATGGTGAGAGCCTAGAGGCAATGACATTCCAGTAACAAGAAGCACATTTGGCACCCAGATCTTGGTTTCTAAATAACATTCTCTGGCCAGGTACGGTGGCTCACACTCGTAATCCCAGCACTTTGGGAGGCTGAGGTGGGCAGATCACCTGAGGTCAGGAGTTCAAGACCTGCCTCGCCAACATGGTAAAACCCTGTTTCTACCAAAAATGCAAAAATTAGCCAGGTGCGGGGGCAGGCACCTGTAATCCCAGCTACTTGGAAGGCTGAGGGAGGAGAACTGCTTGAACCCGGTAGGTGGAGGTTGCAGTGAGCTGAGATTGTGCCATTGCAATCCAGCCTGGGTGACAAGAGTGAGACTCTGTCTCAAAAATAGTAATAATAATCAAATCAAATAAAAATAAATAAATACCATTCTCCATTATAAGGAACCAAGACTCCCTGGAGAAATGGCTGATTCCAGGGCTGGGGCAGGGAACATTCAAGATTAGCCTGGAACATCTTGTTATGCCAGAAGGTAAGAAAGTACTCAAAACATGATGGGGGCAAGCTAAAAACACACAAGAGGCTGCTATAGATCTGGGACAATTTGAGAATCAAGATAAAATCAAAGCAATGGCTTGCAACTCTGAGTAAAATAGGAATCCCTGCATCCATCTTGATAAACAAGTGAAAAAATAAATGGTGAGAAAGGATGTTTTTCTTTATAGTAGAATGCCAACCAATAAATGTACAAGGCATTACGGAGTTAGGAAATCATGTTGGTCAATCATGACAGTAATAACTCGGACAAGACTAATCAACTGATACTATATAACTCTTGAATGAGGAACAAAATACTTAAATAGTCTCAAAGTATCTCCCCACAAATTACTTGTAAATTACAAAGGGGAAATCGTAAATTTAAAATGCAATCTGGCAGACACCAACCTAACCGGGGAACAGAGTTAACAACATCAATGGGACCAGCTGACATTATATGCTGATCATGATGCACTGAGGACACATTGCTTCTGTGATGTTCCTGCCCAGAATGCAAAACCCTCACCTAGCCATGCAGAACCATCACACAAATCCAAACTGAGGCACATTCAACAAAATAGTCTGTATTCTTCAAAAATGTCATGGTAATGAAAGACAAAAGAAGGCTGAGGAATCTGCAGTATTAAGATACACGTTTACAAATGTAACACACGATCCTGCACGAATGGCTACAAAAGACATTATTGGGATAACTGACAAAATTTAAATATGAATCATGGGCTACATAACAGTATTAAATCACTGTTAAACTTCCTGATTTTGACAATAATACTTAAAAAAATACTGAATAATACTTAAAACAATTCTCTTCTTCTCTTAGAAGAGAATGTCCTGTTGTTACGGAAATGCATACCGCTTTGGGCATAATGGGGCATCTGTGCAAATTACTCTCAAATGATTAAGAAAATACGACATGAAGTAGATAAGGCAAATGGGATAAAATGTAAACACTCAGTAAATCTGGATAAAAGATATATAGGAGTTCTTTGTGATATTCCTGTGACTTTTCTGTAAATCTGAAATTATATTAAAAATTTTAAGATTACCAACAAAACAAAACAACAACCCCCGACCAAGAATCCAACAACAAGGGATCAATCAAAATTATGGTACAGTCACCCTATGGAGGCCTTCAAATTACACAGCTTTACAAATCAACTTTGTGAAGATATATAACAATATAGAAAAATGCTTATAACATGTACAATGTTGAATGATAAAAGCAGGATACAAAATATTTTATGTGTATATTATTACAACTACGTAAAAGCAAGCATATAATAAAGACTGAAAGGATAAAACCAAAGTTGATGATAAGGATACTGAGGGGTAGGGAGATTGACTTTTTCCAAAAAATCCACCTGTTAAAAAAAAATACTTGCAGCACTGGCTCTTCCCCTGCTGCTGCGTCAGTGTACAGGGAATCAGAATGTTTACTGCCTTGTCTTGCCTCAGGTTGCCTCACCCCAAACCCTAGCCCCCCACCAAAGAGAACTGACAGAGCAGGACCTGGGGCCCCAGTGGCATGAGTGTCTTTGGGTTGGAGGAGTTGGAGGTCGCAAGGCTCCCATAGCGGCAGTCAGCAGCTCGAGCTAACAAAGGAGCTTCAAAGCCCACTCTGACCAGTACAGCTTGAGCAGCTGTGGACACAGCTAAGGGGGAAGCTCAGCCTTGACTGACCTGAGACTCTGGCGTCCCCTGGCTAGACCGGCAGAGATCTGTGTGAACACCCTTTGGCTGTGCGTGCAACTCCTGGGGGCTCTTGCTGGCAGGCTACCTCCTGGGCACAGACAGTAGAGCTTCTTTGAACCTCCTAAGGTTCAGGAGCTCTTGGATCACCCTATCTAGAGGCAGAGGGCATGGCTTTCATGTCTATGGAGATAAAGCATCAAGTCCTTATCAGACCTTCACACAGTCTACTGAGGATGTGTTCTGATGGGTGACAAAAATAGGTTTAGTTATAAATAAGACTTGCCATTGGAGGGCAAGACTCAGAGAACCCTGAGCAGCTTAGGGAAACAGGAAGAACAAAAGAGAAAGGCTCTTGCTTAATGATGGGGATACAAAAAAAAAAAAAAAAGAAGAAGAGTGAGAAAGTCTCTGCCTCCTTTGCAGGAGAATAGGTTTTAATAGATTTTGCTCCTCTTATTTTAAGAGATGTTTTAAAACTCCTTCCCTGAAGAAGTGGGAATATGAAACAGATTGAGACCCTCAGAACAGGTAGCTGAGGTAGGCAGAGAGAAAGAAACCCCACTTCCAGAGGGAAGCAGCAGCAAAAAACTCATGAACGGTAGAGAAAAACTTACTATACCTGGGCAACTTCTTCGTTAGGAGTATTCCAGACCTGATTCCCAACTGCTCCCCAGCCTAAGCAAAAACCACCAACATTCTGAGTCATGTGACCTGATTTTAAAATATTTTATTACATAACCTTTTCATGGCACCATCAGGAGTAACAGAAAACGTTATTCCCAGTTCCTACACCACATCCTGAAAAATATACATTTGTATTTATATATTTATATCAATACTCCACCCCATCCCATAATTCCACCACCTATTGTAGGTCTTTTGCTTAAAGCAGGAAACTATTCTCTTAGGTAAGAAAATATATATGGAAGCTAAATGAAATAACGGTTAGAGTAACTGGGGACAGTTGGTCGTGGGGACAGGGAGGAAGGGGTTAAGTCCAGCCTAGGCAGGATGCATCACCGGGGTCCATCAAGGTGGAGGAGGACAGTGTATAAAAAGGCAGCGTCACACAGGTGGGCTCTGGGGTCCTTGGTCCATTAGGAAATGGCCTTTGCCTCAGGAAGGAAGGCTTCCCAGTACTTTGCCAGCTGCAAAGAAGTGGGGACAGTAAGCAAGTGCCCCCACCTAGTGGCAGAGCCTAAGCCAGCCTGGGAGGAATCAAGCACAGTACCCTGGCTCTCGCCAAGCGCCTCTGCCCCACAAAGGCAGGCTCCGAGCAGCTGCACAGGCCACACGACCCTCACACCTCCCTCTCGACAGGGAAGGCAGCAGTTCCTGGGCCCCAAGTGCAAGGCCAGTCTCTGAAGACAGTCTTGGCTCCACCCGAGAGGGAGCACCCCTGTGCTGGCCACAGCTTTGCCTGGCTCGGTTAGCTCCTCACAGTGCGGCCACTGTTTCACATACTGATAAGGCCTCAGTCTCAGGAAGGCCAGGTGGTACCATGGGGTGGCTCCTCGAAGGGTAAGCAGTTACAGGGAGATGGGGTTTGTCCTCAAAAACTAACTCACCTCAGAATGAGGGCAGCAGAGCCTGGCCCTCCTGCTTAGTAAAAGACCCTGTTGGATGCTCCATGTCAGAGCAACAGGGCCTATTTTCAATGATCGACTAGAGGAGGGCACAGCCCCTCAGAAGCAGGGCCTGCACATCTTGTCATAGAAGCCCCAAGGAGGCAGCTGGCCTTCGGAGCGGACAGTAGAGGACGAAGGTCACACACAACTTACATACCTGCTGCTGTGAGTAAAGGAGTGTCTCAAGGTACTTGATCACGTGGTTCTTGAAGTCCTTGGATTTCTCTTTCTAGGAGACAAGATTCTACACTGACCATCCAGTTTTCGCTTTCCCTTTCGATGGGATAGTGGTGTTTATTGCTGACCAAGACCAAACACAGTCTCAGAAAGTAGAGGCAGCAGGTGGAATAGCTGTAATTTCCAGCCAAAGAGGGTCTGCCAAGGCCTTGAAAGGCTTTGTGGGAGGGCAGGAGATGGAGGAGAGTGGAGAAGAAAGGACTGGGGGCCGAGGTTATGTGGCAGCTGCAAGCTTTGTGTTTAATTGCTCTGGTCCAGCCACAAATGTAAGACTGCCACTGTGCCTAGGAACAAACACACACTCCCCAAAGAAGGCCATGCCTGCTCACGAAAATTGCCAAGTCACTGGTACCTCTATCTCTTTACCCAATAGAGTTGGACAACACCAAGAGCATTCTAAAACATGCACTGCATGCTAAGTGAGAAGTAGGATCTTCTATCTCACCTCAAACCGCATCACTTCTTTTCGGACCACTGTTGAAATCCTCTCGAAGTCCCTTTCATATTGAGTCACCCGAGACTCCCACTGGGAAGAAAGAGGAAAGAAAGGATCACCTCATATTATGGCATCATTACTAAGCCTTCACATTTGGACATCAATTTTACATATGAGGCCTCAATTGATCATCATGTCTGTCTGTCCCTGTGGGTAAGAGGAAGTGTCACAGAGGATTTCGCATGTAAGTCAGAGTCCAGCAGAAGGCGACTTTAGGGGCTGATTGGAAAAGAGATGCCTGTATTTCAGGCATTTGGGACCAAGTGTGGTCCTTCAAGAAGGCTCTGATACTCCAGCAGCCTCCAGTTTAGGTACTCACCAGCAGGGTTGGAAGGCCTGGAAAACTTAATTTAGTTCTCATGAGAAGGCGTATCTGAACCAGCTACGTAGGTTTTCAAAGACCCAGCCAGGACCCCTCCTGCCAAGATTCTTTTTTTTTTTTTTTAGATGGAGTCTCGCTCTGTCATCCAGGCTGGAGTGTAGTGGCATGATCTCGGCTCACTGCAACCTCTGCCTCT
>NW_012100320.1:2066472-2067984 GCF_000951045.1 Mandrillus leucophaeus | reverse complement strand
AAACTCTGACCTCAAGTGATCTGCCCACCTTGGCCTCCCAAAGTGCTAGGATTACAGGCGTGAGCCACCGTGCTGGGCCAGAGATTCTGATTTGACAAGTCTGGGTAGAGTAGGAAGAGAACAGGGGGACTAGGCCTCAGGAAGGCCTGGAGTCATTCTCAGAGGCTTCCTCAGCAGCCACGGCCCTTTAGACTCCATCAGCACTCTTGCCCACTGTGGGGTTCCAAGCCTCTGGGTGGGATGGGACCTGGGTTCATTTGGAACCAGCAGAACACCCCTGGCTGGGCTGCCTCAGGGGACTCACCTCAAGGATCTCGTCCTTGGCCTGCTGCAGCTTATCAGGCTTGTTGGCCCACAGCAGCCGAGCCTCGGCCTCCCGCTTCTTCTGCAGTGTGGCTTGGGCATCCTGCCAGCGCTGCCATGTCTTCATGCGCTGGTCGAAGGCAGCCTGTGGGGTTGGGGTTGAGGAGGACCACAACCAGCTCTTCAAGAGCTCTGCTGGCTCTTCCTTGGGGCAGGCTCTCCCAGCAGCTGCGCCAGGGACAGACTGAGCAAGGGCAGGTTCTGCAGCCGCATGTTAGTGCCCAGCTGGGAAGTTTAATGTCTAGGAGCAAAGCTTGGGTAATACTTCTCTCCAAGCTTCCAGGAGGCCAGTGCCATGCTGCTTCATGCTACTCCCAGGGCTGGATGGCAGGGAGCCAGTAGGTGGCCTTATGCCAGTGACCAATACTATGGCTTACGAAAGTACCTCCCTCAGATCAGTCAGTTCATAAGGCTACATACTTTCCCTGAGTGCCTGCCATGTGCCAGGAGCTAAGAATACAGTGGATGAAACTCATGGTCCCATTTTCATGGAATTTGTCATCTAATGGAAAAGGCCAACATTACATTCGCAATTAAAATAGATAATTACAAGTATGCAGACTACTGGGAATGCAGCACGGTACTATAACATGAAACCAGGGGCCTAGCTTAGCCTGGGAAAGATGTCAGGGAAGTCCACCCTAAGGACCCAACCTTTAAACTGACACCCAAATAATCTACAAGGTTAGCTTAACAAATCTTTAAATCAACACCTAAACCCACCATAGGGCCACACTGCTTTTTCCCAACCACACACTCACCTGCTCTAGGCTACCAAGGCCTCCAAGAAGCTCCCCAAAATCTATTTGCTAGTTTTCCTTGTTTCCAGTTTCTTGACCACAATCAACATTTCCAGGGAAGGAAGCTGCTGGCCTGACTAACCCACACCTGCCCGGACTTGCTTAATAGGCCACAAGCAGCAGCCTGGATCAACGATCTGTGCCTGGGGCCAGCCACCCAGCCAGGTTCCATCGGCTCTCTCGCTGTCCTGCAAAAGTTCCCTGAATATTTTCTTTTTTTTTAGACGGAGTTTCACGCTCGTCACCCAGGCTGTAATGCAATGGAGCGATCTCGGCTCACTGCAACCTCCACCTGTTGGGTTCAAGCGATTCTCCTGCCTCAGTCTCCTGAGTAGCTGGGACTACAGGC
>NW_012100320.1:2050221-2066312 GCF_000951045.1 Mandrillus leucophaeus | reverse complement strand
GCATAGGTTTATGCCAAAACTTGAACCTTAGGGAATGCAATGCCACCAAATTCACCTGCCCCACTATTGTCACTGCTGTTCCCCTGCAGCATCTTAACACCTCAGTGTCAAAAGATGAGGTAAAGGGTGACCTCATATCCGAGTCAGACTCAAGCCCAACCCACTGGCCTAACAGTGGTCCGGCTCCATGCTCAGAGAAGAGCAGAAAAAAAACCTTTGTTCTTCTCTCCAATCCCACCACCAGGCTCATAAGCATGAGGCAGGCAGATGGAGGGTCTCTGAGAAAAGACCATTCGCAGTTCTGTGCCGTGAGGCATCCTTCCCCAGCCCCAGCCCATGGAGCTCTAGGCAAGGCCCTCATCCCTGTGGTACAAGCTCACTGTGCCTGGGCACCATATCCAAGAACTGTGCTCCCCAGAGATCCCAAACAACGCTCCTCATAGAAAGCTTCCCCCAGAGAGTGTCCTTCCTGCGGCTTGCTCTCCAGTCTAAGTAGCCTGACCAGTTCTAAGAATTACATAGCAGGTTATTTTTAAAACCTCTTATCACTCTGGAGTTAGCAGCAAACCAAATAGCAGTGGGAGAGGACAATGAGTAACCTCCCAGGCTCTATGAGGCAACTCCACCACGGAGGAAGCGACAGCCTGGGAGCAGCTCAGCTCCTGACACAACGCGCAAGCTCCCTAATGGGAGATATGTTGGGGACGGGGACCGAGGGGTGGCACTGTTCTAACTCTGAGGCTCAACACATCCTGATCCCAATCCGAATCAGGGACAGACTTAAGCCCTTAGAGTGTAGGCGCCAGGCTTCCTCTTGGTTCTTTCCTCTGTCTTAGGGAGGCCATGCGAGAGCTAATACCACTGTCACAATTCCTTAACCTAAACCCCTGGGAGTGCTCATGGGGAAATCACACTGCTAGATCACCAGGAGAGAGTGAGGTGCTTGATGAAGGGCAGGCTGGAATGTTATCAGTGGGGGTGGCACAGCACAGGAAGGCTCTGGTGACGAGCTCTCTCAGTCCCCTGGCCACACTCCTCCATGCAATGCCAAGCCAGTTCCATGTAGTTACCTGACTGCCCATACTAGAAGGACAAGTGGAAGCCACCAAAGCCACCAGTTACTGTTAAGGAGGCAAAGATCAAAGGACTGAGGAAGTCACTGCTCCAGGGGGCCAAGAGATCAGGTCTGCAAGCAACGTTCCTGCAAGAAAGGACCACAGGCCGGGCGCGGTGGCTCACGCCTGTAATCCCAGCACTTTGGGAGGCGAAGGTGGGCGGATCATGAGGTCAGGAGATCGAGACCATCCTGGTTAACACCATGAAACACCATATCTACTAAAAATACAAAAAATTAGCCAGGTGTGGTGGCGGGCACCTGTAGTCCCAGCTACTCGGGAGGCTGAGGCAGGAGAATGGTGTGAACCCAGGAGGCGGAGCTTGCAGTGAGCCGAGATCGCGCCACTGCACTCCAGTCTGGGACACACAGCGAGACTCCGTCTCAAAAAAAAAAAAAAAGAAGAGAAAGGAACACAGAGGACACCGTCCAGCCTCAACAATGAAGGGCAACCTATTTGGAGATTCAAGAGTGATCTTTTCTCCAAATGCCATCTAGGAATCTTGGTTGTGGGGCTCAAAATGAGTCAGTGATAACTAGCTAACAGGTGAACAGATTGCTTGGTTCATAGGATACCTTTCCTCTTAAAAGTAGAAAAAGTGACACCTATTTACAAGCTATAATGGAATGAAACTGTCTTGGGAAGGGGACCAGCAAAAGAAAAACAAATCAAATCAAGGGAAGGAGGAGAAAAGGAAACAGAAGCTTACCCGGACTATGGCCAGGAGGCGAATGTAGTCACTCAGGAGCTCAGCAAGGAGGAAGAAGTCGTTGTTGGCCTGTTCCTGGTGGAGCTGCTCAATTTTTTCTTCCACCTCAGCCAGCTGGGAGAGTGCCCGTGACAATGCCGTGTTGTCCTCAGAGCTCCCAAGCATGGCTAGACTCTTTGCAAACTGGGCTGTGTTCAGCGCTAGCTCTGGAAGGAGGAAAAGACAGCAGAGGCCTCTCTGATCTCACAAGGAAAAGGGACAAATCAGCTGACACCGCATGGCATGTCTTAGCAATGCCGCCCACTGCATATCTGGGAAATGAGGGTTCCGCAACCCAGTCACTTACACCACGGTTAACTGTATTCAGAGAGTAAAGAGAATGTGGCCTGGTCACAGAAGCAGGAGGGAGAGGCACCAGCTTGTCCAGAGTTTCACTGGGTGAGGCCTACCTGAAGGAAGCAGCTCCAATATCCCTGAAGAACCAAAGCCCACTTATTAAATAACAAACAGGCCAAATAAACTATTCTTATATTTTTGTTAAAGCTCATGAGTGGTAACCTCTCTGTACAAGAGAGAAGAGTGAATATATGTGCACACCATATAGTCTTGAATGTTCTAGAGTAGGGCAAAATCTTTGTGTAAAGGAGCGCAGTGGCACAATCTCAGCTCACTGCAACCTCCGCCTCCCGGGTTCAAGCAATTCTCTGCCTCGGCCTCCCAAGTAGATAGGATTACAGATGCCTACCACCACACCTGGCTAAGTTTTTGTATTTTTAGTAGAGACAGGGTTTCATCATCTTGACCAGGCTGGTCTTGAACTCTTGACCTCGTGATATACCCGCCTTGGCCTCCCAAAGTGCTGGAATTACAGGTGTGAGCCACCATGCCCAGCCGATAATTTTTTTAGGGTTTGCAGGCTACACATAGTCTGCTAGAGATTCTTTTCTCCTCCCATTCATTCCTTTAAAAAAGTAAAAACCTAAATTTGTAGCTCATGGCAATAGGAACAAGGGTCAGATTTGGCCCATGGGCCAGATTATAGTTTGCCAACCCTTACTTACACTGGCCTTATGCTGTGGATCTTCTATCTGTTTAGATTTCTAATTATCAGCATGTTTAAGGCAGAGAGGGAAAAGATTCAAACTGGGAAAATTTCACTAGCTTGTAAGCAAATTTCACTAAAGAAAGACGCAGAAGGATTAGGAGACAGGTGGTTTCCTTGCATTTATGCATTGCTGGTTTGACCACGTAGCTAAAGCATGTATGACATCATTTTGGATATAAGCCATCAACTCAAAATCAACAGAAGCCGGCATCCCAGGTCATGCTATATCTGGGACGGCTTCCCTGCACCCCTCCCAGGTAGAAAGTACAATGCCCACAGTGGCTGAATCATGTTTTCTGACAGGAGATGCAGGGCATACCTTTTTTTATCAGAACATCAAGCACCTGGTGGGCTGAGAATTTCAACTTGGATGGCTGAGAGGACTGGAACAGCATGCCCTCCCATCTCCAGTTCACTAGAGACAACAATTTCCCCTAGCTCCAAGTGCATTTCAGAGCTTGTTACCTTTCCTATGGTTGACTAGAGTTTCTACAACAGCATGCAGTTTCCGTAAGCGCTGCTCCTCACACTCTACCTCCTGGAGCTTCTCTTCAAACCACTGAAACACAAAAGCCCAGAGCTTTAATGAGATTACTTCTATAGGTGCAGTGCAGTCTTTCTTTAGCAGTTGTTTTTCAAAAAGGGACTAAATTATAAAAAACTTTCTAATCTCAGAAATCTCAGGACTCCTTAGGGGTTCTGACCCAAAAGCCTGAGGTGTAGGTGAAGGTAAGAGGCACAAGGCTACTCACAATATCTGATTCATTCATCTTGATGGTCATTTTGCTGACAGCATCTGTGGCTTTGTTGAACATCTTGAGGAGACCAGCACCACTCAATGTCTGGGTACCCACGGCACGTGGCAGCTACAAGACCAAGAAGGCAGGGATGGCAAGTTATCTGCTGCCCCTATTTTAGGTTCAGAAGAATTAGTATCCATCAGATGGCAAGCCCAAAACTTGCCAGACAAATTATATGAACTGTAAATTGTTTTTTCAAAGGCAGTCTGAGGAATCCACAACACGTCTGTAAAGAAAAATCGAAGAACCACATTAAAAAGAATCAGCTAATATTTTCAGCTCTTGATATTTTATACAGAAAAAAAGTAGACTGGGGTGTTACGCAGTCAGGTGACCTCAAATTGAGATTGTCTGCCTACCCAGGCATGAACTGCCTCAGTATCAAGCACACTCTTGTTAAAAGTCAAAAGTTCCCTTGGATTAGCATACTTTGTACACAACTGGACTTAAAAGTCTTAAGACACTGAAATCTTGCTGTGCTCGAATTTTCTTCAGTGAACAAATATCCAAGGACAAGAGAATTATTGATTCAGATCAAGGCTACTTTCAGGGATGACCTAGTAGCCAAGCATGCCAAATATTTAGAAACAATCTGATTGCTGTTCAGTCTCCCCAGTACTCTCCTAGGGCATGGAAAGGATGCTGAAAAATCTATAGCATATACAGCATACTATGCTAAAAAGTCAGATTTTAGTGTTCAGGACTCTATGGCAGTAGCTCTTTTTTTTGAGATGGAGTCTTGCTCTTGTCGCCCAGGCTGGAGTGCAGTGGCACGATCTCAGCTCACTGCAACCTCTGCCTCCACAGTTCAAGTGATTCTCCTGCCTCAGCCTCCCAAGTAGCTGGGATTATAGGTACCCGTCACCACGCCCAGCTAATTTTTGTATTTTTAGTAGAGATGGGGTTTTGCCATGTTGGCCAGGCTGGTCTCGCACTCCTGGCTTCAGGTGAACCTCCTGTCTCAGCCTCCCAAAGTGCTGGGATTACAGGCGTGAGCCACTGTGCTCGGCCTGGCAGTAGTTCTGAACTTGGGGCCACTTTGCTTCCTAGGGGACATTTGGCAATCTCTGGAAATGATTGTGGTTGTTATGACTGGGAAGGGGGTGCTACCTGGATCTACTGGGTAGGTACCAGGAATGCCGCTAAAACCCCCTGCAATGCACAGGACAAATCCCTATGACAAAGAACTATCTTACCCAAAGGGTCCACAGTGCTGCTACAGACATACCCTGCTTAGGGGTATGGAGTAAAGATGAGAGGGTGAAAAGGAAGAAGGGATTTAAGAATATTCACAAGAGAAGACTAAAAGATCTGAAGCATTTGACAGGGAATTTTTAATTAAAACATTTCATTTCAGAGAAAAAAACTCCTTATTTATTATCATTTTCTTCACTGGAATAACACATACTATATACAAATGAAAGAAAAATTTAAAAATAAAAATTAAAGCAAAATGATAGCCCTATGCAGTCACTTCCTTCCTTCTAGTTTGCTTTCCTGTGAGATAAAACATTTCACTCAAGTGTTTCTTTTGATCCTTAATGACTCACATGTTTCTACAGCTGTATTTACATGCTATTTCATGTTTCACATTTTATAATTCTTTTAACATACACGTCCATCTACTAACATTTCTGTATACTTTGTTTATGATGAGAATCAAATATTTGGTTATATTGATATATTTTACTTAATTCTTCCACTGTTAGCAATTGACCTGTTTTCAATTTTTGACAATCATGACTAGCCTACATATGGCCTATAAAAAAGACTGTCTACTTCAATCAACACTTTTCCTACATAGCAGTTCTGTGGTTTGTGGTAACTGGTTTTTAACCAATGCCCCGCCTGGCATAAAATATGCATTCAATCTGAGCCAAGAAGTAACCTACAACATGCCAAGGACCTGCCAAATAGATCACTGTGTTGATCCAGTAAGACAATACTAGGCTGCCATTTGACCCCTACGACCAACTACTTTTGACTTCAGGCAGAGCTTCTTTTATTTCAAAGGCTGAAAAATACTTGTCACTCTCAGGGGTTCACCCAAAGCTAGGATACAGTCTGGTACTAGTCATGTTAAGTGCTCATATATTTTTGGAATGAACTAGTTTCATTTCACTAGGAGCAGACATAAATTACGAAATTCAGTTTGCACTGAATACTAACCTCTTCTTTCTCCAAGAACTCTCTGACGTCAGGGTCCTGTAACATGGTAGGATGATTCACAATCCTCTGAAGGTACCTACAAGGTAAGCAGTTACCATCTGGTTAGTTGAGCTGGCCTCAGAAGGCTCTGGGCGTCACACGGCGCTGGCAGTGATACCACGTCTTCTGTTACTTAAAGTACCCTGAGATAAGGTACTTAAGTAGGACTCTCCTTGTAAGCATATTCAAGTTCACATTCCTGACATTTCCAAAAAGGGAGAGAAAAATAACTGGTCAGAAAGAAACCTCAGAGCCATTCATATTTGATTGTCTAAGAATATGACTGCCTGCTCACCCGGGATGGGAAAAAAACAGAAGATGGCCTATTCCCAAGGTGGGAAAATAGGCAACTCAGGAAAAGTTGAGAGATAATATGGAGGTGAGGAACTTCAATTCATTCACATTTCATCTCTAACTCAATGGACTGTCTCATCATTTAGACTCACTTTTCAGCTTCTCATTTGTCCTCACATTATTCAGGAAAATGGCTGTATGGAACTTACCTTTCTAAAGCAGCCCTCCGTTTTTCAAGAAATTCTGCAGAAGAAGAATCTTCCTTCCCAACTTTCACTTTTGTCATCCCTAGAATGGAATTTAAAAAGCAAAATAACCATAAATCATCATGAAGTGGATTTCTTTTTTTTAAAGTGTCAGCAGGAGGAAAGGTAACGCATACAACCTAAGCCACTTCTATGTCATGTGCAGGGATGAACAAAAGGTTCTTTACTTGAGAGCCATTTTTGAAAACTTGTCTCTACGTGCTGAAGGTTCTAAACTCTAGGACTTGCAGATAATACATTTTCTTAAAAAGGCGGCCATGGAACCCTGAGTACAAACATCAACTGATGTTAATGAAGAGGCTCCTGGCCGGGCGCAGTGGTGCACACCTGTAATCCCAGCACTTTGGGAGGCCAAGGCAGGCGGATCATGAGGTCGAGAGATCAAGACCAGCCTGGCCAACATGGTGAAACCCCATCTCTACTAAAAATACAAAACTTAGCTGGGCATGGTGGTGGGCGCCTGTAGTCCCAGCTATGCGGGAGGCTGAGGCAGGAGAATCACTTGAACCTGGGAGGCAGAGCTTGCAGTGAGCTGGGATCACGCCACTGCACTCCAGCCTGGTGACAGAGCAAGACTTCACCTCAAAAACAAACATCAAAAAACAAAAAAAAAACAAAAAAATGAAGAGGTTCCTTCCTCTGACCCCTAATCCAGTGTAGTCTATTTCAATTTGGAGGGAACCGCAATCATTTAAGACTCCTGAAGACCAACAGAAAACAAAAGAACATAACAACTCTGGAGGCTAAACCCAGAGCTCCTACTGCACCCAAGAAGAGAACATGCCAAAATACTCTATTTTTCTCTAGACCTCCAGGGTCGGAAAACACTGGAAATGTCTCTTTTCTCACCACAAGACTGTTAATAGAAGTAGTCTCATATACTAAACAGTAAGTGAATTTTGCAGAGAATGCAAAGGAAAACAATCCAAGAGGAATGGAAGACCACAGGCTTACTTACCTATGAGGCTCTTCTCCGGTGGAGGCGGGACAATGAAGCCATTCTGAGAGTGCTTCTCGGAAAGCTTCTCATAAAGACCCAGAAAGTCACTAAATCTTCTTTTTACTGCAAACTGTTTGCTTCTGAACAATGGTAAGCTCGTCTTGGGGATGGGGAAAAACACAAGGCAATTTCATTCCAAACAGGAGAAGGTATCTTGAAAGCCATCCAATTGACATTAAAGAAACCCATTTCCCAGATCCCTGCCCTTCAGTCACCTGGTAAATAACTTTCTCCAAGGCAGAGAGTCTTTAAACTTTTTAAAACCATAGTTCCCCCTTTGGCAGTCTGGGAGCCTAAGGCGCTCTTCTCACAATAATGATTTTAAATGCAAAAAATATATAGGATTATAAAGGCAATCAATTAAATTCAAATACATCTGAAGCCATGGTGACCTCTGAGGAAATAAAAATTCAAATATAGTTTCATTCCCAGGTTAAGAACTCTTGTTCTAAAGAAAGAAATGTTCAGTTCTAGTTTAAAGCTAGAATTCTACAGTAACCCATTCATCTTTTATTGGCTTTTTTTTTTTTTTTGATACAGGATCTCACTTTGTTGCCCAGGCTGGAATGCAATGGTGCGATCACAGCTCACTGCAGCCTCAAACTCCCGGGCTTAAGCGATCCTCCTGCCTCAGCCTCCCACGTAGCTAGGAATACAGGCACATGTTACCATGCCCGGCTGGAGTGCAGTGGCACAATCTCGGCTCACTGCAACCTCCGCCTCCCGGGTTCAAGCAATTCTCTTGTCTCAGCAACCCAAGTGGCTGGGATTACAGGCTCCTGACACCACGCCTGGCTAATTTTTCTAGTTTTCTAGTAGAGATGGGGTTTCACCATGTTGGCCAGGCTGGTCTTGAACTCCTGACCTCAGTTGATCCACCTGCCTCAGCCTCCCAAAGTGCTGGGATTACAGGTGTGAGCCACTGCACCAGGCCTCATTGACTTATTTAAGGGTATAAGCTGCTGGAATTATAGCAGCCAAACTAAAGACAGACAAAAAGTGCTTCTAAGAAGGGGAAGCAGGTGAGGAGCAGGGTGGGAATTGGATGAAATGTCTAAGCTGTAGACAGTAACCTCTAAAGTATCATAATGTAGAGTTCACAGGACACAGGCCAACAAGTAGTAGAGATACAATATAAAGCAGATTTCTACCAAAAAAGGTTAGGCCTACATCACGATGAGAGTTCACTTTATACTCACCAGATAGGCAAAATTTAAGGAGGTTGGCCTCACCAATTGCTGGCAAGGAAGTGAATCAATGGGAACTTTTATACACTGCTGATGGGGTATAAATTGGTACAAAGACTTTAAAAAACAGTTTGTATTCCTTGTGTCCAATATTTGCAGTACCTATGACCCACGGGAATTACTCCTGGTTACATACTCTAGAGAAACCCTTCCACATGTGCCCTAGAGACATGCAAGAAAGTTCCCAGTTACAAAAACCAGAAACATGTTGACAGGAGAAAATGTTCACAACAGGAAAACACAAATATTTTGTGGTATATGAACTAACTACAGCTATGACCATCAAGGATGGGTGAAAGAAACAATGCTAAATAAAGCAAGCACAATTATCAGCATGATATTATTTTTATGAAACTCAAAACAAAGCAAAACAGTCTAATATACATATATATATATATATATGTAAAGATTTCTTATAAAAGAAATGAGAGACAACTCAGGAGAAAGGGTGCCTCTAAGGTGTGAGGCAGGGGATATGATGGAAAAACACGTAAGTGGATTCAGTGGTACTCAAGACTAGTGGTAAGTTTAGAGCTTCATTCATTATGCTTCATAACTTGTATACCACATTGTGTACATTTTCTATGCATTAATATTATATACGAAAGAAGACCCGACCAGAGGGGCAAAAGGTTAAGTATTACAAGAAGCTCTCTGAAACCTCAAAAGCATTGAAGATTTTAAAAGATAGTTTAAGGCAATCTGTGAATCTAGCTCCACACCACATGGTTCTCTAAAAGGGACAGAGCTGTATCAGATATACCACACGACTTCACAGAATCACACTGAAATTTTAGCTTTCTAGAAGAGTATTAAAAAGACTCAGTCTGGAGTACCCAGATGAGATTACCAAGGGGATGCAGGTTTGCTCCATCTTGGGTAAACATGAAGATGTTGGCAAAGAAACAAAGGAGATACCCAGAAATAATCTGAATGATGACCTTGGTATAAGCACCAAAGTCTATGAAGATGGTCTTCAGCAGGGTCACCTGGACTCACCTGTGTTGTAACTTTGTAGGCTACATATGCATTCATACCATCCCCTGTGGGAAAACAAGAAAGCAGGAGAAGATTATCTTATAAACCAAAGCAGTGCCAATCCAACTAACATTTAACCAGGAATCATAAGCCATAGGAACCCTGGATAAGAAGGGACACTTGTTTCATCTCCAAGCTTTATATGCAATCTTAGAATCCAGTTCCTACTTTGCCTCAGGGCCTCTGTGGCACATAGCAAGCCCCCATGGATGCTGGCTGGGTCCCAGTTTGAGTTACACAAGAGAGTCAGCCCTCTGTTTCAAAGCCAGGCTCCATTTATACCCTCCACAAAGCAGCACTGGATACTGACAATCCATCAGTTGTTACCATGCCAATATTTGGTCTGGTTACACACATCTGTCCGAAACCAAACAATTCTCTTGCTGTATAAAGCAGGAGGAGAAGGAAGCAACTGATGTAAAAGGAAACAAGTAGTTCTACCCTAGGGTAGCTCTGGGCTTGATTTGCTCTTTCAGAAATATCGTCGCAACCCCCTCCACTGGTGCTGGGGGGGACACTGACCTCTCTGATCTAGCATGTTCACCAAGAGCAAAGGGTCTGGCAGGAAGACACTTTGGCTGCCTAATGTCACACAAATCTCCCTTTCCTGGAGCAATTATTTTTATGAAAAAGCCTTTGACTGTTAAATAATTTGGGATTCAAGCTATTGTTTTTCTCTGTGGTGATGTCCTGACCTAGACCACTTAAGGAGATAAAGATGCCATTGATACCCTGAGCACTGAAAAGACATATTCTAGAATCCAAACAGACACAGCTCCAGTGCTGGACTACGGTGTTTGGGGTTGGTTTTGTCCCCTGCCTCTCCCACCCTTGATTCCTTCCCACATCAAACAGGAAAACCTAGGTCAACAGTTACCAGCTGCTTAGGCCCCTGAACTGGTTCTGGGGGGACAGGTGAGGGGCCAAGGGAAGGAAAAGTAGGCACTACTGGATCAGCAGGGTCACACATTACAACTTGGTTTCAGTAAGATGGCTGGAAATGCCTGCTTTTTGCAAAATGTACCAAGAATTTGAAGATTACACAGGAACAGAGGGCTTGTCTGCTGTACTTCCCCAGCCCCTACCAAAAGGGTGTATATAAAACAGAACCCATAAGCTAAACTTTAAAAATTACTTTATACTGATTACCAACTTTAGTTCTCTTCTAAACCACCTTACTAACATTACCCAATACTACTAAGGATGTTTACTACTGATAAAAGAAAAAAAAAAAAGAAATTTAAGTTTACTTTATAGAAGTAATATCAAAATTTCATTCACAGCAGAATAGTTATGGTCAAATGTCCAAGAAGTCAATCCCATAATTTACTGCCTGCAATTAAGAAAGTCTAAATGCAAACACAGAGAAAAAAGAAAAGCAGGATCTTCAGATATTTTGTTTCTCAGCTGCTTTTACTTAGGCAATGAACATGAAAAGAGACATACTGCATGTACGTAGAGAGCACACAGATCTGCAAATGAACTAGTAATACAAGGTTTTAAATTTACGTAAATTTCCAGAATAATTTCAGAGTTGAAGATAACACATGCAAATTACCAAGGCTCTAAAAAGCATATCCTGGTAAAAGTTAAATTCTAGATTATTTAGATGTGTGCAGGAACAAGAAGCACATGTTGAATCAACAGCCCACACAAACAGAATGTGTTGTTACAAAGATCAGGCCTTGAATATGAAAATATTTTAATTAGCTGGTTTCTTGGCATCAACATGACTAAGAATCTAGACTACAGTGCAAGGAGATGAAAACTTATCACCAAGAGTGATTTGTGTTTAAATACATCTGATCCATGGACTGTTTAATTTCCTCTCTGTAATGGGATAAATTGTGCCCCCTTCAAAATAGGTGCATTTTAAGTTCTAACTCCCAGTTCCTCAGAATGTGATCTTATTTAGTAACAGCATCTTTATAGATGCAATCAAGTTAAAATGAAGACATTAGGGTGGGCCCTACTCCACTCAGGTTGGTGTCCTTATTTGTTAAAGAAGGAATGTGTGCACAGAGATAGAAATGCATAGAGGGAAGGCAATGTGGAGACTCTTAGGAAGAATGCCACATGACAGCAAAGGCAGAGACTGAAGTGATGCATCGACAAGCCGAGGAAGGTCTGAGGCTGCCAGAAGCTGGGAGAGAGGCATGAACAGTCCTTCCCTAGCGTCTTCACAGGGAGAATGGCCTGCTGACACCAGGATTTGAGATTTGTGGCCTCCAAAACTGCGAGAAATGTCTGTTGTTTTAACCAGTTTGTGGTACTTTGCTACAGCAGCCTTAGGAGACCAGTATGTTCCCTCTCCTGGTTCAGACATCATGACTTATTACATTTTAAGAGAATTAGTGCCATTCATTCATCTTATTCCACCAAGGATTTAAAGCAGTGAATAACTAGCTTAAAATTAATGTGTTTATAGAATATCCATAAATATTAGAGAAGCAAGAGAGAATCTAGACATATAATCCAAAATCCTGGCCCAGGCTCTACCATGGGCCACACTGTGCCCTAACAGGAAAGCTACTTCCTTTTTGGTCCTCAATTTCCTTTTCTGTTAAATGACAGAACTGTATAAGAACCTCAAAAACATCCTACCAGTGCAACAGTCTGGGAAAAGCAAATCTCAGCAGTTCAAATAAAAAAAATTTTTTTTTTTGAGACAGGATCTCACTCTGTCACCCAAGCTAGAGTGTAGTAGCGTTATCTTGTCTCACTGCAGCCTTGACCTTCCAGGCTCAAGTGATCCTCCCGCCTCAGCCTCCCAAGTACCTGGACTACAGGCATGTACCGCCATGCCTCTATAATTTTTTATATTTTTGTAGAGACAGGGCAAATTTTTTACTTTTTGTAGAGTCGTGGTCTTGCCATGTTGGGCAGGCTGGTCCTGAACTCCTAGGTTCAAGTGATCCTCCTGCCTTGGCCTTCCAAAGTGCTGGGATTACATATGTGAGCCACTGCACCTGGCCTAAAATCAACAGTTTAATGACAACCATTTTGGCCGGAGACCAGGGTAGGCAACATAGTGAAACCCTGTCTCTACAAAAAATACAAAAAAATTAGCTAGGCATGGTGATGCATACCCGTAGTCCTAGCTACTCAGGAGGCTGAGGTGGAAGGATCATCTGAGCTTGGGGAGGTGGAGGCTGCAGTGAGCTGTGATTGTACCACTGCACTCCAGGCTGGGTGACAGAGTGAGACCCTGTTTCAAAAAAAAAAAAAAAAGACAACCATTTTGGCATAAAGTCTAACAAGTTCCTGTCCCTAGTTTCAAATAGACCGAGGGTTGAGAATTACATTTGTCCTCTTAACTGTATAAACACTCCTGTTTAGGAAGACAGGCTCTGTATAGCCTCTTCTGTAAGGGACTACAGCTAGAACAAGGAAAGACGAGGCCTATTGTTCTCCACTCAGGGATAACTCTTGCAAGCTTGGGAGAGGGGAAAGCCATCATAAAAATCCAAGTTCAGACAAAGTTAAGTGTTATGCTTTTTGAAGATCTAACTTCAATTTGAGTACAATTTAACCTGGACCCCACAGACGGACTTCCCCACCTCATAAGGTTATCAAAAGTATGTGTATAAATGAGAGTTTCAAACTTCTTGAGGGAAAAATAAGTTCAATGTCTCTCAATTTGAGAACATGTATTTTTTAGGGTGCTCACATGGAATTTACTATCTTAAAAAAAAGGGTCTTATCAACTCTGAAGGAGAAGATAATGTTTGGGTTTTTTTTGTTATTTTTTGTTTTTTTTTGAGACACAGTCTTGCTCTGTCGCCCAGGCTGGAGTGCAGTGGCATGATCTCAGCTCACTGCAGCCTCCACCTCCTGGGTTCAAGCAATTCTCTGGCCTCAGCCTCCTGAGTAGGTGCAATTATAGGTGCACACCACCACGACTGGCTAATTTTTGCATTTTTAGTATAGCCGGGGTTTCACCATGTTAGCCTGGCTGTTCTCGAACTCCTGACCTCAAGTGATCTGCCTGCCTTGGCCTCCCAAAGTGCTGGCATTACAGGTGTGAGCCACTACGGCCAGCCTGTTTGGGTTTTTAAAAAGAGAATCTAGCTGGGTGCAGTGGCACATGCCTGTAATCTTAGTGCTTTAAGAGGCTAAGGTAGGAGGATCACTTGAGGCCAGGAGTTTGAGACCAGCCTGGGCAACATAGCAAGACCCCATCTCTTAAAAAAAAAAAATTAGTCGGCATGGTAGCACATGCCTGTAGTCCCAGCTACTTGGGTGGCTGAGGTAAGAGGATTGCTTGAATCCAGGAGCTGGAGGTGATAGTGAGCTATGATAGTGCTACTGCGCTCCATTCTGGGTGACAAAATGAGACCCTGTCTCTAAAAAACAAAAAACAAAAAGAATAAAAATAAAAAGGGATTCTAGTAGTATTTGATGATTCTGATTTTTCTTCCTAAAGCCAAGAAAAGACTGACTAATGCATTGAGTAACTGCAGTCTCTGGCCTTAGAAACATAGCAAGGGGTCTACTTTTACAGAAAAGATACTAATGAAGTACTTCACATTGGCTAGTTCAACTCTGAGGTTAGCCATCCTGAAACTAGCTACCTATGCTTTCCACAGCGACATCCTAACATCACAAGGAGTCCTAAGAACCACTTACCTATCTTCTCGGGATCAGTTATACCGACTGTCAAATCAAATTGATCCTCCTGTTCTTCTTCCTCTAGCTTTTTCAAGAAAAGACAAATCATGAGAGTTGATATGAAAAAAAGCTATTAATTTTACCCTGTTAATAACCTTATATCAATCTAATAAAATCAAGATGTATCCTTCAGTGTTCAGCCTTTGTCCATTCCCAACAATCCCAATGAACCAACTCTCAAAATTTTAAATTAGGAGCCAGCTTACAAGTCTTTGTTACATCTATCCTCTTAAAATCTTATTTTGATGACAATGAATAACTGCCAGATTTAGAAAGACTTGCCTCTTGCAGGCTAGGAAGGGAGTGAGGAGAAACTATACTCCTGAATATGGAAGCTTCACACACCAAGTATCTTGAGTAACCATTGAAAGCCTTTGTGCTCTGGGCAATAGATACCCTGCCCAAGAAAGACTCCTGTATTGGATTCTGGCTGTCCATTAAGCATAAAGATCTCCTTCAAGAGTCATAACTATGTTCTCAGGGTTTATACTCAACCACACTTCAGACTGGCAGTACACAGTCCTAAATACCTAAAAGTGGTGAGACTAACAGTGCAGATTCTCACCTCCTCATAGGTTGGCTGGTGCTTCGAAGAATTTGGGGCTTCCTGCGGAGGAAGAGAAATGAGTGTTTTGGCTGGCACCTTCTTCTGATTATTTTGTGTGTTGTCCAAGGATAGCTCCACTGTGGCATCTAAAATGAAGTTGATATTTTAAAATGAAGGTCAGTAGTGGGTCTTCGAAGGCTAAACTTGTATAGGCTAAGAACTTACAAGAACAATAGCAAGCACTCTCAATACACAGAGGCTCTCAGGCTAAGAGTCATAAAAATGTTTACAAGGAGAAAAGGGGAGGAAGGTAAGGGAAGTGTTCTTCTAGCACAGGCTTAGCAGAACAACCTCTCCTTCTCCTTTCCAAGTACAATCACTTGGCTACCCTCTCCTACCTAGAATTTAGGCAAGAACCAAGGATAAGCAAAAAGACAACACAGCCAAAATAACTTTATTAATTTTATGTTTTAAATCTTACTATTTTTTAGACAGAGTCTCACTCTGTTGCCCAGGTTGGAGTACAGCAGGGCACGATCTGGGCTCACTGCAACCTCCACCTTGCGGGTTCAAGTGATTCTCCTACCTCAGCATCCTGAATAGCTGGTACTACAGGTGCATACCACTGTGCCTGGCTAATTTATTTGTCAATTTTAATCTTAGGAGTATTCCTTTTAGAACATTATATGAGCCCTATTTATTATAATTACTTGTAAAGGGCTGGGTGCGGTGGCTCATGCCTGTAATCCTAGCACTTTGGGAGACCAAGGTGGGCAGATTGCCTGAGCTCAGAAGTTTGAAACCAGCCTGGGCAACATGGTGAAAACCCATCTCTACTAAAAATACAAAAAAACAGTAGCCGGGTGTGACGGCCTGAGCCTGTAGTCCTAGCTACTGGGAGGCTGAGGCAGGAGAATTGCTTGAACCCCGGAGGCGGAGGTTGCAGTGAGCCGAGATCACACCACTGCACTCCTGTCTGGGCGACAGAGGGAGACCCCATCTCCCAAAAAAAAAAAGGAGTGAAGTTCCAATGTAGTCTACCCTGAAAGCATTATGCTAAACATTCCAGACATAAAAGGACAAATATTGTG